>NC_141879.1:278592878-278895909 GCF_056163025.1 Triticum urartu | reverse complement strand
TGTTTATTGCAATACGGTTATTCATTTAAGTTAGAGAATAATTGTTATTCTGTTTACATGAAAAAACCCTTCTATGGTTATACACCCAATGAAAATGGTTTGTTGAATATCGATCGTAGTGATACACATATTCATAATATTGAAGCCAAAAGATGCAAAGTAATAATGATAGTGCAACTTATTTGTGGCACTGCCGTTTAGGTCATATTGGTGTAAAGCGCATGAAGAAAATCCATGCTGATGGGCTTTTGGAATCACTTGATTATGAATCAGTTGATGCTTGCGAACCATGCCTCATGGGCAAAGATGACTAAGACTCCATTCTCCAGAACAATGGAGCGAGCAACTGACTTATTGGATATAATACATACTAATGTATGAGGTCCGATGAGTGTTGAGGCTCGTGGCGGGTATCATTATTTTCTGACCTTCGCAGATAATTTGAGCAGATACGGGTATATCTACTTGAAGAAACATAAGTCTGAAACATTTGAAAAGTTTAAAGAGTTTCAGAGTGAAGTGGAAAATCATCGTAACAAGAAAATAAAGTTTCTACGATCTGATCGCAGAGGCGAATATTTTAGTTACGAGTTTGGTCTTCAATTAAAACAATGTGGAATAGTTTCACAAACTCATGCCTCCTGGAACACCACAGCGTAATGGTGCGTCCGAACGTCATAACCGTACTTTATTTGATATAGTGCAATCTATGATGTCTCTTTCCGATTTACCACTATCGTTTTGGGGTTATGCATTAGAGACAGCTGCATTCACATTAAAAAGGGCACCATCTAAATCCATTGAGACGACACCGTATGAACTGTGGTTTAGCAAGAAACCTAAGCTGTCGTTTCTTAAAGTTTGGGGTTGCGATGCTTATGTGAAAAAGTTTCATCTTGATAAGCTCAAACCCAAGTCGGAGAAGTGCATCTTCATAGGATACCCAAAATTAACTGTTGGGTACACCTTCTATCACATATCCGAAGGCAAGATATTTGTTGTTGAGAATGGATCCTTTCTAGAGAAGGAGTTTCTCTCGAAAGAAGTGAGTGGGAGGAAAGTAGAACTCGATGAGGTAACTGTACTTGCTCCCTTATTGGAAAGTAGTTCATCACAGAAATATGTTTCTGTGACTCCTACACCAATTAGTGAGGAAGCTAATGATGATGATCATGTAACTTCAGATCAAGTTACTACCGAACCTCGTAGGTCAACCAGAGTGAGATCCGTACCAGAGTGATACGGTAATCCTGTTCTGGAGGTCATGTTAATTGACCATGACGAACCTACGAACTATGAGGAAGCGATGATGAGCCCAGATTCCGCGAAATGGCTTGAGGCCATGAAATCTGAGATGGGATCCATGTATGAGAACAAAGTGTGGACTTTGGTTGACTTGCCCGATGATCGGCAAGCCATAGAAAATAAATGGATCTTCAAGAGGAAGACGGACGACGATAGTAGTGTTACTATCTACAAAGCTAGACTTGTCGAAAAAGGTTTTGACAAAGTTCAAGGTGTTGACTATGATGAGATTTTCTCACTCGTAGCGATGCTTAAGTCTGTCTGAATCATGTTAGAAAATTGCCACATTTTATGAAATCTGGCAAATGGATGCCAAAACTACATTCCTTAATGGATTTCTTAAAGAAGAGTTGTATATGATGCAACCAGAAGGTTTTGTCGATCCTAAAGGTTCTAACAAAATGTGCAAGCTCCAGCGATCCATCTATGGACTGGTGCAAGCATCTCATAGTTGGAATATACGCTTTGACGAGTTGATCAAAGCATATAATTTTATACAGACTTGTGGTGAAGCCTGTATTTACAAGAAAGTGAGTGGGAGCACTACAACATTTCTGATAAATATATGTGAATGACATATTGTTGATTGGAAATAATGTAGAATTTTCTGGAAAGCATAAAGGAGTATTTGAAAGGAGTTTTTCAAATAAAGACCTCGGTGAAGCTACTTACATATTGAGCATCAAGATCTATAGAGATAGATGAAGACGCTTGATAAGTTTTTTCAATGAGTACATACCTTGACAAGATTTTGAAGTAGTTCAAAATGGAACAGTCAAAGAAAGAGTTCTTACCTGTGTTACAAGGTGTGAAATTGAGTAAGACTCAAAGCCCGACCACGGCAGAAGATAGAAAGAGAATGAAAGTCATTCCCTATGCCTCAGCCATAGTTTCTATAAAGTATGCCATGCTGTGTACCAGATCTATTGTATACCCTACACTGAGCTTAGAAAGGGAGTACAATAGTGATCTAGGAGTAGATCACTGGACAGCGGTCAAAATTATCCACAGTGGAATAAGGATATGTTTCTCGATTATGGAGGTGACAAAAGGTTCATCGTAAAGGGTTATGTCGATGCAAATTTTGACACTGATCCAGATGACTCTAAGTCTCAATCTGGATACATTTTGAAAGTGGGAGCAATTGGCTAGAGTAGCTCCGTGCAGAGCATTGTTGACATAGAAATTTGCAAAATATATACGGATCTGAATGTGGCAGACCCGTAGACTAAACTTCTGTCACAAGCAAAACATGATCACACCTTAGTACTCTTTGGGTGTTAATCACATAGTGATGTGAACTAGATTACTGACTCTAGTAAACCCTTTGGGTTTTGGTCACATGACGATGTGAACTATGGGTGTTAATCACATGGTGATGTGAACTATTGGTGTTAAATCACATGGCGATGTGAACTAGATTATTGACTCTAGTGCAAGTGGGCGACTGAAGGAAATATGCCCTAGAGGCAATAATAAAGTTATTATTTATTTCTTTATTTAATGATAAATGTTTATTATTCATGCTAGAATTGTATTAACCGGAAACATAATACATGTGTGAATACATAGACAAACATAGTGTCACTAGTATGCCTCTACTTGACTAGCTCGTTAATCAAAGATGGCTAAGTTTCCTAACCATAGACATGAGTTGTCATTTGATTAACAAGATCACATCATTAGGAGAATGATGTGATTGACTCGACCCATTCCGTTAGCTTAGCACTTGATCATTTAGTATGTTGCTATTGCTTTCTTCATGACTTATACATGTTACTATGACTATGAGATTATGCAACTCCCGTTTACCGGAGGAACACTTTGTGTGCTACCAAACGTCACAACATAACTGGGTGATTATAAAGGTGCTCTACAGGTGTCTCCGGAGGTACTTGTTGAGTCGGCGTATTTCAAGATTAGGATTTGTCACTTCGATTGTCGGAGAGGTATCTCTAGGCCCACTCGGTAATACACATCACTATAAGCCTTGCAAGCATTGTAACTAATGAGTTAGTTGCGGGATGATGTATTACATAATGAGTAAAGAGACTTGCCGATAACGAGATTGAACTAGGTATTGAGATACCGACGATCGAATCTTGGGCAAGTAACATACCGATGACAAAGGGAACAACGTATGTTGTTATGCGGTTTGACCGATAAAGATCTTCCTAGAATATGTAGGAGCCAATATGAGCATCCAGGTTCCGCTATTGGTTATTGACCAGAGACGTGTCTCAGTCATGTCTACATAGTTCTCGAACCCGTAGGGTCCGCACGCTTAACGTTCGGTGACGATTTGTATTATGAGTTTATGTGTTTTGATGTACCGAAGGTAGTTCGGAGTCCCGGATGAGATCGGGGACATGACGAGGAGTCTCGAAATGGTTGAGACGTAAAGATCGATATATTGGACGACTATATTCGGATATCGGAAAGGTTCCGAGTGATTCGGGTATTTTTCGGAGTACCGGAGAGTTACGGGAATTCGCCGGGGAGTATATGGGCCTTATTGGGCTTTAGGGGAAAGAGAGAGGAGAGACTGCACACCCCCAATGCTTAGTCCGAATTGGACTAGTGGGAGGGGCGGCGCCCCCTCCTTCCTTCTCTTCTCTTTTCCCTTTCCTTCTCTCCTACTCCTACTACTTGGAAGGGCTCCTAGTTCTACTAGGAAAGGGGGAATCCTACTCTCGGTGGGAGTAGGACTCCCCTAGGGAGCGCCATAGAGAGGGCCAGCCCCCCCTCCACTCCTTTATATACGGGGAGGGGGGCACCCCTTGGAGACACAACAATTGATCATTGATCTTTTAGACGTGTGCGGTGCCCCCCTCCATCATAATCCACCCTGGTCATATCGTAGCGATGCTTAGGCGAAGCCCTGCGTCGGTAGCATCATCATCACCATCATCACGCCGTCGTGCTGACGGAACTCTCCCTCGAAGCTCTGCTGGATCGGAGTTCGTGGGACGTCATCGAGCTGAACGTGTGCTGAACTCGGAGGTGCCGTGCGTTTGGTACTTGGATCGGTCGAATTGTGAAGACGTACGACTACATCAATCGCGTTGTGCTAACGCTTCCGTTTTCGATCTATGAGGGTACGTGGACACACTCTCCCCTCTCGTTGCTATGCATCACCATGATCCTGTGTGTGCGTAGAATTTTTTTGAAATTACTACGTTTCCCAACACACCCATCCTAAAATTACTCCAAGCTGAGCACGCTTAACTTTGGAGTTATTTTCGAATGGGCTCCCGGAAAAGAAGGAATTCCTTATCGATATGAGTAGTCTATCATCCCTAATAAGCCATGCTATCACATGAGTTTACTTCCAAACTCAACAGTAATAAATGGATCCTCACAAACATCTATGGACCATGACAAACAGATAATAGATTGATATTCCTTAATTGGTTCCAATATATTCAGATTGAAGATGATGTAGATTGGCTAGTGTTGGGTGATTTTAATTACATGAGATACCGCACTAATAGAAATAAAGAGGGGGTGATACGTCTCCAACGCATTGATACGTCTCCAACGTATCTATATTTTTGATTGTTCGATGCTATTAGATTATCTATCTTGGATGTTTTATATGCATCATGGTATATTTTATATCATTTTTTGGGACTAACCTATTAACCTAGTTCCCAATGCTAGTTGTTGTTTTTTTTCCTTGTTTTTGCCTTTCACAGAAAATCAATATCAAACAGAGTCCATACGGAATAAAACTTTACGATGATTTTTCTTGGACTAGAAGAAACCTATGAGACTTCGAGAGGAGGCCAGAAGACCTACGAGGCGGCCACAAGCCGTAGGGGCCCTAATACATCTTTGACGTATCTATAATTTATGAAGTATTCATGCTATTTTATTATCATTCTTGGATGTTTTACAATCATTTTATAGCAACTCTATATCATTTTTTGGGACTAACCTATTGACCCAGTGCCCAATGCCACTTGCTGTTTTTTGCTTGTTTTTTTACATCGCATGAAATCAATATCAAACGGCGTCCAAACACCGCGAAACTGTTTGTGGATGTTTTATGGACCAAAAGACATCTAGTGGGCTGGAGCAGCACCTGGGGGTGCCACGAGGGGGGCACAACCCACTAGGGCGCGCCTGGGAGCCTAGGCGCGCCCAGGTGGGTTGTGCCCACCTCGGTGGCCTCCCACACCCCTTCTTTGCCCTATAAATCACCAAATATTCCAAAAACCTTTGGGGTAACCCTAGATCAGAAGTTCCTCTGTCGCAAGGCTCTGTAGCCATGAGAACCAATCTAGACCCCGTTCCGGCACCCTGCCGGAGGGGGGAATCATCACGGATGGCCATCTTCATCATCCCGGCGGCCACCACGATGAGGAGGGAGTAGTCCACCCTCGGGGTTGAGGGTTTGTACCAATAGCTATGTGTTTAATCTCTCTCACACTCTCTCTCTCTCTCGTGTTCTTGAGATGTCACAATCTTGATGTATCATGGGCTTTGTTAATATAGTCGGATCATATGGTGTTTTCCCCTCTCTATCTTGTTGTGATGAATTGAGTTTTCCCTTTGAGATTTCGTTTTATCGAATTGAATACTTTTATGGATTTGAGAGCACTTGATATATGTCTTGCATATGAATACTCATGGTGACAATGGGGTATCATATTGATTCACTTGATATGTATTTTGGTACTCAACTTGTGGATTCACGTGGTGACATTGGGGTAATCTATGCATAGGGGTTGATGCATGTTCTCGTCTTTTGTTTCTCCGATAGAAATCTTGGGGCACTCTTTGAGGTTCTTTGTGTTGGATTGAGTATTATGAATCTGAAATTATTTGGTGTTATTTTAGTACGAACTCTTGGATAGATTGATCGGAAAGAATAACTTCAAGGTGGTTTCGTACCCTACAAACGATTTCTTCATATGTTCTTCGCTAGATAGGAACTTTGGAGTGATTCTTCCTTGCACGTTGAGGGATGATTATATGATCCAATTATATTAGCATTGTTGAGAGATTGCACTAGCGAAAGTACGGACCCTAGGCCTCATTTTCAAGCATTGCAATATCGTTTTGCTCCGTTTTATCAATTGCTACCTTGCTGTTTTTATTTATTCAGATTATAAAAATATATTTCTACCATAAATATTACACTTTTATCACCATCTCTTCGCCGAACTAGTGCACCTATACAATTTGCCATTGTATTAGGTGTGTTGGGGATACAAGAGATTTCTTGTATTTGGTTGCAGGGTTGTTTGAGAGAGACCATCTTCATCCTACACCTCCCACGGATTGATAAACCTTAGGCCATCCACTTGAGGGAAAATTGCTATTGTCCTACGGCTTGTACTTGGAGGCCCAACACGAGTCTACAAGAATAAAGTTGCGTAGTAGACATCAGGCCCCTAGGGCTTGTGGCCCCCCCAGAGATCGTCTAACCCTAATCTTTGCTCCATAAATACACAAATATTCCCCAAACATCAGAAGCATCCACAAAAATACTTTTCCACCGCCGCAAGCTTCTGTTCTCATGAGATCCCATCTTGGGGCCTTTCTGGCTCTCTGTCAGAGGGGATTCGATCACGGAGGGCCTCTACACCAACCTTGCTGCCCTTCCGATGATGTGTGAGTAGTTTACCACAGACCTACGAGTCCATAGCTTGTAGCTAGATGACTTCTTCTCTCTCTTTGATCTTCAATACAAAGTTCTCCTCGATGTTCTTGGAGATTTATTCGATGTAATCTTCTTTTGTGGTGCGTTTGTTGAGATCCAATGAATTGTCGATTATGATCAGATTATCTATCAATATTATTTGAGTCTTTTCTGAGCTCTTTTATGCATGATTAAGATAGCTTTGTATTTCTCTCCGATCTATCGATTTGGTTTGGCCAACTAGATTGGTTTGTCTTGCAATGGGAGAGGTGCTTTGCGATGGGTTCAATCTTGCGGTGTCCTCACCCAGTGACAGAAGGGGTAGCGCGGCACGTATTCTATTGTTGCCATTAAGGATAAAAATATGGGGTTTATAACATATTGCTTAAGGCGTTACTCTGTTCTTTTGAACTTAATACTCTAGATGCATGCAGGAGTCGGTCGATGTGTGGAGTAATTGTAGTAGATGCAGGCAGGAGTTGGTCTACTTGATACCTATATTCATGATCATTGCCTTGGATATCATCATAACTATGCACTTTTCTATCAATTGCTCAACAGTAATTTGTTCACCCACCGTACATTTTCTTTCAAGAGAGAAGCCTCTAGTGAAACTTATGGCCCCCGAGTCTATTTTCCATCGTATTATTTTCAGATCTATAAAACCAAAAATCCAAAAATATCTTACTGTAATTCATTTACCTTCAATTTATTTTGCCTTTTATTTATCTTTTATATCAATCCACTACTACAGGATGCTGCTAACGCGACACTGTGTGCGATGCAATAATCGCAAACGATGGTGTAAAAGAACTATCAAAAAAGGTGCAAAACGTTTGCAATGGTGGAGCCATCAAACACGGTTCAGATTTTAGTTGCCTGTGTGATGCAGGGCATATGGTTCAGTTCAATGAACTATTTGCGATGAGGCAGAAAAAAAGAAACAGGCAGCCAGATGAAGGCGTGTGCTATATACAGCATACAGTTCACTCGAATGAACTGTTTGTGATGAGGACGAACAATAGAAACGGGCATCTAGATAAAGGTGTGTGCGATTGAGGGCATACGCTGTAGAAGGATTAACTGTTTGCGATTAGGCAACAGAACAGAAACAGGTTAGCCAGATCAAAGTGTCTGCGATTGATGGCATAAACTTCACACAGATGAACTGTTTGCGATTAGCCACAACAAACTGAAATAGTTAGATAGATCAACGTGTATGCGCTAGACGGGCACACACATTCTACTTAAAAGAAGCATGCGCAATGGTAATAACGAGCGCACACGGTTGTTGGAACAAGACGTGTGCTGACATTGCCTATTGCGGTGCAACCTATGGTGGAAACGCCACGTACGCGGCCAAGAAGGCATACGTGCCCATGTTACACCTTCTGGGAATAGAGCCGCACTTATAACCGTCAGTAAATTTTGAGCCTGCGTCCCGTCACATTCCAAATTGCAAACCTGTTCACATCGATCAAAACCTAAACGGTTTTCCACTTAGCAGCGTATTAGTACTCGGTTATAAATATTACTACTCCAAGATGACTGCATATTCCCCCTCAACTCCTCATCCACAAAAACAAACAAGTCATTCATAATCGTTCCCTTGCGTCAGCCATGGCCAGCGTGAGTTCTGGGTCGAGAGATTGCCACCAGGGAGATGCGAGCATGGAAGTGGAAGCACGAGAGATGTCCCGCCTCGCCACGAACGCAGCCGGCATGTCCCGCCGTGCGGCTGTAGCAGCATAGAGGTCCCGCCGCGCCGCCGAAGCAGCACGGAGGTCCCGCCGCACCGTCGATGCGGCAGACTGGTCCGGCCACGCCGCGGAAGCAGAAAAGATGTCCCGCCGTGCCGCGAATGCAGCAGAGATGTCCTCCCATGCCGCGGCGGCCTAGGAAAATGTCTCGTGGGCAGGCGAGGACTCTTACAGGCGCATGCATGCGATCATCCATAGCTAGATGAATCAGATCTCCGGCTGGGCGAGGTTGCAGGACGACATGAAAGCCTCTTTTGAACAGGCTACCGGCATCATTCGGTAACTAATGAGAGCAATGCGAAGCTCCATGCCGAGCGCGACCTGCTGAGGGCGAAGATTGTCGGAAGTGCGGAGCAGGAGGAGGAGACCACTGCCTTGTTGAAGAAGACTGGCGTCATCGTCGAGAAACTTATGGACGAGAATGCCATGCTGCGGATCGAGTGCAGAAGGCTGGTGGAGGAATTCGTGGATGCTCTCAGGCAGCATCTTGAGGACAAGAACGAGCTCATCGCTGCTCACCACGGAGACTAGTTCCCGCGGCCTGCAGCAACACATCAAGAAAGTAGAGATCAACGAGCCAGATTGTTGTCTTCCTTCTTCTTTTACCCTTGTGTATTTCGGGCGTTGTCGCATGTGGCTTTTTAAATTATGTTCCTTTTTTGTGGAGATTTTAATTATGTTCTTAAATATGTAAGACAATTATTATCCACTGTCATTGTCCTTATATTCATCATGCTTGCTATAAGTCGCAGTCAATGCTATATAGGTCCGTCAGATCTTACATCAAGATCTGTGCACAACTTTCTTTTTAGATTTTCATTTCTCTCTCTTAAATCTCAGTCCAGTGAGACATATAGCCACGTCGTAGAATAGGGGCTCGGGCGCCATTAATGGAAATGTCGGGAGGGAGGTGCGCGACGGGTAGAGGTCAAAGGGCTCTCCTCCCAATGAGCACGCGCAGGGGTTTGATCGCACGCCTCACGTACTCAAATAGCTACCCCCCACGGCACCTCCTAGCCAACAAAAAAGGGGACGCGTGGCGACACGTAATTGGTAAGTAGAACGCCCACAGTTTCAATAATACTTGTATTTCCGATTTGTAACGTGACAACACTTGTTCCAAAATGACTTTGTTGATTGTTAATGTGTGCGCCTTCGCAAATCGGACAGAAAAATTACCACATCATGTTGGTTCCATGTCATGGCACCATGCCAAGTTTCATAATTTTCAGGCGTGTTTTGGATTTACAGGAATTAAAAACCAAGTTTCTCAATCTTTCCAGCCGAGCCACGACGCCCAGATGTTTGAATTTCATTCCCATTTCTTGCACGGGACCTATAAATTCACCCAAGGACACACATGTTTTCAACCAACTTTGGTGCACTGGAGCATGTGCTTGTAGTTCAAATTTGAATTATGCACATTAAATGCGCACAAACTCAATTAATGTATAAAAAGAGCCAAACGAACCCGGAATAATTCCAAAATTTAGCATGATACTTCTATTTGGTCTAACCTGCCTATGTAAAAAAATTAAGGCGGGAGAAGGCAGTGTACGTATGTCATTTCGCACACGGAGGTGACACGTTCCCTCTCGGAACCACGAGCCTTCTTGAGGGAAGCTCCAGTTTGCAAGAATCTTACACCGAAGCTAGTCCCAATTCGGCCTAAAAAATTACCGCAGCATGTTGGTGCCATGTCATGACACCATGCCAAGTTTCATGATTTTCGGGCGTGTTTTGGATTTACAGGAATTAAAAAACCAAGTTTCTCAATCTTTCCAGCCGAGCCACGACGCCCAGATGTTTGAATTTCATCCGAATTTCTTGCATGGGACCTATAAATACACCCAAGGACACACATACGAGTTTTCGACCAACTTTGGTGCACTGGAGCATGTGCTTGTAGTTCAAATTTGAATTATGAACATTAAATGCCCAGACGCTCAATTAATGTATAAAAAGGCCAAACGAACCCGGAATAATTCCAAAATTTAGCACGATACTTCTATTTGGTCTAATCTTCCTGTGTAAAAAAATTAAGGCGGGAGAAGGCAATGTACGTATGTCGTTTCACACACGAAGGTGAGATGTTCCCTCTCGGAACTACGAGCCTTCTTGAGGAAGCTCCCGCTTGCAAGAAGCTTACACCAAAGCTTGTCCCAATTCGACCAAAAAATTTACCGCCCATGTCGGTGCCATGTCATGACACCATGCCAAGTTTCAAGATTTTCAGGCGTGTTTTGGATTTACAGGAATTAAAAAACTAAGTTTATCAATCTTTTCGATCAAGCCACGATGCCCAGATATTTGAATTTCATTCCCATTTCTTGTATGGGACCTATAAATTCACCCAAAGACACACATGTGATTTTTCAACCAACTTTGGTGCACTGGAGCATGTGCTTGTAGATCAAATTTGAATTATGCACATTAAATGCCCAGAAACTCAATTGATGTTTAAAAAAGGTCAAACGAACCCAGAATAATTCTAAAATTTAGCATGATACTTCTATTTGGTCTAATCTGCCTTTGTAAAAAATTAAGGCGGGAGAAGGCAGTGTACGTATGTCATTTCGCACACGGAGGTGACATGTTCCCTCTCGGAACCACGAGCCTTCTTGAGGGAAGCTCCGGTTTGCAAGAAGCTTACACCAAAGCTTGTCCCAATTCAGCCAAAAAAATTACTGCAGCATGTTGGTGCCATATCATGACACCATGCCAAGTTTCATGATTTTCAGGCGTGTTTTGGATTTACATGAATTAAAAAATCAAGTTTCTCAATCTTTTCAGCCAAGCCACGATGCCCAGATGTTTGAATTTCATTCCCATTTCTTGCATGGGACCTATAAATTCACCAAAGACACACATGTGATTTTTCAACCAACTTTGGTGCACTGGAGCGTGTGCTTGTAGTTCAAATTTGAATGATGCACATTAAATGCGCAGAAACTCAATTAATGTATAAAAAAGGCCAAACGAACCCGGAATAATTCCAAAATTTGGCACGATACTTCTATTTGGTCTAATCTGCCTGTGTAAAAACTTAAGACGGGAGAAGGCAGTGTATGTATGTCGTTTCGCACACGGAGGTGACACGTTCCCTCTCGGAACCACGAGCCTTCTTGAGGGAAGCTCCGGTTTGTAAGAAGCTTTCATCAAATCTTGTCCCAATTCGGCCAAAAAATTTACCGCATCATGTTGGTGCCATGTCATGATACCATGCCAAGTTTCATGATTTTCAGGCGTGTTTTGGATTTATAGGAATTAAAAACCAAGTTTCTCAATCTTTCCGGCCGAGCCACGACGCCCACATGTTTGAATTTCATTCCCATTTCTTGCATGGGTCCAATAAATTCACTCAAAGACACACATGTGATATTTCAACAAACTTTGGTGCACTGGAGCATGTGCTTGTAGTTCAAACTTGAATTATGCACATTAAATGCCCAAAAACTCAATTAATGCACAAAAATGCCAAAAGAACGTGGAATAATTCCAAATTTAAACGCGACACTCATGTACTAGTTGCATGTTCACTGTACATAAATGTTCTAGCAATTCAAACACCATCCTTTCCTTCCGTAACACCATTTTGTCTTTCAAAACATAATGAAAAAAATCAGGTATACCACAAATAGTTTACTAGAAAGAAACGTGTGGGATGCGATATAAAATACCTTGGTGCACCATCTTGTCTGGCTTACACAGGAAGCTTCGTCGTCTATAGGCCATCGCCCCCGCTTGAACCACACTTGCACGCCAGTTTCTCGCGGCACCGAGCAAATTTTTTTTGCCATCGGGGAAATATCTATCTCCCCGCCCCTCCTTCCCACAAAAAGCCACATTTCCACTGTTCCTCCTTGCTTTCCAAGTTCAAACCTTCACTGCTACTTACTGGCAGCTCAGCCTCCTCGCCGACGACCCTTCTTCTTGTAGCGCCGCCTCCTCGTCGGCTACCCTTCTTCTTGCAGCGCCGCCTCCTTGCCGGCGACCCTTCTTCTTGCAGCGCCGCCTCCTCACCGGCAACCATTCTTCTTGCTGTGCAGCCTCCTCGCCGCCGACCCTTCTTCTTGCTGCGCGGCCTCGTCGATATGGTCAGGTAATCCACACCCCACCCATACCACTCTTCCCCTTTCCCGTCCCACATGCCCCGACCAACGATGCGACACCTTCCACCAAAATCACTGTCCCCCTCCTCGAATTAAGCGCCGCCCACAGCCATTTTGCACGTAGTATAACGTGGAGCTCAGTAGCATCCGGCCGCACGAGCGCACGAGGTTGCTATGGCTGCCATGCGTGCCGACCGCCAGATCTTGGAGGAGCACCTCGTCTTCGAGGCCACCGTCGACACCGCCACACGGTTGTCTACTTTAAAATACAGTTTGTGCTGTTTTGTCGAGGCCACCGCCAGTGCCTTCTAGTGATTTGTCCTTTGTAATGTTAATATGCAATTTGATGTTCAGTTAACAGTTTGATCCTTGATAACCCACGAGTATAGGGATCGCAACAGTTTTCAAGGGTAGAGTATTCAACCCAAATTTATAGATTCGACACAAGGGGAGACAAAGAATATTTGAAGGTATTAGCAGCTGAGTTGTCAATTCAACCACACCTGGAGATTAATTATCTGCAACAAAGTGATTAGTAGCAAAGTAGTTTGATAGTTTTGATAGTAGTGATAGCATTAATAATAATAGTAACAGTGATAGCAGTAGTTTTGTAGCAAGTGTAACAGTGATGATAGCAGTAGTAACTTAGCAGAAACAATATGGAAATGTTTGTAGGCATTGGATCGGTGACTTGTTGGATGATATTCATCATGAGATAGTTATAACCTAGGGCGATACGACACTAGCTCCAGTTCATCGATATAATGTAGGCATGTATTCCGTAAATAGTCATACGTGCTTTATTAAAAGAACTTGCATGACATCTTTTGTCCTATACTCCCGTGGCAGCGGGGTCCATATTGGAAACTAAGGGAAATTAAGGCCTCCTTTTAATAGAGAACTAGAACAAAGCATTAACACATAGTGAATACATGAACTCCTCAAACTACCATCATCACAGGGAGTGGGCCCGGTTGTTGTCACTCCGGGGTAGCCGGATCATAACTGTAGTAGGTGACTATAACTTGCAAGATCGGATCTAGAACATGGATATAATGATGATAACATAAACGGTTCAGATATGAAATTATGGCACTCTGTAGCGACCAGACCTCAAACGGTCCAATCTCTGTGCTCCGGTGTCATCCCTGGATCAGTAATGCTGACACCACACAGTACTTGAAGGATTTATAACAGAGTAGCAATCACACACTTATTACATCGAGTGTCTCAAAAGAGAACTTATTACAATAAATATGGCTTAAGGCCATCTAATAACGATAACAGCGGAAGGCTTGGAAGATAAGTGAGTCCATCAACTCCAACGGCATCACTGAGTATAGAACCACGACCTAAAACTCCTTAATCGTCGTCTGAAAAGTCTGCAACATTAACGTTGCAGCCCGAAACGGGCCAGCACATGGAATATGCTGGCAATGTAACACATAGAGAGTAATGGAATGAAACAGCTATTCTATATGCATATTTGGCTGGTGGAAAGCTCTATGGTTACGGTTTTGCGAAAAGCCAATTTTTCCCTACTGCAAAGGAATCAATTTATTTAACTATCATGGTGGTTGTTAAACATTGAGAATGGTTGACAGCATCCTCAATCCCAATTAAGCATCATCATTAAACAAAACCCAACAAAATTAATTTTAGAGTAACATGTTGAGATTCACATGATAATCCAAGTACTAGATACTCAAGATGTCCATAACCGGGGACACGGCTAACCATGATTAGTTTATACACTCTGCAGAGGTTTGCGTACTTTTCCCCACAAGACTCGATCTCCTCCGTTTGGTTTCTCGCACTACATGGTGTTTGAGAAAACGGATGACCGAGACATAGTCTTTCAGAAGCGCTAGCACCTTACGATCGGGTAGACCGTACCACCTACATCCCCTACATCTGCTAGTCTACCACTGTAAGAGTTCGCATGACTTAGTCAACTATGCTAGAGCCCATAATAGCTTGTGGCTGCACACGGAAGTTTCTAGCATGAATAATCTCATGATCCCTTTGAGCCTGGGTGGCGGTCCAAAAGAAAACAGGCAATCCTGTAATACCCAGGTACCTCAATCCACCCAGATGTGTGTTTAAGTTGCCACCTTAGATAAACCATTAATTAACAAACTCACATCTGTCATGGATATCACTCACCCAATCCACGTCTACTAGCATAGCATAGCAATAGTAAGCAAACGTAGAAGTAACTCCCAAAGGTTTGATAATAAACAGGTAATAGGTACTACCTCAACTACTTCCCATCCCACAATTTAATTAGATCCTAATCATGCAATGTTTGAGGATTTGATCTAATGCAATAAAACTGGGTAGTAGAAAGGTATGATCAAAGTGTTACTTGCCTTGCTGGTGATCCGCGAAACCTAGAGATTCGAAGTAACAGGCGGCGCACTCCGGGTATTCTATCCCAGACAAACAAACAAGCATACAATAAGTACTCATCTAATGCACAGGTAAAAGTAAAATAAGAGAACTAACCAGAAAGTTCAACTTAAGAACTCCGGTTTGCAAAAAAGAATCAAATCGAACGAAACAACGAAAGTCAAAACGGCGAAAGAAAACAACTTCGTTCTACTAATCTGGATCTAAGGCAATTTTTTACAGTGGCAAAAACTTGTTTAAGTTGGTTAAATGGATAGAGGGTTTCGAGACAAAACTCCAGGCGCCTGAATCGCCTTATTCCGATAAACGAGCGAAAAATTATACTAAAACGAAAATCGGATCAGAAATCGCGATCAGAAAATAATCGCGGAAAATCCGAGAAAAAGACAAACGACAAACGGATTAACGAACGAACATTCGTTAACCGGATCTAAATGATGAGAACGTTCGTTAAAACGAACGAACGGGCGAACGCTCGTTATTTAGACTAAACCGAAAAAAACGACGAAAACCGACGGAAAACCGATCGATTTTTTTAAAAAAAACCGGCGGCGCGGATTACGAGGCGAACCTCGGGCGGTGGGTCGGCGAGGCGGCGGCGTGGCGGCTCCGGCGACGGCACGCGGCGGCGCGGCGGCGTGCGGCGCTGGCGGCGGCGGCGGTGGGGTCGGGCGCGGGCGCTAGGGTTCGGGGGCGCGGGCGGGCTGGCTTCGGCTGGGCTCCCCCTGGCTTATAAAGCCTACGTGGGCCGGAGTCCCGGTCGGACACGGCCCGTAGGTCGGTGCGATTTTTTTTAATAATTACGTGCAGAAGAAAAATAAAAAGAAATACTAAAAGGAGTCCAAAAATCCCAAAATAAATTTTCCCCGACTTAAAATCAAGCCGGACAAAGTGAACATTTATTTGGGGCCTAAATGCAATTTTGAAAAATGCATATTTTTCCTAAATTCAAATAAAATATCGAAAAACTCCGAAATAAAATCTTAGTTGATTTCTTTATTAAATCCTCAATATTTCTTTATTTTGGGAAAGTCATTTTATTCCCTCTCTCATAATTTTGTAATAGAAATAATTGATGATAAAATAAATAAAATCAAATGATCCTATTCACAATTTTTGAGAAAACTCAAATATGAAAATAACGAAATCCCCAACTCTCTCCGTGGGTCCTTGAGTTGCTTAGGATTTCTAGGATCAAAACCAAAAGCAAATAATATATGATATGCATTGATGATCTAATGTATAACATTCCAAATTGAAAATTTGGGATGTTACAAACCTACCCCCTTAAGATGAATCTCACCCTCGAGATTTGGGTTGGCTAGAAAATAGGTGAGTGTGGTCCTTGAGCAAATCTTCCTCTCGTTCCCAGGTGGCTTCGTCCTCCGTGTGGTGGCTCCACTGAAGCTTACAAAACTTGATAACCTTGCTGCGAGTGACTCGGCTGGCAAACTCGAGAATCTTAATTGGTTTCTCCTCATAGGTCAAATTGTTATCCAACTGGATTGCTTCCAATGGCACTGCGTCTCTCAAAGGTATGTCAGCCATCTCCGCGTGGCACTTCTTCAACTGAGAAACGTGGAACACATCATGAACTCCTGAAAATCCTTCGGGCAATTCCAGCTTGTAGGCCACTTCTCCCATACATTCCAATACTCGGTATGGTCCTACAAATCGTGGCGCTAACTTTCCTTTAACACCAAAGCGCTTTGTTCCCCGAAGTGGTGATACTCGAAGATAAGCTCTATCTCCAACTTCGGAAACTGTCTCCTTGCGTTTAGAATCTACATAACTCTTCTATCTGGACTGGGCTATCTTGAGCCTATCGCGAATCAATTTCACCTTCTGTTCAGACTCCTTAATCAAGTCAGGTCCAAACAACTGGCGGTCTCCAACTTCATCCCACGACAACGGTGTCCTGCACCTCCTTCCGTACAAGGCTTCGAAGGGGCCATCTTCAAACTGGCTTGATAGCTGTTGTTGTAAGAGAACCCTGCATATGGCAAATTGTCGTCCCAACTAGATCCGTAATCTAGCGCACAAGCTCTCAGCATATCCTCCAAAATCTGATTGACTCTCTCGGTCTATCCATCTATTTGTGGATGAAAAGCTGTACTGAATTCTAGCCTGGTTCCCAAAGTTTCGTGCAACTGCTTCCAGAACTTTGAGGTAAACTGGGTTCCTCTATTTGATACGATACTCCTTGGAACTCCATGCAGACATACGATCCTGGTCATGTATATCTTTGCCAACTTTGCACTGGTATAGGTAGTCTTCACTGGAATGAAATGAGCTACCTTTGTTAAACGATCGACTACAACCCATATCGAGTCATAGCCTGAACGTGTTCTGGGAAATCCTGTAATAAAATCCATGCCTAGCTTATCCCACTTCCATTCGGGTGTCGGCAATGGTTGTAGCAATCCTGCTGGCTTCTGATGCTCTGCCTTCACTCTCTGACATACATCACAAACTGCTACGTACTCCGCAATATCCTTCTTCATTCCAGTCCACCAGAAAATATCCTTCAAATCCAAATACATCTTGGTATTTCCTGGGTGAATTGAATATGGTGAATCATGGGCCTCTTGCAGAATTAGCTTTCTAATCTCCGGATCATTTGTTACATAGACACGGTCTTCAAACCATAATGTATCGTGCTCGTCCTCACGAAATCCCTTAGCCTTTCCCTTGCTAAGTTTCTCCTTAATAGAAGCAATCTCCTTGTCAGTCCTTTGGGCTTCTCTGATTTTATCCATCAATGTAGATTGGATCTCCAATGCTGCTGCATAGCCTCTCGGGACTATTTCTAAACATAACTCTCGAAGATTTTCGACTAACTCCCTTGGTAATTCCCCCGTCATTAGGGTGTTGACATGACTCTTACGGCTTAATGCGTCGGCTACTACATTTGCCTTCCCGGGGTGATAATGCAATTTCATATCATAATCCTTGATGAGCTCCAACCATCTCCTTTGTCTGAGATTCAACTCCTTCTGTGTGAAAATATACTTCAAACTCTTATGATTCGTATACACCTCGCAATGGTTTCCAATCAGAAAATGTCTCCAAGTCTTCAGTGCATGCACTACGGCTGCTAACTCCAAATCATGCGTAGCATAATTCAACTCACGAGGCTTAAGCTGTCGTGAGGCGTATGAAACAACTCTCCCTTCCTGCATAAGCACTGCTCCAAGTCCTCGATGTGAAGCGTCGCAATACACCTCATAATCCTTGGTCTGGTCTGGCAAAATCAACACTGGTGAAGTAACCAAACGTTTCTTCAACTCCTGGAAACTAGCCTCACATTCCTCCGTCCATATGAACTTGGTATCCTTCTTCAACAACTCCGTCATAGGCTTCGCAATCTTTGAGAAATTCTCAATAAATCTCCGGTAGTATCCTGCGAGTCCAAGAAAACTCCGGATCTCTCCAACTGTTGTTGGTGCTTCCCAATTGGTCACAGTGATAACCTTTGTGGGGTCAACTGCTATTCCTTCTCCGGATATAACGTGTCCGAGGAATCCTACTTCCTTCAACCAAAACTCACATTTGCTAAACTTGGCATATAGTTGATGTTCCCTGAGCTTTCCAAGAACCAAACGCAAATGTTCCTTATGCTCCTCTTCATTCTTTGAGTAAACCAAGATATCATCAATGAACACTACGACGAACTTATCCAAGAACTCCATAAACACTTTGTTCATCATGTTCATAAAATATGCAGGTGCGTTAGTCAGACCAAATGACATAACGGTATACTCGTACAGCCCATACCTGGTGATAAAAGCCGTCTTGGGTATATCCTGTTCCCGAATCTTCAACTGGTGGTATCCTGATCGCAGATCAATCTTGGAAAATACCTTAGCTCCTTGCAATCGATCAAACAGATCATTGATCATCGGTAGTGGGTACTTGTTCTTGATTGTTACTTCATTCAATCCTCGATAATCGACAACCATCCTTAACGATCCATCCTTCTTCTCCACTAGAAGTACTGGCGATCCCCAAGGTGAAGAACTTGGGCGAATATAACCTTTATCCAGTAACTCCTTAATTTGCTTCTTAATTTCCACCAAATCCTTTGCAGGCATCATGTATGGTCTCTTCGATATTGGCCCTGTGCCTGGCAATAGCTCAATCAAAAACTCAATATCTCTATCCGGTGGCATGCCTGGCAACTCCTCTGGAAATACATCAGGGAATTCCTTCACCACTGGTACTTCCTCCTGCACAACTCCTATTAAGCAATTTACTTGAGTCCTCTTTGGCACATGTCAGGATACATACTTGATCCTTCTCCCTTCTGGGGTGGTAAGCAAAATTGACTTACTAGCACATTCAATATTCCCTTCATACTTTGATAACCAATCCATGCCTAATATCACATCCAATCCTTGGGATTCCAATACTATTAGGTCTGAGGGAAAAACATAGTTACCAATCCTTAATGGTGTCCGATCACACCATAGACTAGCCATATATTCTGCTCCAGGCGAGGTTACTAACATGGGTGACCTAAGGGCTTGGGTTGACAGTTTATACTTATCCACAAATCCCCTGGATATGTATGAATGCGATGCACCAGTATCGAAAAGAACGAGTGCAATAAATGACTTAACCAAAAACTTACCGATTTACTGCGTCCGGCTGTTCTTCAACCTCCTCCACTCTAACGTGGTTCACCTGTCCCCTGTTGAAAGGGTTCGGCTTCTTCCCAGAGCTTCCATTGCTATTTCCATTTTGTAATTCAGGACATTCATTGGCATAATGTCCGGTCTTCTGGCACTTAAAGCAAGTGACTTGGCTCAGGTCTTTCTTGGCTGGGGTTGATGGGTTGGTGCGGTTTTGGCCGTTACTTCCTCCATTACCATTACCATTCCTGGGGCCATTGTGATTGTGCGAGCTACCTCCTCCATGGGTATGCTGAAAATGTCCTCCCGATCTAGGGGTAAATCATGGCTTCTGCTGAGCTCTTGAATTGTACTTTCCTTGTGCATACTTCCTCTTGCGATTTTCAATTTGCTGCTGCTTCCCTTCAATCATAAGAGCACGATCTACCAACTCCTGGTAGTTGTTGAAGGTTGCTACCATCAACTGCATGCTCAACTCATCATTCAGTCCTTCCAGAAACTTCTCCTGCTTAGCTGCATCCGTAGCAACGTCATCTGGGGCATAATGTGCTAACTTACTAAAGTCTTCCACATACTGGCCAACTGTCCGTCCTCCTTGGCGCAAGTTGCGAAACTCTCGCTTCTTCAAGGCCATAGCTCCTGCTGAAACATGGGCAGTTCGAAAAGCCTGCTGAAACTGGTCCCATGTGACAGTGTCGACAGGGAAAGTGGCCGTGAAATTCTCCCACCATGATGATGCGGGTCCTTCAAGCTGATGTGCAGCAAACTTCACCTTCTCCGCATCCGTGCATCCTGTTGTGGTCAACTCTCTAGCTGTCTTGCGGAGCCAATCATCTGCTACTATTGGCTCGGTGCTACTGGAAAACACCGGCGGATTCAGCCTAAGAAAATAGGCTAAATGATCAACAGGTGGTGGTGGCTTGTTGTTGTTGTTCCCCTGATTCTGATTCTGTACTAGCAACTGCATCAATGTGTTCTGCGGCTGGATCAACTGAGTGAGCTCCGGTGGAAAGGTAAAACCGGGGTCACGTCTCGGAGGCATCTGAGGGTTTAGAAAAGATGAGATTTAGGAATAGAGGGGGTCTAAAGATAAAACACTACCCATATGCACATGAGGCAAAAGCAAACAATTCACTTCATTCATTCAATCAAACAAGGGCATACAATCGATCTAACTATCGCAAAAGTGCTCGGACTATAATATTTACATGGTGGACTACTACTACTACTACTACTAATACTGATGAGGTGGTCTACTAGAAATATTCTTCGGTTGCAGACTCCATGATATCTGCTCCGGCTTCATCAACATAGTCATCATCGCTATCATCTGGATCCGAGTCGGTGTCGTCGATGATGATGTAGTCTTCCGGGCGAATCTCCTTGGGTTCTTCGTCTTCATCTACTGGTGTAGGGCCTCCCATAAATATCCCGATCTTCATTGTTAGGTCGGCATTCTTGTCTACTAATACTTAAATTTCTTCTTCATAATATTCACGTGTAGCCTTGAGTTCTTCCTGTAGTTCCTTGATTCTTGTCCTTGCCTTCTTCAGGTCTATCATGTCGGCGCACATCTGGTTCTCCTGTCGTCGAATGTGCTGGTTTAACTCCTGGATAGAAGCTGCAACTGATCTATCCTTCCTGGTGCTGATCATCTCCGAGTGCTCATCTCGGCGTCCACAAATATGGTAGATAGTATCCTTGAGATCATTGCGGTAGACATCTCCAATGCGTCCCATGGCGATGTGAGCTGCCATGCTCTTTCCTAGACTCCAAGTTGGTGCATCAAAAGAAAACTCTATGGGCTCAGTGACTGGCATGAACGTCCTTCTTGGAACTTGAACTTGAATCATCCAGCGCTCTTCTTCAGGTAAAGTGGTGTTGTAGGTTCCGGTGAAGCTTGGTACTCCTATGTTCAGGTATCTAGTGACTTCCTTCAAGTGACGTCCAAAGGGTGTATCTTCATCCGGTTGCGTGAACTTGTTCCTTGCTTCCGTCATCCTAAAAGAGTAGAAAAGATGAGGAGTCAGAAATGAGAAGAGAGTAGTGGTCTAGGTCTTTAGCTTAGTGGTCATGTCCTACAGTCAGCATGTGCTCTGATACCATCTCTGTAGCGACCAGACCTCAAACGGTCCAATCTCTGTGCTCTGGTGTCATCCCTGGATCAGTAATGCTGACACCGCACAGTACTTGAAGGATTTATAAC
This sequence comes from Triticum urartu, assembly GCF_056163025.1. Classification (NCBI taxonomy): domain Eukaryota; kingdom Viridiplantae; phylum Streptophyta; class Magnoliopsida; order Poales; family Poaceae; genus Triticum; species Triticum urartu. The sequence continues at coordinate 278,873,830 of NC_141879.1, read as the reverse complement.
AGAGTAGCAATCACACACTTATTACATCGAGTGTCTCAAAAGAGAACTTATTACAATAAATATGGCTTAAGGCCATCTAATAACGATAACAGCGGAAGGCTTGGAAGATAAGTGAGTCCATCAACTCCAACGGCATCACTGAGTATAGAACCACGACCTAAAACTCCTTAATCGTCGTCTGAAAAGTCTGCAACATTAACGTTGCAGCCCGAAACGGGCCAGCACATGGAATATGCTGGCAATGTAACACATAGAGAGTAATGGAATGAAACAGCTATTCTATATGCATATTTGGCTGGTGGAAAGCTCTATGGTTACAGTTTTGCGAAAAGCCAATTTTTCCCTACTGCAAAGGAATCAATTTATTTAACTATCATGGTGGTTGTTAAACATTGAGAATGGTTGACAGCATCCTCAATCCCAATTAAGCATCATCATTAAACAAAACCCAACAAAATTAATTTTAGAGTAACATGTTGAGATTCACATGATAATCCAAGTACTAGATACTCAAGATGTCCATAACCGGGGACACGGCTAACCATGATTAGTTTATACACTCTGCAGAGGTTTGCGTACTTTTCCCCACAAGACTCGATCTCCTCCGTTTGGTTTCTCGCACTACATGGTGTTTGAGAAAACGGATGACCGAGACATAGTCTTTCAGAAGCGCTAGCACCTTACGATCGGGTAGACCGTACCACCTACATCCCCTACATCTGCTAGTCTACCACTGTAAGAGTTCGCATGACTTAGTCAACTATGCTAGAGCCCATAATAGCTTGTGGCTGCACACGGAAGTTTCTAGCATGAATAATCTCATGATCCCTTTGAGCCTGGGTGGCGGTCCAAAAGAAAACAGGCAATCCTGTAATACCCAGGTACCTCAATCCACCCAGATGTGTGTTTAAGTTGCCACCTTAGATAAACCATTAATTAACAAACTCACATCTGTCATGGATATCACTCACCCAATCCACGTCTACTAGCATAGCATAGCAATAGTAAGCAAACGTAGAAGTAACTCCCAAAGGTTTGATAATAAACAGGTAATAGGTACTACCTCAACTACTTCCCATCCCACAATTTAATTAGATCCTAATCATGCAATGTTTGAGGATTTGATCTAATGCAATAAAACTGGGTAGTAGAAAGGTATGATCAAAGTGTTACTTGCCTTGCTGGTGATCCGCGAAACCTAGAGATTCGAAGTAACAGGCGGCGCACTCCGGGTATTCTATCCCAGACAAACAAACAAGCATACAATAAGTACTCATCTAATGCATAGGTAAAAGTAAAATAAGAGAACTAACCAGAAAGTTCAACTTAAGAACTCCGGTTTGCAAAAAAGAATCAAATCGAACGAAACAACGAAAGTCAAAACGGCGAAAGAAAACAACTTCGTTCTACTAATCTGGATCTAAGGCAATTTTTTACAGTGGCAAAAACTTGTTTAAGTTGGTTAAATGGATAGAGGGTTTCGAGACAAAACTCCAGGCGCCTGAATCGCCTGATTCCGATAAACGAGCGAAAAATTATACTAAAACGAAAATCGGATCAGAAATCGCGATCAGAAAATAATCGCGGAAAATCCGAGAAAAAGACAAACGACAAACGGATTAACGAACGAACATTCGTTAACCGGATCTAAATGATGAGAACGTTCGTTAAAACGAACGAACAGGCGAACGCTCGTTATTTAGACTAAACCGAAAAAAACGACGAAAACCGACGGAAAACCGATCGATTTTTTTAAAAAAAACCGGCGGCGCGGATTACGAGGCGAACCTCGGGCGGTGGGTCGGCGAGGCGGCGGCGTGGCGGCTCCGGCGACGGCACGCGGCGGCGCGGCGGCGTGCGGCGCTGGCGGCGGCGGTGGTGGGGTCGGGCGCGGGCGCTAGGGTTCGGGGGCCCGGGCGGGCTGGCTTCGGCTGGGCTCCCCCTGGCTTATAAAGCCTACGTGGGCCGGAGTCCCGGTCGGACACGGCCCGTAGGTCGGTGCGATTTTTTTTAATAATTACGTGCAGAAGAAAAATAAAAAGAAATACTAAATGGACTCCAAAAATCCCGAAATAAATTTCCCTGACTTCTAAAATCAAGCCGGACAAAGTGAACATTTATTTGGGGCCTAAATGCAATTTTTAAACACGCATATTTTTCCTAAATTCAAATAAAATATCGAAAAACTCCGAAATAAAATCTTATTTGATTTCTTTATTAAATCCTCAATATTTCTTTATTTTGGGAAAGTCATTTTATTCCCTCTCTCATAATTTTGTAATAGAAATAATTGATGATAAAATAAATAAAATCAAATGATCCTATTCTCAATTTTTGAGAAAACTCAAATATGAAAATAACGAAATCCCCAACTCTCTCCGTGGGTCCTTGAGTTGCTTAGGATTTCTAGGATCAAAACCAAAAGCAAATAATATATGATATGCATTGATGATCTAATGTATAACATTCCAAATTGAAAATTTGGGATGTTACACACTCGGGCCCAAAGTGACAAGCATTAAGCATGGCAAAGTCATAGCAATATCAATCTAAGAACATAGTGGATGCTAGGGATCAGGCCCTAACAAAACTAACTCGATTACATGATGAATATCATCCAACTCCTCACCGACTAGCGAGCCTACGAAGGAATTACTCTCTCCCGGTGGGGAGAGACATGGAATTGGCGATGGAGAGGGGTTGGTGACGACGAAGAACGAAGACCCCCCTCTTCGGAGCCCCAAACAGACTCCAGATCTACCGTCTCGAGGAAGAACAGGGCTTGGCGGCAGCTCCGTCTCGTGGATCGCGATAATTCTTTCTCCCTGATTTTTTTCTGGAATAATGTGATTTCATAGCATCAGGGGGGGTCATCAGCAGGGCCACCAGGTGGGTACAACCCACATGGGCTCCCTAGGAGAGGGGGGCGCGCCCTGGTGGGTCGTGCCCACCCAGGGGCCCCTCTTTGGTGGGTCTTGGCTCCATAAATTCTTATTATTGGTATAAAAAATCTTCGCAAAGTTTCGTTCCATTCCGAGAACTTTTATTTCTGCACAAAAACAACACCATGGTAGTTCTGCTGAAAACAGCGTCAGCCCCTGGGTTAGTTTCATTCAAATCATGCAAATTAGAGTCCAAAACAAGAGGAAAAGCGTGAGAAAAAGTAGATACGTTGGAGACGTATCAACTCCCCCAAGCTTAAACCTTTGCTTGTCCTCAAGCAATTCAGTTGATAAGCTGAAAGTGAGAAAGAAAAGCTTTTATGAACTCTTTTGCTCTTGTTTGCATAAATAAGCTTAAACAACACCCAGGTTTTCAGCCAACATTATAACTAACCATGTCAAAATTAACTCTTAAAGATTATAATGACTCATATCAATAACATAATCAGCTAGCGAGCAATAATAAGATATCTCAAACAAGAACATGTTGTTAAAACAACCATGATATAATATGACAATAGTGGTATCTTGCTAGCCCTTTCCGAGACTGCAAAACATAAATGCAGAGCACCTCCAAAGTTCAAGCAGCGACTAAACATTGTAATTCATGGTAGAAAAGATCCAGTCATGATGCACCCAACATTAGCTAATCAGAATGCATAAATCATGACAGCTGTGCTCTACTCAGTTTCTGGCGCTTGTTTTTAGAAGGTGATGACACAACATAAAAGTAAATAAAAAGTCCCTTCGTAGAGGGAAGCATTGATTTGCAGAGGTGCCAAAGCTCAATTTTTAAAACAGAGATAAATGACAATTTTGAGACATGCCCCCTTCTCATTCACTTCACGACCATCAGTTATCAACATTTTCCATGCTAAGCACACTAGTGGCGGTTCCCAAGCGGAAAGTAAAGGTTTTGACTCCATTGGGAGTTTTTGTTTGATTATTCAAGAGATGAACTATTTTTCATGTTTGTAGTTTGGGATTGGGCATCCCTATTACCGCCCATTTCCTCGTCCGATGGTGAGTGAATAAACACTCGACCTGAGGATAACCCGCTTACCACGGAAGATATCAGCCACCTCCTGTCGTTCCATGAACGATCCAGGCACACAAAACGGATAATTTTTTAGAAGTTTTTAGAGGTGACACATGCAAATTTACTTAGGACGGCAGGGTAATACCGTATATAGGTAGGTATGGTGGACTCATCTGGAATAACTTTGGGTTCAAGGTTTTGATGTACAAGCAGAATTCCCACTTAGTACAGGCGAAGGCTAGCAATTAAGATTGGGAAGCGGCCAGCTAGAGAGCAACAACGATCATGACCAGGCCTTATGCATAAGTAACATTGGACACTAGCATGAGTAGGATATGAACACCATGAACATAAACATTATAGAGGCTATGTTGGTTTTGATTCAACTACATGCATGAACATGTACCAAGTCAAGCCACTCGAACATTCGGAGGAGGATGCCATATCATGATACTACATTGCAATCATTTTAACGCTATGTTGATATCCAAGATAAATCATTATCAACTCCCAGCTACTTATGCATGGCATGAGAAACTATAGTCTCTAATTGTCATTGCAGACATGTTTAATCATAATGAGTTGAAGCCTGGATACCAGGTTAAACATATTTACACAAACGGAACAAGTCGAGTTCATACCAGTTTCTGTTTGCCACGACCAGTTCATCGAATGTCATCATTATTTCCTTTCACTTGCATGACCAAATGATATAAAAATAATAATAATAGTGCAAGAGTGTCGTGGACTAAGCTGGAATCTGCAAAACATTTTATTCAACAGGAGAAGACAAGGTAAAGTGGGATCTTTATTAGTTCAATAGTTATTCATATGGGAGCCACTCAACATTTTCATTGTGGTCTTCTCCTTGATACAACTCGAATAAAAGAAAAGAATTTCAGAGAAACACACTGAAATATTTTTGGAGGTTTTGGTTTTCTTTAGCAAGCAAATAAAGGGGAAAAGGAAAAATGAGAAAAACTATTTACACGGGAAAGCTCCCAACAAGCAAAAGAAGAACAAGGAAATATTTTTGGATTTTCTTTTTAGTACTACTACTAAGCATGCATAGAAAGTAAATTAACTACGACTATTTTTTTGTTTTTTCTAAAGTTTTTCAAACACACAAGAAGAAAGGAAGAAAATAAATCTAAGCATGGATGATACAATGAAAAAGTGTGAGCACCGACAACTAGAATAATATGTGAACATGAATATAATGTCGGTGAGAAACATGTACTCCCCCAAGCTTAGGCTTTTGGCCTAAGTTGGTAATCGATCAGTAGCCTGGAGGGTAGTAGTTGGCGTGGTAGCTCATGGAGGCTCTCACTACGGATGCCTCGGCCTGCCGGGCTGCCACCACTGCTGCATTGTGAGCTCGGGCCTCTCTCTCAAGAACAAAATATCTCCCCTTGCCATAACAATCAAAGAGAGCAGGCGCATGCAAATATGTGTCCACAACATGTGATTGGTTACACAACAAATTATAAGTGAAGTTATCAGCCCTTCCCTTGAGAATCTTATGCTCCTTTAAGGCATCAAAATCTAAATATCGAGTGGGTAAGATAGGGTCAAAGGGCAAAGGTGAAACACCCAGTCCTCGTGCGAAACGTGTGGCATAAATTCCACCATACAACCATCCACTTTTGGCATTATGCTGAACTCTACGTGCAACAATCGCTCCAAGTTTATAATTCCTTTCACCAAAGAGCACGGTGTGAATGAGGCTCAAGTCTGGCAAGCAAAGTATGCTGCAGTCTTGCTTGCCTACTATGCATTTCCCGTTAAATAATGCAAAGTACTGAATTGGGGGAAAGTGAATGCTCTTTATTCTTCCTTGTTTCACTCCTCTATTTTCACCGTAACAAAGGCTAGTCAAGAAAGACTCATACTCAACCTTTGATGGCTCATCAAGCGAGCCCCAAAATGGAAGTTTGCAATGGTAAGCAAAATTCTCTAGTGAGATAGTAAATGGTTCATCATAAAGCATAAAATACACCCTAGACTCACGTGGAAAATATTTAAATCCTTTGAAAAATGATTCAGTGAGAAGATGGCGTTGTTCACACTTATCTGAGAGGTAGGGACCAAGATTGGCATTGTGAACATATTGCTCAAATTCCTCCTTGATGCCCACCTGCACCATATATTCATCGCAAGGCCATAATCATGTTTTGGTGGCGGCATCTCACATGGAACTTTCACTTGGTTCAACATAGGACTGACGAGCAGAACTGTCACTAGAAGATGCCCCCGAGGACCGTCTCCTCGAGGAACTCCTTCCAAATAGGTTCACCATGTCCGCGTAAATTTTCCTATGAACAAAAATCTGAATTTTTAGTCCACAAATTTTTTCAACAAAACTTCTTAAAACCAATAGCAACTACTCATAGGGATACATTGAGGCCATAACAAGCATTCAAACTACTTAGAACACTAAGAATTGAACATGCAAGGCATCTACAACAGCACCAAGAGTAGCTATTTATTCAAAGTATAAACCACTAAAACAAAAACTAATTGGACAAATGATGGAGTCACATACCAAGCAACAAACCCCCGAAACAGTTTCAGAAATGGAGCTTCGAGCAAAGAGATCGAAATCCGCGGGTTTGAGCTCAAGAACACGGGAGAGAGAGCAAGAGTGATTTTTTCTGGAGGTAGGTGACAATGTGGGATGAAGAGATAATTGAGGGGGCCCACGTGGGGACCACAACCTACCAGGGCGCGCCTGGGGGCTCTGGCGCGTCCAGGTGGGTTGTGCCCACCTAGTGCACCTCCCTCTGGTAATTATTGCACCAAAAAATGTTAAATATTCAGGAAAAAATCATATAAAATTTTTAGGGCATTCTGAGAACTTTTATTTTTGGGTCATTTTTTTATCAGGAAATTCAGAAAACAGACAAAACATGGCATGTTAGTTTATTTAACTAATAGAAACAGAGAATAAAAAGTAGGGACGGAAAGTAGTGCTTACTAAATTCATAAACTTCATACCGTTCAAATATGATCCATTAATAAGGTTGATCAAGTCTTATTAACAACCACTTTTGATTAGCATGAAACTGAAGAACTTTCGTAAATCACTAAGTTACCTCAATGGGGATATGCATTTCCCCAACAATAAGCATTTCATATTTCTTTTTGACAGTAGGTAGAGGTATTTGAAAACTTCCTATAGTGATTGTCAGAGATTTTTCAATAACATTAATACCATTCACTTGGAATTGTTTATTCAGAAAGTGCACCATATGCTCATTGCTATTAATAGGAAAAGTGACCTTGCTTTTATTGCAATCAATAACAGCCCCTGCAGTATTCAAGAAGGGTCCACCAAGGATAATCGACATGTTGTCGTCCTCGGGCATCTCAAGTATAACAAAGTCAGTCAAAATAGCAACATTAGCAACAACAACAGGCACATCCTCACAGATACCGATAGGTATGGCAGTTGATTTGTCAGCCATTTGCAAAGATATTTTAGTAGGTGTGAGTTTATTCAAGTCAAGTCTTTTATATAAAGAGAAAGGCATAACACTAACACCAGGTCCTAAATCACACAAAGCAGTTTTCACATAATTCTTTTTGATAGAGCAAGGTATAGTTGGTATTCCCGGATCTCCAAGTTTTTTAGGTACTCCACCTTTGAAAGTATAATTGGCAAGCATAGTGGATATTTCAACTTCCGGTATTTTTCTCTTATTTGTGATGATGTATTTCATATACTTTGCATAAGGAGGCATTTTCAGGATATCAGTCAAGCGAGTACGAAAAAAGACTGGCCTCAGCATTTCAGCAAAGCGTTCAAATTCTTCATCATCATTTTTTAGTTGACTTGGGTGGAAAAGGCATAGGTTTTTGAACCCACGGTTCTCTTTCTTTACCGTGTTTTCTAGCAATGAAGTCTCTTTTGTCATATCTTTTATTTTTAGCTTGTGGGTTATCAAGATCAATAGGTGGTTCTATCTCCACATCATTATCTGGTTCTTTATCATTGTTGGTTTGAGTGTCTTCATGAACCTCATCATTATAATTTTATTATCATTAGGTGAGTGTTCATTACTAGATTGATTTTCAGCATCAGAGATAGAAGTTTCATTTTTATTATCAGGAGGTTTCTCTATTTCAGGTTCACTAGAGGCATGCAAAATCCTATCATTTTTCTTTTTCTTTTTAGAAGGACTAGGTTCACTAGTGTTAGCTCTTTGTGAATCTTGTTCAATTCTTTTTGGGTGTCCCTCAGGATAAAGTGGTTCCTGAGTCATTTTACCTCCTCTAGTTGCAACTCTAACAGCAAAGTCATGCATATTGTGATTCATTTCATCAAGTAATTCCCTTTGTGATTTAGCAACTTGTTCTAACTGAGTTTGAACCTTAGAAGCATGTTTTCCAACACCTCTAACATCATTTGAGATTCTAAATAACAAGTCACTCAAGCGAGCAATCATATCAGAATTGTATTTCAATTGTTCCATAACATTTGCATTGAAGTGATCTTGTTTTCTAATATAGTTTTCAAACTCATAAAGGCATTGACTAGGATGCATATTGTGAGGATTATCATTATCATTAAACTTCATAAGAGAATTTACCTCTACCACCTTAGGCAGTGGTGGTGTATTAAGCCCATGTATTTCTTCAATAGGAGGTAAATTTTTAACATCCTCAACTTTAATACCTTTTCCTTCATAGATTTCTTTGCCTCTTGCATATCTTCGGGGCTGAGATATAATATACCCCTCTTCTTCAGAGTGGGTTTAGGCGGTGGTTCAGGAATAGTCCAATCATCATAATTTTTCAATATGTTATTCAATAATTGTTCAGCTTGTCCAACAGTTCGTTCCCTGAAAACACAACCAGCAGAACTATCTAGGAAGTCCCTAGAAGCATCGGTTAGTCCATTATAGAAGATATCAAGTATTTCATGTTAAGAGGATGATCAGGCAAAGCATTAAGTAATTTGCAAAGCCTCCCCCAAGCTTGTGGGAGACTCGCTTCTTTAGTTTGCACAAAGTTAAATATTTCCTGTAAGGCATCTTGTTTCATATGAGCATTAAAATATTTTTGAGAGAAGTAATAAAGCATATCCTGGGACTACGCACACAACCAGGAGCAAGAGTATTGTACCAAGATTTAGCATCACCCTTTAATGAGAAAGGAAATAATTTGAGAATAAAGTAATAGCGAGTTTTCTCATCATGAGTAAAAATGGTGGCTATATCATTCAACTTAGTAAGATGTGCCACAACAGCTTCAGTTTCATAACCATGGAAAGGATCAGATTCAACCAAAGTAATTAACTCTGGGTGGACAAAGAATTCATAATCCTTATCATCAATAAATATAGGTGAAGTAGCAAACTTAGGATCACATTTCATTCTAGCATTCAGAGATTTTTCATTATACTTGCATAGTAATTTCTCTAGATCATCTATATTATTGCAAGCAAGAATATCTCTAGTTGCTTCTTCACTCATAACATAACCTTCCGGTACCTTAGGTAATTCATATCTAGGAAGGCTAGTTCTAGCAGGTGTTTTAGGAGTTTCAGTATCAAGCTCATCATCAGATTCAACAACATCATGTTGTATAACTCTAGCAATTTGTTTATCAAGAAAATTACCAAGTGGCACATCATTATCAAGCAAGGTACCAGTATCATCATAAGCATCATTCATAGTAGAAGTAGCATCATCAATAACTTGCAACATATTAGAATAATAGCATGTGGTGGTGTTGCAAGTTTATTCATAACACAAAGTGAATCTAAAGCAAAACTGGATGGCAGTTCCTTACCTCCCCTCGTCTTTGAGGGAAATATCTTAGTCTTAGCATCCTTTAGATTCTTCATAGTGATAATATGATAATAATCCCAAGTGACTCAAGAAATATAGCTATGCTCCCCGGCAACTGCGCTAGAAAAAGGTCTTGATAACCCACAAGTATAGGGAATCGCAACAGTTTTCGAGGGTAGAGTATTCAACCCAATTTTATAGATTTGACACAAGGGGAGCGAAAGAATATCTGAAGGTATCAACAGCTGAGTTGTTAATTCAACCACACCTAGAGATTAATTATCTGCAGCAAAGTGATAAGTAGCAAAGTAGTTTGATAATTTTGATAGTAGTGATAGCAACAATAGTAATAGTAACAGTGATAGCAGCAATTTTGTAGCAAGTGTAACAGTGATGATAGCAGTAGTAACTTAGCAGAAACAATATGGAAAAGTTCGTAGGCATTGGATCGGTGACTTGTTGGATGATATTCATCATGAAATAGTTATAACCTAGGGCGATACAACACTAGCTCCAATTCATCGATATAATGTAGGCATGTATTCCATAAATAGTCATACGTGCTTTATTAAAAGAACTTGCATGACATCTTTTTTCCTACCCTCCCGTGGCAGTGGGGTCCATATTGGAAGCTAAGGGATATTAAGGCCTCCTTTTAATAGAGAACCGGAGCAAAGCATTAACACATAGTGAATACATGAACTCCTCAAACTACGGTCATCACCGGGAGTGGGCCCGGTTGTTGTCACTCCGGGGTTGCCGGATCATAACCGTAGTAGGTGACTATAACTTGCAAGATCAGATCTAGAACATGGATATAATGATGATAACATAAACGGTTCAGATCTGAAATCATGGCACTCGGGCCCAAAGTGACAAGCATTAAGCATGGCAAAGTCATAGCAACATCAATCTAAGAACATAGTGGATACTAGGGATCAGGCCCTAACAAAACTAACTCGATTACATGATGAATATCATCCAACTCCTCACCGACCAGTGAGCCTACGAAGGAATTACTCACTCCCGGTGGGGAGCATCATGGAATTGACTATGGAGAAGGGTTGGTGATGACGAAGAACAAAGATCCCCCTCTCCGGAGCCCCAAACGGACTCCAGATCTGCCCTCCCGAGGAAGAATAGGGCCTGGTGGCGGCTCCGTCTCATGGATCACGATAATTCTTTCTCCCTGATTTTTTTTCTGGAATCATGTGATTTTATAGTATCAGGGGGGTCATCAGCGGGGCCACTAGGTGGGTACAACTCACGTGGGCGCGCCAGGAGAGGGGGGCGCGCCCTGGTGGTTGTGCCCATCCAGGGCCCCCTCTCTGGTGGGTCTTGGCTCCAGAATTCTTATTATTGGTATAAAAAATCCTCGCAAAGTTTCGTTCCATTCCGAGAACTTCTATTGCTGCACAAAACAACACCATGGTAGTTCTGCTGAAAACAGCGTCAGCCCAGGGTTAGTTTCATTCAAATCGTGCAAATTAGAATCCAAAACAAGAGGAAAAGCGTGAGAAAAAGTAGATACGTTGGAGAAGTATCAGTCCTCTGAAATGTAATGTCCAGTTAACAGTTTGGTCCAACAATTGCTACATTTCATAGTACTGTTCGCAAGCATTCTTTGTTTTGTTAACTGTCTTATCTTCTAGTACATTTTTCTATTCTGCAATGTCGTGCTCAGTTAACTATTTTGGTTCATTTGGCCTGCTTTCCATTTAACTGTTTGGTTCAATTTTGCAATTTGATTTTCATTTGCTATGGGTACAATTTTGTATTGTTATGCATGTGACACCAATCGAATTTGGCTGTACTCAATACATATTCTACTGATAGTATGGCAACTCTTAGTTAACCTGATCAAGATCTTCCTTATGAGTCTTGCAGGGAAACAATGGGAGACAATGCAGTTTACCATCGAGGTTTGTACAAGCATGGTACTTTGGCTAATAGCACATTATTGTCAGAGGTTTAGACCCACTGTTCGACCCATTTTGCATATGGGGAAATGAGATGTCTAGGAATATCAGTCAAGTCAATAAACTCAGAAAGATTGTTAGGATGAACAAACTTGCAACGAATAATAGCAAGATCTTTGTTTGCACAATGAAAAAGACATTAGTCAACTATAGGATGGTACTAACTCTTTTACCTTGTTTTACCCCTTGCGCCATTTTAAAATTTATAACAACGATTTATGCATATCTTTGTTTTCAGTACTTTTCAAAGCAGTTCACCGATGATTACCTCTCAAACCACCTGCATGGTCAAGAGGCGAGGAAGGTATTCATTCAACACCCGCGGTACAATATTGAAGTCTTGATGATGAGGACGAAGGTTGGGCGGGAAATTATCCATAGCCACTGGCCTAAAGTTGCAAGGACATTCAACATCACTGAAGGCTCAATATTTGCCTTCCACTTTTGCAGTTTCCTAGATGAGATTCATCTGTCTATTTACCGTGTATGATGCTACTTTCCAAAGGTTTTTGATGCTGCATGTGAAACTTGGTGCAGTTGTGTAATGGCATAACTGAGTGCCAAAGCTATCTGATGTAATTCGATTATGAAATCCTGGTTGTTGTTATACGGATATGAAATATCAGGTGTGTTTTATAAGAAATATCAATTTGATTAGTATATGGATTATCAATAATAGGCTAATTACCCTGCTTATTGGGGTTTTCTATTGCAGACGGTTACTCAGATAGCACCATGGGCAATGAACTCAAACAACCCGCACAGTTTCTAGAAAGTAGGCATGTTCGATCAACTAACAATCACACACGGATTCTGGCAGCGAACCGTTTGCGTTAGGCCACCTTGAAATGTTTCCACACAAAGAACTGTGTGTGATATACATACGAACGGAAATGATTTTCTGGGATTCACCATGTGGGATGTACATACGAACAAAAATGATTGGGTTTTGATGCCTCGCCCGATCACACACGAGCTCATTTGGCCCCAGCCTGTGTCCTATCCCCGACGGTTTCTGGGTCGTGTGGGAAGGACCCCCTATCGCCCACACTCACTGGGCGACGGTTCCAAATGCCGTCGCGGAAAGGGGTTAAAAACTGTTTGTATAGCACGTTGTTGTATGATAACCCACAAGTATAGGGGATCGCAACAGTTTTCGAGGATAGAGTATTCAACCCAAATTTATTGATTCGACACAAGGGGAGCCAAAGAATATTCTCAAGTATTAGCAGCTGAGTTGTCAATTCAACCACACCTGGAAACTTAATATCTGCAGCAAAGTATTTAGTAGCAAAGTAATATGATAGTGGTGATAACGGTAGCAAAAGGTAACAGTAGTAAAAGCAATATTTTTGGTATTTTGTAGTGATGGTAGCAATAGCAGCGGAAAAGTAAATACGCGAAGAACAATATATGGAAAGCTCATAGGCAATGGATCGGTGATGGAGAATTATGCCGGATGCGGTTCATCATGTAACAGTCATAACCTAGGGTGACACAGAACTAGCTCTAGTTCATTGATATAATGTAGGCATGTATTCCAAACATAGTCATACGTGCTTATGGAAAAGAACTTGCATGACATCTTTTGTCCTACCCTCCCATGGCAGCGGGGTCCTTACGGAAACTAAGAGATATTAAGGTCTCCTTTTAATAGAGAACCGGAGCAAAGCATTAACACATAGTGAATACATGAACTCCTCAAACTACGGTCATCACCGGTAAGTATCCCTATTATTGTCACTTCGGGGTTAACGGATCATAACACATAATAGGTGACTATAGACTTGCAAGATAGGATCAAGAACACTCATATATTGATGAAAACATAATAGGTTCAGATCTGAAATCATGGCACTCGGGCCCTAGTGACAAGCATTAAGCATAGCAAAGTCATAGCAACATCAATCTCAGAACATAATGGACACTAGGGATCAAACCCTAACAAAACTAACTCGATTACATGATAGATCCCATCCAACCCATCACCGTCCACCAAGCCTACGATGGAATTACTCATGCACGGTGGTGAGCATCATGAAATTGGTGATGGAGGATGGTTGATGATGACGATGGCAACGGATTCCCCTCTCCGGAGCCCCGAACGGACTCCAGATCAACGCTCCTGAGAGGTTTTAGGGCTTGGTGGCGGCTCCGTATCGTAAAACGCGATGATTTCTTCTCCCTAATTTTTTTCTCCCCGAAACTCAATATATGGAGGTGGAGTTGGAGTCGGAGAGGCAACAGGGGGCCCATGAGGTAGGGGGCGCACCCTAGGGGGGCAGGCGCGCCCCCACCCTCGTGGCAAGGTGGTGGCCCCCCTGGCCTTCATCTTTGGCAAGTATTTTTCTTATTTTCTGAAAAGTGTCTCCATGAAGTTTCAGGTCATTCCGAGAACGTTTGCTCATGCACATAAATAACACCATGGTAATTCTGCTGAAAACAGCGTCAGTCCGGGTTAGTTCCATTCAAATCATGCAAGTTAGAGTCCAAAACAAGGGCAAAAGTGTTTGGAAAAGTAGATACGTTGGAGACGTATCAACTCCCCCAAGCTTAAACCTTTGCTTGTCCTCAAGCAATTCAGTTGATAAACTGAAAGTGATAAAGAAAAACTTTTACAAACTCTGTTTGCTTTTGTTGTTGTAAATATGTAAAGCCAGCATTCAAGTTTTCAGCAAAGATTATAACTAACCACATTCACAATAACGCATAGATCTCAAGTTTACTCATATCAAAGCATAATCAACTAGCGAGCCACAATAATGAATCTCGGATGACAACACTTTCTCAAAACAATCATAATAAGATATAACAAGGTGGTATCTCGCTAGCCCTTTCTGAGACCGCAAAACATAAATGCAGAGCACCTTTAAAGACCAAGGACTGACTAGACATTGTAATTCATGGTAAAAGAGATCCAATCAAGTCATACTCAATGTAAACTAACAGTAATGAATGCAAATGACAGCGGTGCTCTCCAACTGGTGCTTTTTAATAAGAGGATGATGACTCAGCATAAAAGTAAATAGATAGGCCCTTCGCAGAGGGAAGCATGGATTTGTAGAGGTGCCAGAGCTCAGTTTTGAAACAGAGGTGAATAATATTTTGAGCGGTATACTTTCATTGTCAACATAACAACCAAGAGATGGGGATATCTTCCACGCTACACACATTATAGGCGGTTCCCAAACAGAATGGTAAAGTTTATACTCCCCCTTCCACCACAAGCATTAATCCATGGCTTGCTCGAAACAACGAGTGCCTCCAACTAACAAAAGTCCCAGAGGGAGTTTTGTTTGCAATTATTTTGATTTAGTTTGCATAAAGCATGGGACTGGGCATCCCGGTGACCAGCCATTTATCTTGTGAGTGAGGAGCGGAGTCCACTCCTCTTGAGAATAACCCGCCTAACATGGAAGATACAGACAACCCTAGTTGATACATGAGCTATTCGAGCATACAAAACATGATATTTATTGGAAGGTTTAGAGTTTGGCACATACAAATTTACTTGGAACGGCAGGTAGATACCGTATATAGGTAGGTATAGTGGACTCATGTGGAATAACTTTGGGGTTTAAGGGACTGGATGCACAAGCAATATTCCCGCTTAGTACAGGTGAAGGCTAGCAAAAGACTGGGAAGCGACCAACTAGAGAGCGACAACAGTCATGAACATGCATTAAAATTAATCAACACTGAATGCAAGCATGAGTAGGATATAATGCACCATGAACATAAATATCATGAAGGCTATGTTGATTTTGTTTCAACTACATGCGTGAACATGTGCCAAGTCAAGTCACTTAAAAATCATTCAGAGGAGGATACCACCCTATCATACCACATCATAACCATTTTAATAGCATGTTGGCACGCAAGGTAAACCATTATAACTCATAGCTAATCAAGCATGGCACAAGAAACTATGATCTCTAGTTGTCATTGCAAACATATTTATTCATAATAGGCTGAATCAGGAACGATGAACTAATCATATTTACAAAAACAAAAGAGGTCGAGTTCATACCAGCTTTTCTCATCTCAGCCAGTCCATCATATATCATCATAATTGCCCTTCACTTGCATGAGCGAACGATGTGAATAATAATAATAGTGCACGTGCATTGAACTAAGCTGGAATCTGCAGGCATTCAATAAACAGGAGAAGACAAGGCAATATGGGCTCTTTTGTCAGATCAACAATAATGCATATAAGAGCCTCTTCAACAATTTAATTATGGTCTTCTCCTATCGACCCCCAAAGAAAAGAAAAGAAATAAAACTATTTACACGGGAAAGCTCCCAACAAGCAAAAGAAGAACATGAAATGCTTTTGGGTTTTCTTTTTAATTACTACTACAAGCATGGAAACTAAACTAATTAAAAGCTACAACTAATTTTTTTGGTTTTTCTTAAGGTTTATTAAACACACAAGAAGAAAACATGAAAAAGGAAAATAAACTAGCATGGATGATATAATGGAAAAGTATGAGCACCGACATCTAGCAATGAGTGTGTGAGCATATATGTAATGTCGGTGAGAAATACGTACTCCCCCAAGCTTAGGCTTTTGGCCTAAGTTGGTCTAGGGCCACGGCTGGCCTAGCGGATATCCATAATAATAGTTGGGGTCGTACTGTGATGCAGAAGAGGAAGACTCCGATTGCCACTGGCTGACAATCATCTCCGGATCCCACTGATAATTAGACTGTCGTGAAGGATCAAATTGTGGTTCCGGCTCTGGCTCCTCGGCTGGTGCAGGGTTCCGGTAGGCATGAATAGCCGTTAACGGAACAAGGTACGTGCCTACAGTCAAATCAAACAAAGAAGGAGCAGGCAAGGTAATAGTCTCAGGATGATGTTTATTAAAGAACAATTGATATTTAAGCTCTCCTTCCCTATTGTTAACAATAAAATCATGCGCCACCATACTTTTATAATCTAAATAAACACGAGGCAGCACCTTTTCTTCCTTCTCATAATGCCTAATAGGTATGTTAAAATGTGCAGCTAGGCGTGTAGCATAGATGCCTCCAAAGATGGGGCCCTTGGTACGGTTCAGACTTAACCGTTTGGCAATAATGCCGCCCATACTAAAAGAGTTATCACCGTATAAACCATGGTGCAAAATAATAATATCAGGGATACTCAGGTTTCCACAGTTTCCGCGACCAATCAAGCAATGACTAGCAAATAATGCAAAATAACATAAAACAGGAAAGTGTATGCTAGTGATTCGTGCATCGGAAACCTTCCTTGTTTCCCCTACAGTGATAGTATCGATAAATCCCTCCACATCATCACGGTGAGGTTCTTCTGTCTTGCCCTCAAAAGGGACTAAACAAATCCGACAGAAATCATAAAGTGACATCTCCTTATGCTCATCATATAAATAAAACTCCACCATATGTGGTGAGCTCCTAGAATGGAAATGAAAGTTTTGCACAAAGATATTTGTGAGCAAGAGATACTGATCGCATTGGTCGTGGAGGAAAGCGGTAAGGCCTGCAGTCTGAGCCAATTCATGAAAATCTTCATAAATCCCGACTGCTCTCAAGAAATCCTCAGAAGGCCATTCACACGCCCGAACCTCCGCGATGCGAGGCAGATTATACTTAGGCTTTGGTGCCTTTTCCTTCGAACTTTGGCTCGATGAGCCCCTCAAAAGTCTCCTCATCATTTTCTGAAAAATTCTGAAATTTTTAGTAACTTCAAAATAAAAGTAAACCAAACTCAATAATATTGATAGTAACTACTCCTACAAGTGACTAGGGCCTATATCATGCATCAAAACTACTTTTGACCATATAAATTTGACATGCAAGCTCAAGAACAGGGTCACCTAAGCAGTAAAAATTTGCAATGAATAAAGCACTAGAACAAAAACTAATTAGACCAATGGGGGAGTCACATACCAAGGAACAATCCCCCAAGCAGTTTTGTGAGAGGTGCTTTGAGTAAGGAGATCGAAAATGGCAGCAAAACGAGCTTGGACTCGGGTTTGAGCTGGTTATTCGTGTTTGGGGGAGGAAGAAGGAGTGTATGGGTGAAAGGATAAGTGGAGGAGGGCCATCGTGGGCCCACGAGGCAGGGGGCGCGCCCTAGAGGGGTGGGCGCGCCCTCCACCCTCATGGGCAGGTGGTTGGCCCCCCTGGTGTGTTCTCAGTTCCATAAATCCTCAAATATTCTAGAAAAAAATATATTTAATTTTCAGGGCATTTGGAGAACTTTTATTTTCGAGGTATTTTTATATTGCACGGACAATTAGATAACAGACAGAAAAATATTTATTTTTATTTTATTTAATATAAATAACAGAAAGTAAAAAGGAGGGTACAGAAGGTTGTGCCTTCTAGTTTCATCCATCTCATGATCATCAAAAGGAATCCACTAACAAGGTTGATCAAGTCTTGTTAACGAACTCATTCCGAATAACATGGAAACGGAGAAATTTCGAATAACACTATGTTACCTCAACGGGGATATTCACATACCCAATAATAAGAATATCATATTTCTTCTTGACAGTAGGAAGAGGAAATTTAAAACCTCCAAATATAATTGATGGAATTTTTCCAATAGAGTTGATACTATGAACTTGAGGTTGTTTCCTCGGAAAGTGTACCGTATGCTCATTACCATTAACATGAAAAGTGACATTGCCTTTAGTGCAATCAATAACAGCCCCTGCAGTATTCAAAAAGGGTCTTCCAAGAATAATAGAAATACTACCGTCCTCGGGAATATCAAGAATAACAAAGTCCGTTAAAATAGTAACGTTTGCAACTACAACAGGCACATCCTCACAAATACCGACAGGTATAGCAGTTGATTTATCAGCCATTTGCAAAGATATTTCAGTAGGTGTCAACTTATTCAAATCAAGTCTACGATATAAAGAGAGAGGCATAACACTAACACCGGCTCCAAGATCACATAAAGCAGTTTTAACATAGTTTCTTTTAATGGAGCATGGTATAGTGGGTACTCCTGGATCTCCAAGTTTCTTTGGTATTCCACCCTTAAAAGTATAATTAGCAAGCATGGTGGAAATTTCAGCTTCCGGTATCTTTCTTTTATTTGTAATAATATCTTTCATGTACTTAGCATAAGGATTGGTTTTGAGCATATCAGTTAATCGCATACGCAAAAAGATAGGTCTAATCATTTCAACAAAGCGCTCAAAATCCTCATCATCCTTTTTCTTGGATGGTTTGGGAGGAAAAGGCATGGGTTTCTGAACCCAGAGTTCTCTTTCTTTACCATGTTTCCTAGCAACAAAATCTTTTTTATCATAACGTTGATTCTTTGATTATGGGTTATCAAGATCAACAGCAGGTTCAATTTCTATATCATTATCATTACTAGGTTGAGCATCATCATGAACATTATTATTAGCATTATCACTAGTTTCAGGTTCATTACCAGATTGAGTTTCAGCATCAGAAATAGAAATATCATTTGGATTCTCAGGTGTTTCAACAATAGGATCACTAGAAGCATTCAAAGTCCTATCATTTTTATTTTTCTTCCTTTTAGAAGAACTAGGTGCATCTAAATTATTTCTCTGAGAATCTTGCTCAATTCTCTTAGGATGGCCTTCAGGATATAAAGGTTCCTGAGTCATTCTACCACCTCTAGTCATAACTCTAACAACATTATCATTATTCTTATTATTCAATTCATTGTGCAAATCATTTTGAGCTTTAAGTACTTGTTCTACTTGAGTGGTAACCATAGAAGCATGTTTACTAATAAGTTTAAGTTCACCTTTGACATTAGCCATATAATCACCCAAGTGTCCAAGCATATTTGAATTGTATTTTAATTGTCTACCAAAATAAGCATTAAAGTCTTCTTGCTTAGCCATAAATTTATCAAACTCATCTAAGCATGGGCTAGCAATTTTAGTAAATGGGATTACAGCTTTATCATATCTATAGAGAGAATTTACCTTTACTACCTGTGTCGGGTTATCAAGACCATGAGTTTCTTCAATAGGTAAAGGATTTGGATTATATGTTTCTTCAACAGGTGGTAAATTAAGACCATGTATTTCTTCAATAGGAGGTAAATTCTTAACATCTTCAGCTTTAATACCCTTTTCTTTCATAGATTTGTTTGCCTCTTGCATATCTTCAGGACTGAGAAATAGAATACCCCTCTTCTTCGGAGTTGGTTTAGGAATAGGCTTAGGAATTGGCGCCGGAGGTGTCCAGTTATTTTCATTTGTCAACATATTATTCAATAAAATTTCAGCTTCATCCGGTGTTCTTTCCCTGAAAACAGAACCAGCATAACTATCGAGGTAATCTCTGGAGGCATCGGTTAGTCCATTATAAAAGGTATCAAGTATTTCATTTTTCTTAAGAGGATGATCAGGAAAAGCATTAAGTAATTGGAGAAGCCTCCCCCAAGCTTGTGGGAGACTCTCTTCTTCATTTTGCACAAAATTATATATTTCCCTTAAAGCAGCTTGTTTCTTATGAGCTGGGAAATATTTAGCAGAGAAGTAATAAATCATATCATGGGGACTACACACACAACCAGGATCAAGGGAATTAAACCATATCTTAGCATCACCCTTTAATGAGAACGAAAATATTTTAAGGATATAAAAGTAGCGAGTTCTCTCATCTTCAGTAAACAGGGTAGCTATATCATTTAATTTAGTAAGATGTGCCATAACAGTTTCAGATTCATAACCATGAAAAGGATCAGATTCAACCAAAGTAATTATATCAGGATCAATAGAGAATTCATAATCCTTATCAGTAACAAAGATAGGTGAAGTAGCAAAAGCAGGGTCAGGTTTCATTCTAGCATTTAGAGATTGCTTACTACATGTAGCTAATAATCTTTTAAGTTCGGTTCTATTTCTGCAAGCTAAAATAGCTAAAGAAGCATCTTGATCAAAAACATAACCCTTAGGAATGGCAAGTGGTTCTTCATCATCACTTTCATCAGTATCATCAGATTCAATATTTTCAATTTCTCTAGCCCTAGCAAGTTGTTCATCAAGAAAAGCACTAAGTGGCATAGTAGTATCAGGCATAGAGGTAGTTTCATCATAAGTATCATGCATAACAGAAGTGGCATCATCAATAACATGCGATGTATCAGAACGAATAGCAGAAGCAGGTGTAGGTGTCGCAAGCTTACTCAAAACAGAAAGTGAATCAAGTGCAGAGCTAGATGGCAGTTCCTTACCTCCCCTCGTAGTTGAGGGATAGATCTTGGTTTTTGGATCTTTCAAGTTCTTCATAATGATAAGCAGATATATATATCCCAAGTGACTCAAACAATAGAGCTATGCTCCCTGGCAACGGCGCCAGAAAATAGTCTTGATAACCCACAAGTATAGGGGATCGCAACAGTTTTCGAGGATAGAGTATTAAACCCAAATTTATTGATTAGATACAAGGGGAGCCAAAGAATATTCTCAAGTATTAGCAGCTGAGTTGTCAATTCAACCACACCTGGAAACTTAATATATGCAGCAAAGTATTTAGTAGCAAAGTAATATGATAGTGGTGATAACGGTAGCAAAAGGTAACAGTAGTAAAAGTAATATTTTTGGTATTTTGTAGTGATGATAGCAATAGCAACGGAAAAGTAAATACGCGAAGAACAATATATGGAAAGCTCGTAGGCAATGGATCGGTGATGGAGAATTACGCCGGATGCGGTTCATCATGTAACAGTCATAACCTAGGGTGACACAGAACAAGCTCCAGTTCATTGATATAATGTAGGCATGTATTCCAAACATAGTCGTACGTGCTTATGGAAAACAACTTGCATGACATCTTTTGTCCTACCCTCCCGTGGCAGCGGGGTCCTTACGGAAACTAAGGGATATTAAGGTCTCCTTTTAATAGAGAACCGGAACAAAGCATTAACACATAGTGAATACATGAACTCCTCAAACTACGGTCATCACCGGTAAGTATCCCGATTATTGTCACTTCGGGGTTAACGGATCATAACACATAATAGGTGACTATAGACTTGCAAGATAGGATCAAGAACACTCATATATTGATGAAAACATAATAGGTTCAGATCTGAAATCATGGCACTCGGGCCCTAGTGACAAGCATTAAGCATAGCAAAGTCATAGCAACATCAATCTCAGAACATAGTGGACAGTAGGGATCAAACCCTAACAAAACTAACTCGATTACATGATAGATCCCATCCAACCCATCACCGTCCAGCAAGCCTACGATGGAATTACTCACGCACGGTGGTGAGCATCATGAAATTGGTGATGGAGGATGGTTGATGATGACGATGGCGACGGATTCCCCTCTCCGGAGCCCCGAACGGACTCCAGATCAGCCCTCCCGAGAGGTTTTACGGCTTGGCGGCGGCTCCGTATCGTAAAACGTGATGATTTCTTCTCCGTGATTTTTTCTCCCCGAAACTCAATATATGGAGGTGGAGTTGGAGTCGGAGAGGCAATAGGGGGCCCACGAGGTAGGGGCGGCGCGCTCTAGGGGGGCAGGCGCGCCCCCCACCCTCGTGGCAAGGTGGTGGCCCCCCTGGCCTTCATATTTGGCAGGTATTTTTCTTATTTTCTGAAAAGTGTCTCCGTGAAGTTTCAGGTCATTCCGAGAACATTTGCTCCTGCACATAAATAACACCATGGTAATTCTATTGAAAACAGCGTCAGTCCAGGTTAGTTCCATTCAAATTATGCAAGTTAGAGTCCAAAACAAGGGCAAAAGTGTTTGGAAAAGTAGATACGTTGGAGACGTATCATTGTACCAATGATCTTTATTAGATCTCACTCTTGCAAGTAACCGTGAAGGGATTGACAACCCCTTTTTCGTGTTGTGTGCAAGTGTTTGTTAGTTTGTGCAGGTACATCTATTGGGGATTTGCTTGTACCTCCTACTGGATTGATACCTTGGTTCTTAACCGAGGGAAATACTTATATCTACTTTACTGCATCACCCTTTCCTCTTCAAGGGAAATAACAACGCAAGCTCAAGAAGTAGCAGGAAGAATTTTCGGCCGGGGAGGTTCTACATCAAGCCTACCAAGTACCTATCATAAACTCTCATCTCTTGCATTACATTATTTGCAATTTGCCTCGTTTCCTCTCCCCCACTTCTAAAACATTTTCGGAAAATCACAAAAATATTTGTCTTTTTATTTGCCTTCTTTCGTTCGTCTTTTCATTTGCATTTTTGTTTGCTTGTGTGCTAGATTGCTTGCTTTGTCACGATGTCTCAAGAAAATACAAAGTTGTTTGACTTCTCCAACACTAATAATAATGATTTTATTAGTATTCTGATTGCTCCCGCCACTAGTGCGGAATCTTATGAAATTAATGTCGCCTTGTTGAATATTGTTATGAAAGAACAATTTTCTGGTAGTCCTAATGAAGATGCTGCATCCCATCTAAATACTTCGGTTGAATTGTGTGATATGCAAAAGAAAAAATATGTGGATAATCACATTGTTAAATTGAAGCTATTTTCGTTCTCACTACGAGATCGTGCTAAAACTTGATTTTCATCTTTGCCTAAAAATAGTATTGATTCATGGAACAAGTTTAAAGATGCTTTTATTTCCAAGTATCCCCCGCTAAGATCATCTCTCTTAGGAATGATATAATGAATTTTAAGCAACTTGATCATGAACATGTTGCACAATCTTGGGAGAGGATGAAATTAATGATAAGAAACCACTACTGCAGGATGCTGCTAACGCGACACGACAATTAGAGACCCTTCGACAAAACTGTGTGCGATGCATTAATCGCAAATGGTGATGTAAAAAACCATCAAAAAGATGCAAAATGTTTGCGATGGTGGATACATCAAACACGGTTCAGATTTTAGATGCGTGTGAGATGCGGGGCATACAGTTGATCGATACAAACTGTTTGCGATGACACAGAACAACATAAATGGGCAGCCATATCAAGGTGTGTGCAATATACGACATACAGTTCACCTTGATAAACTATTTGTGATGAGGTGGAACAACAGAAGCGGGCAGCCAGATGAAGGTGTGTGCGATATACGACATACAATTCACTCAGATGAACTGTTTGTGATTAGGCAACACAAAAGAAACGGTCAGCCCGATGAATGTGTGTGCGATATACGGCATACAGTTCACTCGGATGAACTATTTGTGTTAAGCCAAGAGGACAGAAATGGTTCAACTTAACAAGATGTGTGTCATACGTGACAAACATGTCTGCAATCGAAAATGTGTGGGAAGATGGATAACAACATAGACGATTCCCATTAACAAGTCGTGCGTGTTGTGGGCAAACGATTAGTGGTATACAATTGTGAGTGATTGATGAAAACATCACTGACGGGTTCCATTGTTTAGTCCTTGTGCAATGTGATTTGCTCTGTCCACACAACATCTACGCTCTGTCTACAGAGCATCAACATATGTACTTAAAAAGACAGCATTGCATAACCAAATCAATCATACAATTACACAAGTGACTACACACATAACATTTCCACATGCCAAAGTAAGCAATTACATGCATACTAAACTAGGAGAAACGAGGATCTAATCATCTATTTCTTTTTGCAATGACGCTTGCCATTGCTCTGCTTCCTCATGTCAAAGATCCGCCTATACATCTCATAGCTTGTGTACGCCTCCGTGGCCGCATACACGACGTGAGCTTTGTCGAGTTTCTCCTTCCAGGCCGAGTGCCAGCCACGCTTGTCCTTGCTGTAGGAATCCTTCATGTCTCTATAGTAGGGGTCGATGATGGCCTCGGCGAGGTGTACCAGTGAGTCCTTCTCATGCTCGTTGCTGCCCCAGATCTTGTATTGGCCTTGGATGTTGACAAGATTCTGGCAGGTGATGCTTGAATTCTTGAGCACCTTTACATCATTGGTGATGTCCACCATAGAGAGCATGTAGTGGGGGCTACTGACAAACCTGGCGAAACGCTCGCAAGGCCTTGTGGCCAGGCAGTAGTGGTAGACGAGGACGTGATTGCGCACGCACATCTGGGCAACGACGACCTTGGGACGAGACCCATCACGAGCGCGGGTGTACTTGAGGTCGAACCCGACCACCTTGTACTTCTCCTCAGCAAGCAACAACTCCATGATGTGGATGGAGTTCTCCACCCAGACCGGGTTGTTGGTGTACACCGTCGAGAGCTCCGTGAACCTTCTGTGGGTGTCCACCACGGCATGCCTGGTGAACTGCTGCTCGTCGTCGGCAGCCACTCGGAGCGCCATTGGAGCAGCACAGGATACCCTCTAAGACATTGTCGTAGTGGCTGTGCTTCTTGCAATAGTGGGGAGCGATCGAAAGGTTGAAGAGACACAAGGGTTAAATGGCCGCTGTAATAAATGGGGGCTGGCCAGCCTGTAATCATCACGTCTTGTCACCGCGTTCATAGCAGAGGATTCCAGAACATGCTTGAGAACCCCGCACGCAATTTGTTTGACCATGTGTGGGCTCGAAGAGGCGCCAAATGTATCATTGTTGAGCCTGTTCCCGCGCAACCACGCAGTTTACGGTGCAAGCTTCCCGCTCGGCTAGTTTGACCACGCGTCGACTAGAAGAGGGGTAAATCATGGGCGTTTATTAGCAAAATGCTTTGTAAAAACGAAGTGTGTGGAATGACTTCGATCATAAGTTTACCCGTGGGTGATGAGGTCAAAGTTACACAGAAGGGTGATGATGGACACTCGAGTGTGATAATTAATTCTGCGCTCTACAGGGTACATGATTGGAGAAACCAACTGTGTGCAATAATGTCGAAGATCGCAGTCGAGTTAGCTATACATATCGTTTGTGATGAGATTGAGAAGGGAAACACATTCGAGAATGGTTTATAAAATGTAAGTCCATTGCATATTAAGGTCAAAATAGTACTACCAATATACGAGTCTCATACGATGCCAATCCAATGATTGTACCACCAAAGCTGAAAATATTACAAGGTTCAAATTCCAGAGTTATATGGTTCAAATTTGAAGATTACAAGGTTCAAACTGATATTAGAAATGAAATTCAGCTCATCAGCTGCAAACGCCCACTCTGATCCACTGAACATGGACATAAGGGAGGTTTCTAATATTACCACTTATAAGGCTGGTTTCAAAACCTCATAATTTTTGCAAATGGATCAGCCACTGAGAAGTCATGTATGGGGTTGACATGATGAATTCTGATTACTCTATCATCTGAAGTTCCAAAATGAAATTCAGCTTTTTCGGAGCCTATTCCATTCTGCCGCAGCCGCCAGCGCTGATCAACAATCCATTCATTTTTGCGAAATAAATGTAGGGCAAACCTCATTACGTTCAGCACCCTTGCTTTGACAACAAAGAACCTGGCGAATATAATCTCAGGTAAGGTCCCTCAGTATGAGTTCAAATTAATTTCTGAGAGATGCAGATCTAGGAATTCGATGTGATTGTTATATTGTATCACATTATCCACCACCGGGCCTAATCTTATCTGGAAAAGAAGAAAACATGTTAGTGCCTACATGCAGTTGTGAACACTACTACAGGCCTATTTGGTTTGCAGGATTTGTAAAATGCACTAACGTACCATCTTCGGTCCGACATGATTAACATGGGCATTTGATTACAATCTAGAAAAATGTAGCCTTCTTCACAATAGGTTGGAGTGGATGAAAAATTCCCTAAGAAAACTAGTACAGATGAATCCAAAGGATAAATTCTTATGGATTGCAATCATATGGATCAAGCAACCAATAACGGGAGGATTGTAATCATATGGATCAAGCAACCAATATGGGGGAGGGGCATGTATGTACTGAAATCCTCCAAAAATGCTTCAGAAATCGTAGTACATTGTCATTGTAAACTTGGGAAAAGGTATCAAAATTGAACTCCCTTATGGTTAACATTTAACAGGAAAGGAACATCACCTCGATATATAGCTTCTCCAGGCAAGGAAAGCATCTCAGGAAACTGACAGCTTGGTCTAGGTTGGGGCCAATAGATTTTAGTGCCAAGACCTTCACTGTGTGCAGTTTCGGGGTCAAGCTTGTCGGAATCATTTTCTAGATGACAGACGAACATACATCTTCAAAATTAGAAATAATGTTAATTTCTAGAAGGAGAGGTAGAAGGCGGCTGTTGTACCTGAATGAGTGTGGATCCAATAACAAGTTCAGAGTATTTGTCAGACAAGTATCCCACCACTGTCAATTTCGGCGCAGAAATGGCATTGATTCTTGTTGGACCTTCTTGATCAACTACAAGTAATCTCTCAAGTGAAGGTGTGTCCTCAATGACCATACCGTGGTACACATTTTTTATGTATTCTTGCAGCACGAACAATACAAATAAATAGTCCGGAGAGTCATGGAGGTGATGTGGAAGCTACTCAACCCATTGATCGCCTGGAGACGAAGGTACTCGAGTGTAGTACAACCACGGAGCAGGCGCTTCATGTCATCGTTTGGGAGGCAGACAACGACGAGCTCAAGGTGCTTTAGTCGTGGTAGAATAAGAGCGGGCACGTCACTAAGGGGGGATGTCAGTTCATGAACTTGGCGACACACAGCGTGGGCGCAAGGCGGAGCGCGAACATTGGCAGCAAGGCATATGCCCATCATCAAAAGTGAGCTCCTTGAGCTGATCTAGGGAGGGGGATCGGAACCATTCATCAAGCTTGGCTCGGTCCTTGCCGTTGGAACATAACTTGTCCATTCTAAGGCCTCTGGTTGGGCCATGGTGACTGGCGAGGATCTGGGAGAACACATCCAAGCTTTTGCGATAGCTATGGCAGAGTTCGTGGGTGTCAATGAGGTCGAGAGGGGTGGAGTGCCATAGGGGGCGCCACCTCCGGGAAAGGATGGTTTTCTGTGCCCCATATTTGATTGGGAGAAGGGAGATGATGACTATCAACATATCATCGGGGAGGCTGCTGATGAAGTCTAGGCCTGCTGGAGTCGCTTGCGGTTCTTGCTTGACCCACCTCCACTTGTTGGTAGCCCCGTTCTCCACCACCGGAGTGTCCACGTCAGTGGCGCTTTCTGATAGAAGTGGGAGTACAGGGAATATTTAGTTAAAACAAGGTAAAAGAAAAGTGTATTGGTAACTATAAGTTAGTAGGTAGGAATAGAGTAAGAAAATGGAATAACAACTGGTTGCTTAAATACTACACAATTCCTTTGATATTGCTGGGTAAGTCAACATGCACATACTTGAAAAGAACACTTACTTCGAAAAAAGTCTGGATGGATGATATCATCGGGGAAGTTAGCATATATCTCATGACCAGGCTCTTTTATGTGCAGTGCAATTTTAGTGCCAGCTTTCAGTACATAAAACTTAGAAATTTCTTTCCAAAGGCCCCTACCAAAATAGGAGTCACCACGTTCATCAAGTCTTATAGTAGCAACGATTGTAAATCCATGGTTTGTGTACAGTATGACGTCCCTGCAGTCTTGATTTATGTAAAGGGAAATACTGTGTACTACAGAAGTTGTTGCATAGCAAGGGATGTGTTGCAGAAAATGTTAGGATTTTAAAGAATATCATAAAATGCAAATATGGGCGAAACTCAAAGAAGAGTACAACAACAGTTGAAATCGAATGATAAAAAACTATAATTAAACAGATAGGGTAACCATGATGTCATGGAAATATGAGAGTAATCGAAAGAACAATACATCATGAATTTGCCTAATATAGAAAGAAGAGGAAAAAAAATCCCCTTTGACGTATATGCTGCATGTGGCACCTTTTATCCAGATGCATAGTATATGTTCAGAAAAGTAGGCCATGCCAACTGATTTAGGGTGAGACTAAACATACCGTGCGCATCCTAAGGTCATCTGGTACGGTGAGATGGAAATCCGTGGATGTCTGGCCAAGGACACAAAGTCCTGATGTGTCAGCGCACTGTAGACTCTATGAATGAAAGAAAACCCTCGAATCAGCTCGAATAAAAATGGATTCACGATGATTTCGGCCGGGTGAGTAAAGGAGGCAGATGATCTGGGATTTGAGCTGAGATAATATCTCAGTAAATTAGTTACCTTGTTGTCTATGGGAAAAACCCTCAATACCACGGATTCCCCAATCGGGCGGAGCTGGGTGGACCGCAAGCAGAGTCGAGAAAGTCGATGGCGATAGGCGGCGGCAAGCGGAAGTGGTGAAAGGCGATGGGGTTTGCCAGCAGCCTGCTGATACATCCATTTTGCATGATGCTTTTATATTGATATTTATTGCATTATGGGTTGTTATTACACGTTATATCACAATACTTATGCCTTTTCTCTCTTATTTTATAAGGTTTACATGAAGAGGGAAAATGCCGGCAGCTGGAATTCTGGACTGGAAAAGGAGAAAATAATAGAGACCTATTCTGCACAACTCCAAAAGTACTGAAACTTCATGGAGCTTATTTTTGGAATATATAAAAATTTTGGGCGAAGAAAGCTTTGACCTAGAAAAAAAATAAGAAGGAAGCTTTCGGGACGAAGCGTCTCCGTCTCGAGGCGGAACCTGGGCAGAACCAATCTAGGGCTCCGGCGGAGCTGTTCTGCCGAGGAAACTTCCCTCCGGGAGGGGGAAATCATCGCCATCGTCATCACCATCGATCCTCTCATCGAGAGGGGGTCAATCTCCATCAACATCTTGACCAGAACCATCTCCTCTCAAACCCTAGTTCATCTCTTGTATTCGGTCTTGGTCCCAAAACCTCAGATTGGTACCCGTGGGTTGCTAGTAGTATTGATTACTCCTTGTAGTTGATGCTATTTGGTTTATTCAGTGGAAGATTATATTTTCAGATCCTTAATGATAGTTAATACTCCTCTGATCTTGATCATAAATATGTTTTGTGAGTAGTTACATTTGTTCCTGAGGACATGGGAGAAGTCTTGTTATAAGTAATCATGTGAATTTGGTATTCGTTCGATATTTTGATGAGATGTATGTTGTCTCTCCTCTAGTGGTGTTATGTGAACGTCGACTACATGACACTTCACCATTATTTGGGCCTAGGCGAAGGCATTGGGAAGTAATAAGTAGATGATGGGTTGCTAGAGTGACAAAAGCTTAAACCCTAGTTTATGCGTTGCTTCGTAAGGGGCTGATTTGGATCCATATGTTTCATGTTATGGTTAGGTTTACCTTAATACTTCTTTCGTAGTTGCGGATGCTTGCGAGAGGGGTTAATCATAAGTGGGAGGCTTGTCCAAGGAAGGGCAGCACCCAAGCACCGGTCCACCCACATATCAAATTATCAAAGTAACGAACGCGGATCATATGAGCATGATGAAAACTAGCTTGACAGTAATTCCCATGTGTCCTCGGGAGCGCTTTTCTTTATATACGAGTTCTTCCAGGCTTGTCCTTTGCTACAAAAAGGATTGAGCCACCTTGCTGCACCTTAGTTACTTTATTTACTTGTTACCTATTACGATTTATCTTATCACAAAACTACTTGTTACCGATAATTTCAGTGCTTGCAGAGAATACCTTGTTGAAAACCACTTCTCATTTCCTTCTGCTCCTCGTTGGGTTCGACACTCTTACTTATCGAAAGGATTACGATAGATCCCCTATACTTGTGGGTCATCAAGACTCTATTCTGGCGCCGTTGCCGGGGAGTGAAGCGTCTTTGGTGAGTGGAATTTGGTAAGGAAACATTTATGTAGTATGCTAAAATTTACGGTCACTTGTTACCATGGAAAATAATCCTTTTAGGGGTTAGTTCGGGCTATCTTCACCTCGACCGGAACCACAATTAGCTACTCCTCAACCTGCTACACCTACTGAAAATATTTATTATGAAATTCCTACGGGTATGATAGAGAAACTGCTAGCTAATCCTTATGCAGGAGATGGAACATTACATCCCGATATGCACCTAATCTATGTGGATGAAGTTTGTGGATTATTTAAGCTTACAGGTATGCCCAAGGATGTTGTCAAGAAGAAGGTCTTCCCTTAATCTTTGAAGGGAAAGGTATTGACTTGGTATTGGCTATTGGATGATATTGGATCATGGAACTACAACCAATTGAAATTGGAATTTCATCAGAAGTTTTATCCTATACATCTGGTTCATCGTGATCAGAATTATATATATATAATTTTTGGCCGCGTGAAGGGGAAAGTGTCGCTCAAGCTTGGGGGAGGCTTAAGTCAATATTATATTCATGCCCCAATCATGAGCTCTCAAGAGAAATTATTATTCAAAAATTTTATGCTCGGCTTTCTCATAATAATCGATCCACGCTCGATTTATTGGAAAGAATTAAACGAAACTCTGAAGATTGGGATCTCGATGATGGTAAAGAGTCAGGTATAAACCTTAAGTATGATTGTGTTAAATCTTTTATGGATACCGATGCTTTTCGTGATTTTAGCACTAAATATGGACTTGATTCTAAGATAGTAGCTTCTTTCTGTGAATCTTTTGCTACTCATATTGATCTCCCTAAGGAGAAGTGGTTTAAATATCATCCTCCCATTGAATTTAAAGTAGTTGAACCCATTAAAGTTGAAGAAGAAACTATTACTTATAATGTTGATCCTATTGTTCCTACTGCTTATATTGAGAAACCACCATTCCCTATTAGAATAAAGGATCATGCTAAAGCTTCAATTGTGGTTCGTAAGAGTTATACTAAAATACCTACACCCTCTAAGAAAATTAAAGTTGAACCTAGTATTGCTATGGTTAAAGATCTCTTGGTTGATAATATTGATGGGCATGTTATTTTTTTCTATGATGAAGTTGCTAGGATTGCTAAACCTGATACTAAAGATAAACATTGACCTATTGTTGGCATGCCTGTTGTTTCTATTAAAATAGGAGATCATTGTTATCATGGCTTATGTGATGTGGGTGCTAGTGTGAGTGCAATTCCTTACACATTATATAAAGAAATTATGAACGATATTGCACCTGCTGAGATAGAAGATGTTGATATTGCTATTAAGCTTGCTAATAGAGATACTATATCACCAATTGGGATTGTTAGAGATGTTGAAGTCTTGTGTGGGAAGATCAAATATCCTACTGATTTTCTTATTCTTGGTTCCCCACAAGATAATTTTTGTCCCATTATATTTGGTAGACCTTTCTTGAATACAGTTAATGCTAAGATAGACTATGAGAAAGATATTGTTACTGTTGGTTTAGGGGATATGTCTCATGATTTTAATTTTTCCAAATTTCGTAGACAACCCCATGACAAAGAATTGCATAGTAAGGATGAAAATATTGTTCTTGCTTCTATTGCCATGCCTCCTGCTGATCCTTTAGAACAATATTTGCTAGACCATGAAAATGATATGTTTGTGAATGAAAGAAGGGAAATAGATGAAGTATTATTTAAACAAGGACCTATTTTGAAACACAATTTGCATGTTGAAATCCTTGGGGATCGTCCTCCACCTAAGGGTGATCCCGTGTTTGAGCTTAAACAATTACCTGATACTCTGAAATATGTTTATCTTGATGAAAATAAGATATATCATGTTATTATTAGTGCTAACCTTTCAGAGCGTGAAGAAAAGAAATTATTGAAAGCTCTGAATAAACACTGTGCCACTATTGGATATACTCTCGATGACCTTAAGGGCATTAGTCCCACTGCACAAAATTAAATTGGAGAAAGATGCTAAACTAGTTGTTGATCATTAACGACGGTTAAATCCCAAGATGAAAGAAGTGGTAAGAAATGAAATACTAAAGCTTCTGGAGGAAGGTATAATTTATCCTATTGCTGATAGTCAATAGGCAATTCTTGTACATTGTGTCCCTAAGAAGGGAGGTATTACTGTAGTTCCTAATGATAATAATGAATTGATTCCTGAAAGAATTGTTACAGGTTATAGAATGGTAATTGATTTCCGCAAATTAAATAAAGCTACTAGAAAAGATCATTACCCTCTACCTTTTATTGATAAAATGCTAGAAAGATTATCCAAACATACACATTGTTGCTTTCTAGATGGTTACTCTGGTTTCTCTCAAATAACTGTGTCAGAAGAGGATAAAGAGAAAACCACTTTTGCTTGCCCTTTTTGCACCTTTGCTTATAGATGTATGCCTTTTGGTTTATGAAATGCACATGCTATCTTTCCAAGATATATGAATGCTACATTCTCTGAATTTTGTGAAAAGATTGTTGAGGTTTTCATGGATGATTTCTCTGTTTACGGAACTTCTTTTGATGATTGCTTAAGCAACCTTGATCGAGTTTTGCAGAGATGTGAAGAAACTAATCTTGTCTTGAATTGGGAAAAGTGACACTTTATGGTTAATGAAGGTATTGTCTTGGGGCATAAAGTTTCTGAAAGAGGTATTGAAGTTGACAAAGCTAAAGTAGATGCTATTGAAAAGATGTCGTGTACTAAAGATATCAAAGGTATAAGAAGTTTCCTTGCTCATGCTGGTTTCTATAGGAGGTTTATTAAAGACTTCTCTAAAATTTCTAGGCCTCTCACTAATCTCTTGCAAAAAGATGTTCCATTTGTTTTTGATGATGATTGTGTAGAAGCATTTGAAATACTAAAGCCTTGATTTCTGCACCTATTGTCCAGCCACCTGATTGGAATTTACCCTTTGAAATTATGTGTGATGCTAGTGATTATGTTGTTGGTGCTGTTCTAGGACAAAGAGTAGATAAGAAATTAAATGTTATTTAGTATGCTAGTAAAACACTAGACAATGCCCAGAGAAATTATGTTACCACTGAAAAAGAATTTTTAGCAGTCCGGAGGTTGTTTTTCGTCCAAGTCCCCGGATTTTCTAGTCCATGTGCTCATGTTCATGACCCCGTAACTTTGCATCTGTAGCTCCGATTCATGCATATAGCATATCAAAATGTTCATATCAGAGAGTACATCATTTCGTTCCATTGCATCATTTTCATTTGAGTTCATCTTGATGCCCGAAATGCTGTTAGAAGAGGGCTACTTGAGATAATTGTCAGATCTGCTAATCCGTTTAGGTTTTTTGTCATTTTTGCCATGATTAATGTGTGCATGATATGCCATGATGCTCTACATGTGTTTTGTTAAGGGTTTTGTCATCTTTCCAGAGGTGCAACCCATGTATTTTTGTGATGTGTGTGGTGACTAGTGCAAGCTTGCAAAGTGGTGCACTTGCTAATTCTGATTTCAGGGACTTAGCAATTCCACTAAGTCCTTGAGCTGTTTATCTCATGATGCCATATGTTCATGTTGTTTCCTAGTGATACGTGCCTCTTTTGAGGATGATCAGTAAGGATGTTTTGTTAATATTGTAGTGATCTATCCATCCATGTCTTTGTTTGCAATTATGGAGCACCCTAGCTTGAGTCAATCGAGCTCTATTTTTGCTACTTTGTGAATCTGGGCGGATTGTCAACTTGTTTGCAATTTTGCCGATGATATTGTAGTTGATCCATGCATGCTATTCTATTGTTCTTGCAATTTCTAGCTTGCTTTTTGTACCTTCTTGATGGGTGTATGCTTGTCTTGCCATGACTTGCACCGTAGTGAGTGCATCGAGCTCGTAAACATGCCTACTTGAGTTATGTTTCAGCATGTGTCAGTTTTCACGAAGTCTGAAAACAGATTATGTTTTTGCCATGTTCACATGCTTGCATTTATATTTTCTGATCCCTTTTGGCTCAAGGTCACTAAGGGACTTTTGTTAAGCTCTTTGAGTAGCTTCATGCCACATGCCATGCTTTACTTTGCCATGTTCAGATCCTGTAGCATGTAGTTTTGTTGCTCCGAAGAGGGCTACCTGATCTGAAATTCCAGACAAGTGTTAATTTCACTAAGTCTGAGATCTGTTTGTCATATGCATTTTTGCCATGCTTGTTTGAACCTGTTAATGGATGAATTGGCCGTAGCTCAGTGCTAGACTTTTGTTAAGCATCTTGTGTGCATACCTGCCATGTATTTTGTTGTCATGTTTGGATGCTGTAGCATGTTCATTCCATTGCATTTAGATGGCTACTTGCTGTAAATCGCAGACCGGTGTCATTTTTGAATCGCTTGCCTTTTCCAAACCGTAAGTCCGATTCCGGCGTTCTTTATATCGTTTTCAAGCGATTTCATCTCATCTTTCCAGTGGCACACTTGGATTTCCAAGCTGATGCCAGGTTCATGCATTTCCTGTCATATCTTGCATTTTGCATCCCGCATCGCATTCCGCATAGTATATCATCATTGCATCATATTGCTTGGTCTTGCACGTGGTTGATTGTATCCTTGTTGCTTGTTTGTCTTGTTTGGGTAGAGCAGGGAGACGAGTTCGCTAACGAGGAGCATGTTGAGTTTGCTTTCGAGGATCCAGTCAACTCTGACAACTGTGCAGGCAAGATGATCATAGCCTCGAAATCACTACTATCTTTGCTATGCTAGTTTGCTCGCTCTTTTGCTATGCCATTGCTACGATGCCTACCACTTGCTTTCAAGCCTCCCAAATTGCCGTGTCAAACCTCTAACCCACCTTGTCCTAGCAAACCGTTGATTGGCTATGTTACCGCTTTGCTCAGCCCCTCTTATAGCGTTGCTAGTTGCAGGTGAAGATTGAAGGCCGTTCCTTGTTGGAACATGTATTTACTTGTTGGGATATCATTATATTGCCATGTTATCTTAATGCATATATATACTTGGTAAAGGTTGGAAGCCTCGGCCTCTCGCCTAGTGTTTTGTTCCACTCTTGCCGCCCTAGTTTCCGTCATATCGGTGTTATGTTCTCGGATTTTGCGTTCCTTACGCGGTTGGGTTATAATGGGAACCCCTTGATAGTTCGCCTTGATTAAAGCTTTTCCAACAATGCCCAACCTTGGTTTTACCATTTACCACCTAGCCTTTTTCTTTCCCTTGGGTTCTGCAGACTCAAGGGTCATCATTATTTTAACCCCCCCGGGCCAGTGCTCCTCTAAGTGTTGGTCCCACCGAGCGATGTCCGGGGCTACCAGGGGCAACTCTGGGCTGGCCTACCCGACGTCTGGCTCATCTGAGTGTGCCCTGAGAACGAGAGATGTGCAGCTCCTATCGGGATTTGTCGGCACATTCGGGCGGTGTTGCTGGTCTTGTTTTAACCTGTCGAAGTGTCTTGAATTACCGAGATACCGAGTCTGATCGGAACGTCTTGGGAGGAGGTCTATTCCTTCGTTGACCGTGAGAGCTTGTCATGGGCTAAGTTGGGACTCCCCTGCAGGGATTTGAACTTTCGAAAGTCGTGCCCGCGGTTATGGGCAGATGGGAATTTGTTAATGTCCGGTTGTAGATAACTTGAACCTTAATTAATTAAAATGAATCAACTGAGTGTGTTACCGTGATGGCCTCTTCTCGGCGGAGTCCGGGAAGTGGACACGGTGTTGGAGTAATGTTTGCGCAGGTTGTTCTCTAGATTCTCGCTCGCGCTTTGCCTCCTCTTCTTGCTCTCCTTTGCGAATAAGTTAGCCACCATACTTGCTAGACGCTTGCTGCAGCTCCACATATTCTTACCTTGCCATATCTATAAGCTTAAATAGTCTTGATCGCGAGGGTGCGAGATTGCTGAGTCCCCGTGGCTCACAGATTACTATTACACCAGATGCAGGGCCTGATGATTCCGCTCCAGGAGACGCGTTTGAGCTCAAGTGGGAGTTCGACGAAGACTCTCAACGTTACTATGTTTCCTTTCCCGATGATCAGTAGTGGTGCCCAGTTGGGGGTGAACGGGACGATTGTCGCATGTTGGGTTCTCTTTTATTTTGGCACCGTAGTCGGGCCATGAGTGTTTGGATGATGTAATGTTATTTATGTACTTGATTGACGTGGCGAGTGTAAGCCAACTATGTTATCTCCCCTTTATTGTTCATATTACATGGGATGTTGTGAAGATTGCCTAACTTGCGACATATGCCTTCAATGCGATTATGCCTCTAAGTGTCCCTCGACAAGTGGGAGATATAGTCGCATCGAGGGTGTGACAAGTTGGTAATCAGAGCCTTCCCCGACCTTAGGAGCCCCATTGCTTGATCGTTTTTAGAGGCTGAGTTGTGTCTAGAAAAATGTTTTGAGTCATTTAGGAATTATATATCAGAGAGTTTAGGAATTCTTTTTACTTCCCAGTCTCCTCATCGCTCTGGTAAGGCATCCTGACGTAGAGTTTTGACTCTTCTCTTCTCAAATTTCACTATTTTTTTAGGATCACACAGGTATCTTGGAATCGTTCCGATGGTTTTATGATGAGAACATTGTCTTGGTGCCTCCTGTCAGGGGTTTAGTGGAAGTGTCCCGGGGAGTTGAGCTCTGAGGTGTTGTCATCATAATTTTATCGTTGCAGTTCTGGAATACCTGATTTTAGTACGCCGACATCGAAAATCTCTTTTATGCAGTTCGTTGGTGAGATAACCTCGGCGCCACCCAGTACTGGGGCGGGAGTTCGGGAGTATCGCCATAACTTGTATAACGAATGCTTTTCGAAGGTTGCGGTAGATGGTTTCCGAAGGTTTCTTGGTTATGTGTTGAAGGATGGATACAGCTGGATGTAGGATTTGCTAGTTTGGGTGAGATATTATGCTTCCCCTGTATCCCCAACACCTGATTGCATAACCGGAAAGGTTAGGGAATTTCATAGGTGGGAATTCTTGTAGCCCTAGTTCTTCTTCCACGGATATTGGTTTGAGATTGGGATTTCTTACCGACTATTCGTTCTTGATCCGTACCTTGTTGATTTATTTCTCTACCTTAATTCTACGTGGCTTCTCAATTTATGGATATGTGACCATTTCAAGAGGAATGCATTCATTCATTT
Organism: Triticum urartu; assembly: GCF_056163025.1. NCBI lineage: Eukaryota > Viridiplantae > Streptophyta > Magnoliopsida > Poales > Poaceae > Triticum > Triticum urartu. Next base: position 278,836,311 of record NC_141879.1, on the reverse strand, counting down.
TGTTTGGATGTGAAGACTATATGTTGCAATTTTCATTCCGTTGGATTCAGCTTCAATATTTGTCTATCATTGTGCTAATGGTGGTCAACCTCTTCAGGATGGCTCCTCCAACGCGCACGACTCCGAATCCTGATCCGCCACCACCTCCACCTCCTCCGGAGGCATGGCAAGCTGTGATGGCCGCAACCAATGCAAACACATAGTTGATCATGCAAATTCTTCAAGAGCGCAATCAAGGCAATCAAGGGAATCAAGGCAGCAATCAGAATCACTTTGCTTCACTCAACCAGTTCCTTGCTAATGGGCCAAAGACTTTCAGCAATTGTGTTGAGGCAACCGATGCTGACGATTGGCTAGTGGATCTGTGCAAGCATTTTGAGTGCAGTAACGTCAGGCCTGAGGACTTTGTTAAGTTCGCTTCCTTCCAACTCAAAGATCAAGCTGCAGAATGGTTCCAGCAGTACAAGGACTCCAGAGGTGGACGTGTTATCACTTGGGATGATTTTCGTCGAGATTTCCGAGCTCATCATATCCCTCAGAGCGTGGTTGAAAGCAAGCGTGAGGAATTCCGCAATCTGAAGCAAGGCTCTTTATCTGTCTATGACTACAACAAGTTGTTCCAGAAGCTCGCCCGCTTTGCTAAGCAGGATGTCCCTGATGAGAAGAGCATGATATATCAGTTCAGGGGTGGTCTCAGAGAAGAAATTCAGCTAGCTCTTGTCCTCTTTGAGCCCTTGAGATACGATGAGTTCTACAACATGGCACTGAAGCAAGAGGCTGCTCAGTTGAGGTGTGATGCTTCCAAGAAGCGAGTCAGAGATGTTACTCCTTCTTCCTCTACTCAAGTGGCCAAGCAGCAGAAGTTTTGGCTTCCTCCTCCTCCGTTCTGTCAGCCGTATCAGCAGAAGAGCAAAGGTGGCAGTGGTTCTTCCCACCCACCCAACCCTGGCTTTCAGAACTAGACTTCGTCTCAAGCTCCAAGATCGAGTGCTCCGTATCACCGTCCGCTTTCAGAGGTCACGTGCAACAAGTGCCAACAGAAGGGTCACTATGCCAACAAGTGTTTCAACCAGAGGCGTCTTCCTCCTCCTCCTGTCAGATCGGCATGTACAGCTGTGGTCAAGCATAACCCCAAGTCCGCCAAGGTCAACTTGATGAATGCAGCTCAGGCAGAGGACTCGTCAGATGTCATCATGGGTAACCTTCCTGTTAATGATATTCCAGCAAAAGTTCTTTTTGACACGGGTGCATCGCATTGTTTCATCTCGAGACCATTTGTTTCTAAGCATGAGTTGCCTTTGCAAGATTTGCCTAGACAGTTATCTGTTGTTCCTCCGGGTAAATTCATGAATGCAAGCGCTATTGTCCCAGATGTTTCTATCACATTGGGCGATTACAAGTTTCTCTCTTCTCCGGTGGTTCTTGGCAACTCGGATATTGATCTTATTCTCGGAATGGATTGGCTTTCTAAGCACAAGGCACATCTTGATTGTGCTGCCAGGCAGATTCAATTGACTCATTCGTCTGAGGATGTAATTGTCTTTGCCGCTCGTGATGATACCATCCGTCTGTTTTCTCTCAATGAGAAGGGTGAATTGGATGCCATCTCTCAAATTCCAGTCGTTTGCGAATATCAAGACGTCTTTCCAGAAGAGCTTCCAGGAATGCCTCCGCACCGGCCAGTTGAATTCATTATTGATCTTGAGCCTGGCACGGAACCTGTGTGCAAACGTCCTTACAAGCTCGGACCTGAAGAGTTGAAGGAGCTGAAGAAGCAACTCGATATTCAAGAGAAAATGGGTCTCATCCGGCCTAGTTCTTCTCCATGGGGTTGTGGTGTTCTTTTTGTGAAGAAGAAGGATGGAACGGACCGACTTTGTGTTGATTACCGTCCAGTGAACAAGAATACCATCAAGAACAAATACCCACTTCTCAACATCAATGAGCTGTTCGAACAACTCAAAGGTGCCCAAGTATTCTCCAAGCTTGATCTCCGTATGGGTTATCATCAGATTCGAATCCGTGAGCAAGATATTCCCAAGACGGCTTTCAGAACAAGCTTTGGTTCATATGAATACACTGTCATGTCTTTTGGCCTCGTCAACGCTCCTCCGACGTTCTCTCGCATGATGAACTTCATCTTCAACGCCTACACCAATGACTTCGTTTTGGTCTATCTCGATGACATTCTGGTTTTCTCGAAGAACAAGGAAGATCATGCCAAGCACTTGCGTTTGGTTCTTGATAAGCTCAGGGAACATCAGTTCTACGCCAAGTTCTCCAAGTGTGAATTTTGGCTTGATGAGGTTCTTTATCTTGGTCATATCATCTCTGCCAAGGGCATTGCCGTGAATCCTAAGAAGGTGTCTGCAATTGTGAATTAGGAACCTCCTCAGAACGTGAAGCAACTCCGCAGTTTTCTCGATCTCGCAAGCTATTGCCGAAGATTCGTTGAAAACTTTTCTAAGATCGCGAAACCTCTCTCAAATCTTCTTCAGAAGCACGTCAAGTACGTTTGGTCTCCGGAGTGTGATATTGCTTTCAACACTTTGAAAGAGAAATTGATCACTGCTCCAGTTCTCACTCCGCCTGATGAATCCAAGCCGTACGAGGTCTTTTGTGATGCCTCTCTCCAAGGTCTTGGCGCAGTATTGATGCAAGAGAAGAAAGTTGTTGCTTATACCTCTCGCCAGTTGAAGTCTAATGAGAAGAACTACCCCACTCATGATCTCGAGTGGGGGGCAGTTGTGCATGCTCTTTTGACTTGGAGACATCTTCTATTGGGAAGAAAAGTGGACATTTTCACTGATCACAAGAGTCTCAAGTACATCTTCACTCAGCCTAATCTCAACCTCAGGCAAACTCAATGGGTCGAAATGATTCAAGAGTATAATCCGAGTATCGAGTACACTCCAGGCAAGGCCAATGTGATTGCTGACGCTTTGAGCAGGAAATCTTACTGCAACAGTCTGATTCTCAAGCCTTATCAACCCGAGATTTGTGAAGCCTTCCGCAAACTTAACCTGCAAGTTGTTCCTCAAGGTTTCCTCACCAACCTTCTAGTCTCTCCTACCTTAGAAGACCAGATTCGCCAAGCCCAGCTTCTTGATGCTATGGTGAAAAAGGTGAAGATTGGGATTGCCAAGAGTCAACCCAAGTACAAGTGCTACCGCCTTGATGACAAGGACACTCTCTTCTTCGAGGATCGTATTGTTGTACCCAAAGGTGACCTTCGTAAAGTGATCATGAATGAGGCTCACAAATCTCTCCTCTCCATCCACCCTGGGAGCACGAAGATGTATCAGGACCTCAAGCAAGCTTATTGGTGGACTCGAATGAAGCGCGAGATTGCTCAATTCGTGAATGAATGTGATGTCTACAGAAGAGTGAAGGCAGAACACCAAAGGCCAGCTGGTCTCCTCCAACCTCTTGCCATTCCAGAATGGAAGTTTGACCACATTGAGATGGACTTCGTGACTGGGTTTCCAAAGTCAAAGCGTGGCAATGATGCTATATTCGTTGTCATTGATAAACTCACCAAAGTGGCTCACTTTCTGCCTATCAAAGAGTCGATCACTGCAGCTCAATTGGCGGAACTCTATACCTCTCGTATTGTCTCTCTGCACGGTATTCCAAAAGTGATCTCTTCAGACCATGGCAGCATCTTTACATCCAAGTTTTGGGATTCTTTTCAGAAGGCCATGGGCACGAACATCCGCTTCAGCACAGCTTTCCATCCTCAAACTAGCGGTCAAGTCGAGCGTGTCAACCAGATTCTTGAAGATATGCTCAGGGTTTGTGTGATCTCCTTCGGCATGAAGTGGGAGGATTGTCTTCCTTATGCTGAATTCTCCTACAACAACAGTTTTCAAGCAAGTTCGGGCAAGGCCCCATTTGAAATTCTGTATGGCAGGAAGTGCCGTACCCCTCTCAACTGGTCTGAAACTGGTGAACGTCAGCTTTTGGGTAATGACTTAATGACAGAGGCAGAAGAAATGTGCAAAGTCATTCGTGATAACCTCAAAGCAGCCCAATCCCGCCAGAAGAGCTACTATGATAGTAAGCACCGCGATTTGGCTTCCGAGATCGGAGATCATGTTTACCTCCGTGTCTCTCCTATGAAAGGTACTCGTCGCTTCGGTATCAAAGGGAAGCTTGCCCCCAGATACGTGGGACCTTTCAAGATTGTCAGCAAGAGAGGCGACCTCGCCTATCAACTCGAGCTTCCTTCAAACTTTGCAAATGTTCATGACGTGTTCCATGTCTCTCAGCTTCGAAAGTGCTTCAAGACTCCTGACCGCACCGTCAACTTCGAGGACATTGAGCTCCAAGAAGATCTCTCCTATCGTGAGCACCCAGTTTCTATTCTTGAAGATACTGAACGCAAGACTCGCAACAAGTCAATCAAATTTCTCAAAGTCAAGTGGTTACACCATTCCGACCGTGAAGCTACTTGGGAACGCGAGGATCACCTCCGTTCTGAGTACCCGACGTTCTTTCAGTCCTAGATCTCGGGACGAGATCCTTTCGTAATGGTGGAGTGTTGTAACACCCCGGATGTAACTTTCCCAATTTGTACTCCAACTCTTGCCATTTCCGGAGTTAAGTTATATTTATTTCCTCGGGTTCGGGTCTTTGTCTCTGTGTGTTGTTGTCGTTGTCATGCATCTCTTATCATGTCATCATGTGCATTGCATTTGCATACGTGTTCATCTCATGCATTCGAGCTTTTTCCCCGTTGTCCGTTTTGCATTCCGGCGTTTCGTTCTCCTCCGGTGGTCATTTCTACCTTTCTTTCGTGTGTGGGGATTAAACATTTCAGGATTGGACCGAGACTTGCCAAGCGGCCTTGGTTTACTACCGGTAGACCGCCTGTCTAGTTTCGTATCATTTGGACTTCATTTGATACTCCAACGGTTAACCGAGGGACCGAAAAGACCTCGTGTGTGTTGCAGCCCAACACCCCTCCAATTTGGCCCAAAACCCACCTAAACCTGCTCCATCATCTAGAGCGTTCGATCACGATCGCGTGGCCGCAAATCGCACCTCATTTGGACTCTCCTAGCTCCCTCTACCTATAAAACTAGCCCCTCCTCCAAAATTCCGGACCCCCCTCTCCCCGAAACCCTAAATTCCAGATCCGCGTCAGCCGGACATGTCCGCCCCGGCCGGACACAGCCGCCACACCACTCCCAGGCCGCCACTTGTCATCGCGCCGCCTTCCCCGCCGCCGGCCCAGCGAAGCCCGCACTGGGCCCTCCCTGCGGCCCAAGTCGCCCGCGCCCCCGCGCCTGGATCGCCGACCGCCGCCGCCTGGATCCAGGGCCGAGCAGCCGCCTGCCGGCCTCGCGCCACCGCCGCCATCGCTCGCGAACTGCCACCCGCTGCCTCCTTCTCCGGCCGCCGCAGCCACCGCGGGTCCCCGCCGCCGCCGCGCCGTTTCCGCCGCCCGGAGCCGCCGCCTCCTCGACGCCGGCAAGCTCCACCACCGCCGGTCGCCCTCGTCCTCCCCTCTTCTTCCTCTCCCGCTGGTGAACCGAACCCCGGCTGTCTACAGTGCGCGCGCTGCCGCCTCGAGAAGCCTGCAAATCTAGAAACCCTAATCCGGAGGTTGTTTTTCGTCCAAGTCCCCGGATTTTCTAGTCCATGTGCTCATGTTCATGACCCCGTAACTTTGCATCGGTAGCTCCGATTCATGCATATAGCATATCAAAATGTTCATCTCAGAGAATACATCATTTCGTTCCATTGAATCATTTGCATTTGAGTTCATCTTGATGCCCGAAATGCTATTAGAAGAGGGCTACATGAGATAATTGTCAGATCTGCTAATCCGTTTAGGTTTTTTGTCATTTTTGCCATGATTAATGTGTGCATGATATGCCATGATGCTCTACATGTGTTTTGTTAAGGGTTTTGTCATCTTTCCAGAGGTGCAACCCATGTATTTTTGTGATGTGTTTTGTGACTAGTACAAGCTTGCAAAGTGGTGCACTTGCTAATTCTGATTTCAGGGACTTAGCAATTCCACCAAGTCCTTGAGCTGTTTATCTCATGATGCCATATGTTCATGTTGTTTCCTAGTGATTCGTGCCTCTTTTGAGGATGATCAGTAAGGATGTTTTGTTAATATTGTAGTGCTCTATCCATCCATATCTTTTTTTTGCAATTATGGAGCATCCTAGCTTGAGTCAATCGAGCTCTATTTTTGCTACTTTGTGAATCTGGGCGGATTGTCAACTTGTTTGCAATTTTGCCGATGATGTTGTAGTTGATCAATGCATGCTATGCTATTTTTCTTGCCATGTCTAGCTTGCTTTTTGTACCTTCTTGATGGGTGCATGCTTGTCTTGCCATGACTTGCACCGTAGTGAGTGCATCGAGCTCGTAAACATGCCTACTTGAGTTATGTTTCAGCATGTGTCAGTTTTCACGAAGTCTGAAAACAGATTATGTTTTTGCCATGTTCACATGCTTGCATTTATATTTTCTGATCCCTTTTGGCTCAAGGTCACTAAGGGACTTTTGTTAAGCTCTTTGAGTAGCTCCATGCCATGCTTTACTTTGCCATGTTCAGATCCTGTAGCATGTAGTTTTGTTGCTCCGAAGAGGGCTACCTGATCTGAAATTCCAGACAAGTGTTAATTTCACTAAGTCTGAGATCTGTTTGTCATATGCATTTTTGCCATGCTTGTTTGAACCTGTTAATGGATGAATTGGCCGTAGCTCAGTGCTAGACTTTTGTTAAGCATCTTGTGTGCATACCTGCCATGTATTTTTTTGTCATGTTTGGATGCTGTAGCATGTTCATTCCATTGCATTTAGATGGCTACTTGCTGTAAATCGCAGACCGGTGTCATTTTTGAATCGCTTGCCTTTTCCAAACCGTAAGTCCGATTCCGGCGTTCTTTATATCGTTTTCAAGCGATTTCATCTCATCTTTCCAGTGGCACACTTGGATTTCCAAGTTGAGGCCAGGTTCATGCATTTCCTGTCATATCTTGCATTTTGCATCCCGCATCGCATTCCGCATAACATATCATCATTGCATCATATTGCTTGGTCTTGCACGTGGTTGATTGTATCCTTGTTGCTTGTTTGTCTTGTTTGGGTAGAGCAGGGAGACGAGTTCACTAATGAGGAGCCCGTTGAGTTTTCTTTCGAGGATCCAGTCAACTCTGACAACTGTGCAGGCAAGATGATCATACCCTCGAAATCACTACTATCTTTGCTATGCTAGTTTGCTCGCTCTTTTGCTATGCCATTGCTACGATGCCTACCACTTGCTTTCAAGCCTCCAAAATTGCCATGTCAAACCTCTAACCCACCTTGTCCTAGCAAACCGTTGATTGGCTATGTTACCGCTTTGCTCAGCCCCTCCTATAGCGTTGCTAGTTGCAGGTGAAGATTGAAGGCCGTTCCTTGTTGGAACATTTATTTACTTGTTGGGATATCATTATATTGCCATGTTATCTTAATGCATCTATATACTTGGTAAAGGGTGGAAGCCTCGGCCTCTCGCCTAGTGTTTTGTTCCACTCTTGCCGCCCTAGTTTCCGTCATATCGGTGTTATGTTCCCGGATTTTGCGTTCCTTGCGCGGTTGGGTTATAATGGGAACACCTTGATAGTTCGCCTTGATTAAAGCTTTTCCAAAAATGCCCAACCTTGGTTTTACCATTTGCCACCTAGCCTTTTTCTTTCCCTTGGGTTCTGCAGACTCAAGGGTCATCATTATTTTAACCCCCCCGGGCCAGTGCTCCTCTAAGTGTTGGTCCCACCGAGCGATGTCCGGGGCTACCAGGGGCAACTCTAGGCTGGCCTACCCGACGTCTGGCTCATCGGAGTGTGCCCTGAGAACGAGATATGTGCAGCTCCTATCGGGATTTGTCGGCACATTCGGGCGGTGTTGCTGGTCTTGTTTTAACCTGTCGAAGTGTCTTGAATTACCGAGATACCGAGTCTGATCGGAACGTCTTGGGAGGAGGTCTATTCCTTCGTTGACCGTGAGAGCTTGTCATGGGCTAAGTTGGGACTCCCCTGCAGGGATTTGAACTTTCGAAAGCTGTGCCCGCGGTTATGGGCAGATGGGAATTTGTTAATGTCCGGTTGTAGATAACTTGAACCTTAATTAATTAAAATGAATCAACTGAGTGTGTTACCGTGATGGCCTCTTCTCGGCGGAGTCCGGGAAGTGGACACGGTGTTGGAGTAATGTTTGCGCAGGTTGTTCTCTAGATTCTCGCTCGCGCTTTGCCTCCTCTTCTCGCTCTCCTTTGAGAATAAGTTAGCCACCATACTTGCTAGACGCTTGCTGCAGCTCCACGTATTCTTACCTTGCCATATCTATAAGCTTAAATAGTCTTGATCGCGAGGGTGCGAGATTGCTGAGTCCCCGTGGCTCACAGATTACTATTACACCAGATGCAGGGCCTGATGATTCCGCTCCAGGAGACGCGTTTGAGCTCAAGTGGGAGTTCGACGAAGACTCTCAACGTTACTATGTTTCCTTTCCCGATGATCAGTAGTGGTGCCCAGTTGGGGGTGAACGGGACCGTTGTCGCATGTTGGGTTCTCTTTTATTTTGGCACCGTAGTCGGGCCATGAGTGTTTGGATGATGTAATGTTATTTATGTACTTGATTGACGTGGTGAGTGTAAGCCAACTATGTTATCTCCCCTTTATTGTTCATATTACATGGGATGTTGTGAAGATTGCCTAACTTGCGACATATGCTTTCAATGTGGTTATGCCTCTAAGTCGTGCCTCGACACGTGGGAGATATAGTCGCATCGAGGGTGTGACACCCACTCTCTTTAAAGATGCTCGTAAGTTTGTCTTATCTGGTGATGAATGCCAGAGAATTGGTAATAATAGTAGACATCAGGAAATGCCTATGAACTATTCACTTGTTATTGAACCATTTGATGTTTGGGGCTTTGATTATATGGGACATTTTCCTTCCTCTAATGGGTATACACATATTTTAGTTGTTGTTGATTATGTTACTAAGTGGGTAGAAGCTATTCCCACTAGTATTGCTGATCATAACACTTCTATCAAGATGCTTAAAGAAGTTATTTTTCCGAGGTTTGGAGTCCCTAGATATTTAATGACTGATGGTGGTTCACATTTTATTCATGGTGCTTTCCGTAAAATGCTTGCTAACTATGATGTCAACCATAGAATTGCATCTCCATATCATCCTTAGTCTAGTGGTCAAGTAGAATTGAGTAATAGAGAGCTTAAATTAATTTTGCAAAAGACTGTTAATAGATCTAGAAAGAATTGGTCTAAGAAACTTGATGATGCATTATGGGCTTATAGAACAGCTTATAAGAATCCTATGGGTATGTCTCCGTATAAAATGGCTTATGGAAAAGCATGTCACTTACCTCTTGAGCGAGAACATAAGGCATATTGGGCTATTAAAGAGTTCAATTATGATTTCAAACTTGCTGGTGAGAAGAGGTTATTTGACATTAGCTCACTTGATGAATGGAGAACCCAAGCCTATGATAATTCCAAGTTGTTTAAAGAAAACATTAAAAGATGGCATGATAAAAGGATACAAAGCGTGAGTTTAATGTAGGTGATCATGTTTTGCTATACAACTCTCGTTTAAGATTTTTTGCAGGAAAGCTTCTCTCCAAATGGGAAGGTCCTTATATTATCGAGGAGCTCTATCGTTCCGGTGCCATAAAAATCAACAACTCCGAAGGCACAAACCCAAAGGTGGTAAACAGTCAAAGAATCAAACATTATATCTCAGGTACTCCCATAAATGTTGATACCAATATAATTAATACCATAACACCGGATGAGTACATAAGGGATACTTTCCAGAACATTTCAGACTCCGAAAAGGAATAGGTATGTGGTACGGTAAGTAAACCGACTCCAAAACGTTTCCAATGATAAATTTTCTCCGTTTTGGAATATTTAAAAAATTAGGAAAATTAAAAGTAGTCCTAAAGAGACACGAGGCAACCACAAGGGTGGAGAGCGCGCCCTACCCCCTGGGCGCGCCCCTGTCCTTGTGGCCACCTCGTGTGCCTTCCGGACTCCGTTTTCTTGCATGATACTTCTTTTGGTCGGTAAAAAATCAATATATAATCTCCCGAAGGTTTTGACCACCGTACCACGACAATATCTCATATTTTTGTTTCGAGCTGTTTTTCTGTCAGATCTAGATCATCATGACGTCTCCAAGCACCCCCAAGGACAAGTTTTTCGAGAAGGTCATCAACCCCTACCTTGCGGAGGTGCTGCAACACCCTCAAGCCATTGAGTTGCGTGAGGGGGTACTGCACATCTGCGATGTTGAGGGGCTGAAGAAGACCGGAAGCATGCAGACGAGGCTCGAAGCAATGGAGCAACAAGTTTTCAAGTGCCAAGGGATGGTAGAACGTGGAATCAATGCAAATCACATGATGATCGCAGAGTTCACCAACAAGCACAAGCACAAGATGGAATCAATGCAAATCAAGCATCTCCAAGCCCAGATCTATGACCCGCAGAACCAAAACTGTGAGTATGAATATAGATTCAAGAGGATGAGTTTGGCTGCAGATTCGAGGATGCCTGAGACTCGATCATACTTCTGTGATGGTGAGCCTATGCCTTGGAAGATGAATGACAAACCTACTTCATCAACAACTCCTTCATCACCACCTTCGAAGAAAGAGAACTAAATACATGGGCACGGGAACTCTCATTGGCAACTGCCAAGCTTGGGGGAGTGCCTCAGTATCGTATCACCATCACATATTTATCTTTATGGCTTTTATTAGTTTGATCCTTTTGGTTATATCTTAATCTAGTAGAATAAAGTTTTAGTATGATCTAGCCTTGAGTTTTGCTTTATGTTCCCTCTATGTAATCAAGTCCTTGATATATATAATAAAGAGTAGTTTTGATATAAGGGCTTTGCTTTCTTGCTATGATCCTGAGGGAGTTAAATAAAAGAAAGAATAAAAAGGTTCATATATTGATCTTATGGAGAGTAATGACTTCACATATAAAGAGTATGATGAATAAAAGTTGTTGAGAGTTGATAAACATAGTTTTGGTCATTGTTGCAATTAATAGAAAGTAATAAAGAAAGAGAGGCTTCACATATAAATATACTATCTTGGACATCTTTGTAATTGTGAGCACTCACTAAAATATGACATGCTAAGAAGTTGATGTTGGACAAGGAAGACAACATAATAGGTTATGTTTTCTTATATCCAAATAGAAGTTATATTGTCATGGATCATCCAACATGTTGAGCTTGCCTTTCCCTCTCATGCTAGCCAAATTCTTTGCACCGAGTAGAGATACTACTTGTGCTTCCAAACATCCCTAAACCCAGTTTTGCCATGAGAGTCCACCATACCTACCTATGGATTGAGTAAGAGCCTTCAAGTAAGTTGTCATCGATGCAAGGAATAAAAATTGCTCCCTAAATATGTATGATCTATTAGTGTGAAGAAAATAAGCTTTATACGGACGTGTGATATGAAAGAAATAAAAGTGACGGACTGCATAATAAAGGTCCTTATCACAAGCGGCAATATAAAGTGACATTCTTTTGCATTAATATTTTGTGCATCCAACCATAAAAGCGCATGACAACCTGACCTCTGCTTCCCTCTATGAAGGGTCTATCTTTTACTTTTATCTCCTACCCTTATACAACAGTCATGGTGATCATCACCTTTCCTTTTTATACTTTTTCCTTTGGCAAGCACTATATGTTGGAGAGATCCGGATATATATATATATATATATATATATATCCACTCGGATGTAGGTTTTCATAAAGTATTATTGTTGACATTACCCTTGAGGTAAAAGGTTGGGAGGCAAAACTATAAGCCCCTATCTTTCTCTGTGTCCAATTGAAGCTTTGTACCCATAAGTATCGCCTGAGTGTTAGCAATTGTGAAAGATTAAATGATAGTTGAGTATGTGGTCTTGCTGAAAAACTCTTATATTGACTCTTTCCAATGTTATGATAAATTGCAATTGCTTCAGTGACTGAGATCATAGTTCGTTAGTTTTCAATGAAGTTTCTGATTCATACTTTACCTTGTGAACGAATTGTTACTTTGGCATAAGAAATTATATGGCAGTATATGTTGTTGTTCTAAAGATGATCATGATGCCCTCATGTCCGTATTTTATTTTATCGACACCTCTATCTCTAAACATGTGGACATATTTATCAATATCGGCTTTCGCTCGAGGACTGATACTTCTCGAACATATCTATAATTTTTGATTGTTCCATGCTGTTATATTATCATTCTTGGATGTTTTATAATCATTTTATAGTCATTTTATATCATATATTGGGACTGACCTGTTGACATAGTGCCAAGTGTCAGTTGCTGTTTTTTGCATGTTTTTTACATCAAAGGAAATCAATATCAAACGGAGTCCAAACACCGCGGAACTTTTTGTGGATTTTTATGGACCAGAAGACCACCAATGGGCCAGAGCAGCACCTTGGGGCTGCCCCGAGGGGGGGGCGCCCAGGTGGGTTGTGCCCACCTCGGTGGCCTCCCACACCTCCTCTTTACCCTATAAATTCCCGAATATTTCAAAAACCCTCGAAATTAACCTAGATCAGAAGTTCCGCCACCGCAAGGCTCTATAGCCACCGAAAACCAATCTAGACCCCATTCCAGCACCCTGCCGGATGGGGGAATCATCTCCAGTGGCCATCTTCATCATCCCGGTGGCCACCACGATGATGAGGGAGTAGTCCACCCTCGGGGCTGAGGGTTTGTACCAGTAGCTATGTGTTTAATCTCTCTCTCTCTCGTGTTCTTGAGATGTCACGATCTTGATGTATCGCGGGCTTTGTTAATATAGTTGGATCATATGGTGTTTTCCCCTCTCCATCTTGTGATGAATTGAGTATTCCCTATGTGATTTCTTTTTATCGGATTGAATACTTTTATGGATTTGAGAACACTTGATGTATGTCTTGCATATGAATACTCGTGGTGACAATGGGGTATCATATTGATTCACTTGATATATGTTTTGGCACTCAACTTGCGGATTCCCGAGGTGACATTGGGGTAATGTATGCATAGGGGTTGATGCACGTTCTTGTCTTTGTTTCTCCGGTAGAAATCTTGGGGCACTCTTTGAGGTTCTTTGTGTTGGATTGTATATTATGAATCTGAATTTGCTTTGGTGTTATTTTAGTATGAACTCTTGGTTAGATTGATCGAAAAGGATAGCTTTGTGTTATTTAAGTACGAACTCTAGGATAGATTGATCAGAAAGAATAGCTTTGAGGTGGTTTCATACCCTACAAACAATTACGTCTTATGTTCTCCGCTAGATAGGAACTTTGGAGTGATTCTTCGTTGCACGTTGAGGATGGTTATATGATCCAATTATATTAGCATTGTTGAGAGATTGCACTAGCGAAAGTACGGACCCTAGGCCTCATTTTCAAGCATTGCAATACCGTTTTTGTGCCCGTTTACTATTTTCTACCTTCCTGTTTTTATTTATTCAGATTATAAAAATATATTTATACCTTCAATATTATACTTTTATGACCATCTCTTCGCCGACCTAGTGCACCTGTATAATTCTCCATTGTATTGGGTGTGTTGGGGACACAAGATATTTCTTGTATTTGGTTGCAGGGTTGTTTGAGAGACACCATCTTCATCCTACACCTCCCACGGATTGATAGACCTTAGGTCATCCACTTGAGGGAAAATTGCTATTGTCCTACAAAACTATGCGCTTGGAGGCCAACACGAGTCTACAAGAATAAAGTTGCGTAGTAGACATCAAGCTCTTTTCTCGCGCCGTTGCCGGGGAGGTGAGTGCTTGAAGGTATATCTTTAGATCTTGCAATTGAATCTTTTAGTTTCTTGTTTTATCACTAGTTTGGTTTATAAAAGAAAACTACATAAAAATGGAATTGAGGTTGCATCATATTATTGATCATCTTTATAATATTTTCCTTGAAAATGATGGATCGGAAAATTTTGCTCAATTGTTAGAAGAAGAAGTCAATAAAATGTTTGGCACAACATATTTGAATGGTGATCATGATTGCAATGTTGTTAGTATGAATACTTTGAATATCCATGATGCTAATGATATGCAAAGACATAAGCTTGGGGATGCTATATTTGATGAATATGATATTTTTAGTCCCCCAAGTTTTGATGAGAAAATTTATTATGATGATTGCATGCCTCCTATTTATGATGATTATATTGATGAAAGTGGATTTGGAGAGGTTGTGGCTTTATTTAATGATGAATCCACTATTTTGGAGGAGGTTGCAATTGATTATGATAACAAAGTTGCTATCTATGATGATTATGGGGATGACATGAATGCTATAAAGAATAATGATAACCATGAAACTTGTCATCATGATTTTAATTTTCACTCTCATGATAGTTATTTTGTTGAGTTTGCTCCCACTACTAGTGATGAGAAGAAATTTGCTTATGTGGAGAGCAATAAGTTTTCTATGCTTTTGTGTCATAAAAAGAGTTCTTTATGCGATAGCTATATTGTTGAATTTATTCATGATGCTACTGAAAATTATTATGAGGGAGGAACTTATACTTATAGGAATTGCAATAATATCAAGTTTCCTCTCTATGTGTTGAAATTTTTGAAGTTATGCTTGTTTTGCTTTCCTATGCTAGGTGATTCTTGTTCCCATGAGTTGTTTGATCACAAAATTCATATGCATAGGAAGTGGGTTAGACTTAAATGTGCTAGTCTTATGATTCATGATGCTCTTGTTATGTTTCAATTCTTATCTTTTATGCGAGCATCATTGAAATCATCATGTCTAGCTTAAAAGGCATTAAAGAAAAGCGCTTGTTGGGAGACAACCCAACATTACCCCTACTGTTTTTGTGTGTTCACATGATTAGGCTACTGTAGTAATCATTTTTATTGCTTTTGTTTCAATAAAGTGCCAAGCAAGACCTTTGGGATAGTCTATGGTGATAGTTGATTTAATCTTGTTGAAAAACAGAAACTTTTGCGCTCAGGAATATAATTATAATTTTGAGCAAAAGCGTGATAAAATACTGATTCTTTTTGTAGAAGATTAATAGAAAAATTTCCCAGGTTTTCCTAATTTTTCAGAGTTTTTGGAGTAGCAGAAGTATGGTTTGAGTACAAATTATTGCAGACTGTTCTGTTTTTGACAGATTCTGTTTTCAATGCATAGTTTGTTTGTTTCTTAGTTTCTATGGTTTATATTGCTCAATATAAATTGTGGAAATTATACTCTACATTAGACATTGTGTGGAATCAATTATGAATCTTGTCTTTGACAGCACCAAAGTGAAATGGTTTGCTCTTTATCATCTAATCTATCTCGCGAAGTTTCGATAAGTTTTGTGTGATTGAAGTTTTCAAGTTTTGGGTGAGACATCGATATGAGGAGAATAAGGAGTGACAAGACCCTAAGCTTGGGGATGAACAAGGCACCCCAAGTTAATATTCAAGTAATATCCAAGCAACTAAGCTTGCGGATGCCCCGGAAGGCATCCCCTCTTTCGTCTTCAACATTATCGGTAACCTCACTTGGAGCTATGTTTTCATTCGTCACATGATATGAGTTTTACTTGGAGCGTCATTTTATTTTGTTAGGATTTGTTTGCTTTTATTTAGAATAATGTTTTGCATCTTTTATTTCAATAAAAGTGTCATTGATAGCCTTTACTATGCTTATTTTTCAAGTCTACATGTTGCTGTTTGAAAACATAAAGTTTACCGCCGTTGAAAAAATTCCCTAGAAAAGTCAGAAAGTGATAAAATGTTGAAACTTTTCTACAATGTAGTAAAGTTTCATAACTTTTGGAGTTAGGGAAGTATTGATACTCTTGCATTCTTTACAGACTATACTGTTTTGGCAGATTGCTGTTATGTTTGCATTGTTTGCATATGTTTGCTTGTTTAATGATTCTATTTGTGAATAGGAGTATTAAATTTGCAGAGGTATTTAGTACGCAATTTTGAATAATAATTTTAGTGATTTTCTACAGTAGAGAATGATAACGTTTTTGCATTGGTTTATACTAACTTATCTCACGAGTTCTTGTTGAGTTTTGTGTGGATGAAGCTTTCGAGATTTAGGAAAACCGTGATATAAAAGGAATTAAGGAGACACAAAATCTCAAGCTTGGGGATGCCCAAGGCACCCCAAGATAATATTTCAAGACGTATCAAGCATCTAAGCTTGGGGATGCCCCGGTAGGCATCCCACCTTTCTTCTTCAACAATTATCAGTTAGTATCAGTTAAGCCTAAGTTTTTGCTTCTTCACATGATGTGTGCTATCCTTGGAATGTAATTTTATTTTATTTTGCTTGCTGTTTTAATAAAATACTTAGATCTGAAAGTTTTTGAATAAAATAGAGTCCTCAAATAGTTGCCAGGGAGGCTAGGTAAGCGACACGCACATCCTGTCAACGAAGCTCTTTTCTATGGAATTGTTGTAGTGCTTCACTTATATCTTTTTGAGCACTGTGTGCTTCAGTATTTTTGAAGAAATTCTCTCTTGCTTCACTTAAATTAATTTGAGAGAAAGAAATATTATGCTTATGATCTTCACTTATATTTGTTTGAGCTTATCAAAAGCAACCGATGAAAATTAGTTCCAAAGTGATTGGTATCCAAGAAAGATATAATAAAAACTTTGATGAAGATCACAGGACAAAATAAACTTGATTCCTCGTAATAGTTTTGAGATATGATGATGTGATATGTGAGTCATGTTGATGAGTAATTATGCTTTAGTAAGAATATTGGTGTTAAAGTTTGTGATTCCCTATGCAAGCACGAAAGTCGATAGTTGTGCAATGAAATTACATCCTACTTGTGGTGCATCATTCGGTGTTAATTATGCTCAATGCTCACTTATGAGATTATTCGTTTCTTGGTTGATCGCTTCTCAATCTTTTGCTAGCCTTCATTTTGCACTAAGTATGATCACTACTTGTGCATCCAAAATCCTTTAAACTAGTTTTGCCACATGAGTCCACTATACCTACCTATATGCGGTATTCTTTTGCCATTCTAAGCAAATTTTTCTGTGCGATCTCTAATTTTCAAAATAAATTTCTCTTTTGTGTGCTCGTACCGCTCGCGAGGTGGTGAGGGGTGGCCAATATTTTCCATGCTAGATGTGTTATTCTCACGATGAGTGTTTATTCACTTGTCATTGCACGAGAGTAAGACAAAGGTATTAGGGATGCCCAGTCCCGAAATGAAAAATTAATTTACTTTATGTTGTCAAATAATAAATTCCTTGGAAAGTGTTGGTATGGAGGGCACCCGTGGATACGGTTAGCCATGGAAAATGAAAGTATGGTGGAAAAAGGAATAAACTATATTTTCTGTTCGAGAACCGCCTATGATATATCTAGCATGGAAAGTGTTGGGAGCTCTAAGTCGTTTTCGTTGGTAGGAAAAGTATGCCTCTTAAAATGTTTTTATCTCTCAATTTTCGCTTTGAGCTTTGGCACCTCTACAAATCCCTACTTCCCTCTGCGGAGGGCCTTTCTTTTACTTTATGCAATTTTTATTTTTAATTTGAGTCTCCATCTTCTCTTATAAAGCACCAACTAGGGGGCACTATGATCGTACTTGAGCATTGGGTGTAGCTAATATGCAAGTGTGTTACATGAATGGATCAATGATTGAGCATGATGGGCTAGGGATAACTTATTTTAGCATTGATATTTTGAAAGACATGGTTGCTTGTTGATATGCTTGAGTGTTTAAGTCACATGTCAAAACTAGACTATTGCTTTGAACCATATAAAAGTCCAAATGTCCATGCTATAAAGAAAATAATATGAGATTGTCGGCGTTCTGGCAATGGGGGTCCCCAGACTTGCCTGCCCGCGGCCCATGGTGTGGCTTTGCTAGCAGGCCTGTACGGCCCATCTTCATCAATAAGGCGTTCAAGACCTTCGCGAGGGGCCAAGCCTCGCGAGGCGGACGACGCAAGACCTCCTCAGGAGCAGGCTCACCAGGCTGGCTCGTGAAGGGCAGAGAGATGAAGGCACGACAAACCTCACGAGGTTTTCGTGACGTGAGCCATGACGATCGAGACTAGGCGGGCGCCAGCGCGCACAACGTCCTTGTTTCCTATTTGGTGCTAAGGGGGCAAGCGCAGGCGCGGAGTACCGAGGCATCTAGCAAAGGTTTCCATATTGGTGCAACGAGACCAAGGCCAGAAGGATGGCAAGACGGAGGTCACCATGGAGCCCAAGGCGGCGTCACCACCAGAGCCTTTTGCAGGCCAAGACCACTTTTGTCAGGATAAGCTATACTAGATGTCCCCTTTCAAATTGGCCGTTGTTGGCTCCCTTCCCGCTCAATATTTGGGGAGAGGACCAGGGCCTCTATAAATAGGACTAGCCACCACCGTAGACGGAGAGATATCATCTTGGACCGGATCCACCCCACCAAGGCCTTACACTGCTACCTCTTGAGCACTGCGTTGGTTTTCCCTTGAAGAGAAAAGGGTGATGCAGGAAAGTAGCGTAAGTATTGCCCTCAGTTTTTGAGAACCAAGGTATCAATCCAGTAGGAGGCCGCACACAAGTCCCTCGCACCTACACAAACAAATAAATCCTCGCAACCAACGCGATAAGGGGTTGTCAATCCCTACACGGTCACTTATGAGAGTGAGATCTGATAGATATGATAGGATAATATTTTTGGTATTTTTATGATAAAGAGAAATAAAATATGCAAGTAAAATAAATGGCAAAGGAAATAACTAAGTATTGGAAGATTAACATGATGGAAGATAGACCCGGGGGCCATAGGTTTCACTAGTGGCTTCTCTCAAGAGCATAAGTATTTACGGTGGGTGAACAAATTACTGTTGAGCAATTGATATGTAACATCCCAAATTTTCAAATTGGAATGTTATACACTACATCATATGCATATCATATTTTCTTGCATTTTGGTTGATCCTAGAAATTTCACGCAACTCAAGGACCCTCGGAGAGAGTTGGAGATTTCGTTATTTTCATATTTGAGAGTTCTCTCGAATTTTGAAAATAGGATCATTTGATTTATTTATTTTGTCTTCAATAATTTTTCCGGTGTCAGAATATATGAGAGAGGGAATAATATGAC
This sequence comes from Triticum urartu, assembly GCF_056163025.1. Lineage (NCBI taxonomy): Eukaryota > Viridiplantae > Streptophyta > Magnoliopsida > Poales > Poaceae > Triticum > Triticum urartu. The sequence continues at coordinate 278,817,152 of NC_141879.1, read as the reverse complement.
TTTCCCAAATTTAGGAAAAATGAAGATATAATAAATAGATCAATTTTGCTTTCCGGTGTTTATTTGCATTTTATTTGGATAGGGAAAAATGCGCGTTTTCAAAAATTGCATTTTAGGTCCGGAGAAAAGTTCATTTTGTTCGGCTCATTTTTAGGAGTCGGGGAAAATTTACTTTAGATTTTTCGGAGTTCGTTTAGATCCCTTTTTTTGTTTTTTTTCTGCGCGAGGAAACTATTTAAAAAAAAATTTGAGCAGCGCCTTGGGCCAAAGGCCCAAGCCAAGCCACCTACCGCCGCGCTCCCAGGCGCCAGGCGCCGAGCCAGGAGCCGGTCGGCCGTCGCCGCCTCTGCCTCTTAGCCGAATCCTTTTTGGATTCTAGGCTTTAGCCCCTCCCCTTTCCTTATTCCGTTTATTTTCTAGATCTTTCCTACTCCTATTCCAATTCCTTGTCCTCTACCCCAAGTAAACCCCTCCCCTCCCCAATATAAATACCCAAGCACCCCCCCCCCCTCTAAACACATCAAATCAAAGCTCTCCTCCACGCCGCGCCTTACCGCCGCCAAGCCGCATCACACCGCGCCCTGCGTCACCGCCGCCGCCACCCCACACCCCGCGCCGCCGCCGCCCCTTGCCCACGCCGCCGCCCTACGCCGACGCCGCCGGAGCCCCGTTCACCGGAGACCTCGCCGAGGTTGCCCCGCGCTACATCTATTCTTTTTCTCGGATCGTTTTCTTCTAATCGTTCCGATTCTTTTCTTCTCTAAACCGTTCCGGTTTTCTAGATCGGTTTTTCGATCGGTTTTCTTCTCCGAAACCCTAGATCGGATTCGTTTTCTTCTCCGATTTAGTTGCTTTGACCGTTCGCCGGACCGTTCGTCCTAACGAACGTGATCACTGGATTCTTCTAGGTTAACGACATCCGTTCGTTTAACCGTTCTTCTTTTTCTTTTGTCGGATTTATTCCGCGATCGCGATCTCAGATCCGATCTTCTTTCTAGTCTATCTTTTCGCTCGTTTATCGGAATCAGGTGATTCAAGCGCCTGGAGTTTCGTCTCGAAACCGCCGTTCCGTCTAATCAACTTGAACAAGCTTTTGCTACAGTAAAATTTTGACCTAGTTTCAACTTGCTAGAACCGAGTTGTTTTCTTCCGCCGTTTGTTTTTCGTTCTTTCTTGCAACCGGAGTTCTTAAGTTGAACTACCTGGTTCGTTCTCTTGTTCGAGTTTTACCTGTGCATTAGATGAGTACTTATTGTATGCTTGTTGTTTGTCTGCGATAGATTACCCGGATTGCGCCGCTTGTTACTTCGAAACCCTAGGACTCGCGGATCATCAGCAAGGCAAGTAACACTTTGATCATACCTTTTCTACAACCCATGTTTTATTGCATTAGATCAATCCTCACACATTGCATGATTAGGATCTAATTAAATTGTGGGATGGGAAGTAGATGAGGTAGTACCTATTACCTGTATTATTATGAAACCTTTGGGAGTTACTTCTACGTTTACTTATTATGCCATGCTATGCTAGTAGACGTGGATTGGGTGAGTGATATCCATGACAGATGTGAGATTGATAATTTTAAATGGTTTATCTAAGGTGGCAACTTAAACACACATCTGGGTGGATTGAGGCACCTGATGTCTATCAGGACTTGCCTGTTTTTTTTGGACCGCCACCCAGGCTCAAAGGGATCATAAGATCTTTCATGCTAGAAACTTCCGTGTGCAGCCACATGCTACTATGGGCTCTGGCATAGTTGACTAAGTTGTGCGAACTCTTACGGGGTGGACTAGCAGATGTAGGGGATGTAGGTGTACCGGTCTACCCCACATGTAAGGTGCTAGTGCTTCTGAAAGACTATGTCTCGGTCATCTGTTTCTCAAACACCATGTAGTGCGAGAAAACAAACGGAGGCAATCGAGTCATGTGGGGAAAAGTGCGCAAACCTCTGCAGAGTTAACAAACTAATCATGATTAGCCGTGTCCCCGGTTATGGACAACTTGAGTATCTAGTACTTGAATATCATTGTGAATCTCAACATGTTACCTCTAATTAATGTTATTGGGTTTTAATTACTTTTAATTGGGATTGAGAATGCTGTCAACCATTCTCAATGTTTCACAACCACCATGATAGTAAATAAAATTTATTCCTTTGCAGTAGGGAAAAATTGGCTTTACGCAAAAATTGTAACCATAGAGCTTTCCACCAGCCATATATGCATATAGTATAGCTGTTTCATTCCATTACTCTCTATGTGTTACTTTGCTAGCATATTCCATGTGCTGACCCATTTTCGGGCTGCAACGTTAATGTTGCAGACTTTTCAGACGACGATTGAGGTGCGTTTAGGTCGTGGCCCTATACTCAGTGATGCCGCTGGAGTTGATGGACCCATTTATCTTCCAAGTCTTCCGCTGTTATCTTTAAAATATGGCCTTAAGTCATATTTATTGTAATAAGTTCTTTTTCAGCCATCGATGTAATAAGTGTGTGATTGCAACTCTGCTATAAAACCTCGATGTACTGTGTGGTGTCAGCATTACTGATCCAGGGATGACACCATAGCACAGTAGACGTGATCCATTCGGGTCAGGTCGCTACAGAGATGGTATCAGAGCACACGCTGACTGTAGGACACGACCACTAAGTTAAAGCCATAGATCACTATTCTCTCCTCATTTTCTAACTCCTCATCTTTTCTACTCTTTTAGGATGACGCACGCGAAGATTAAGTACGCTCAACCGGATGAAGGCACACCATTTGGATTTCACCTGAAGGAAGTCACCAAGTACCTGAACATTGGATTACCAAGCTTCACGGGAACCTTCAACGCCACTCTGCCTGAAGAGGAGCGCTGGAAGATTCAAGCTCACGTTCCGGGAAGAACATTCGCGCCAATCACGAAGCCCATAGATAGTGTTTTCAATGCACCAACCTGGAGTCTAGGAAGGAGCATGGAAGCTCATATCACCATAGGACGCATTGGAGAAGTTTATCAAGAAGACCTCAAGGACACTATCTACCAGATTTGCGGACGCCGTGATGAACAATGGGAGTTAGTCAGCACCAAGAAGGATAGATCCATTGCATCTTTCATCCAGGAGTTAAACCAGCACATTCGACGCCACGAGAACCAAATGTGCAATGATATGGTAGAGTTGAAGAATGCAAAGGCAAGGATCATCGAGCTAGAAGGAGAACTAAAGTCTACACGCAAGGACTACATGGACGAGATCGTAGCTCTAGCAAGGCACAATTGCGATCTTAAGCAGGAGATTGAAGAACTCAAGAGGAAGTTAGCATCCCAGGAGGACGACAAGTACGTCGCATGTCCAGACAACTACATCATCATCGACGACACCGATTCGGATCCAAGTGAACCCGACTTTGAAGACGAAGCTGGAGCAGATATCATGGAGTCTTCCACCGGTTCAAATTTCTAGATGACCACCAGATAGTAGTAGTATTCCCCCATGTAAACATTATAGTCGAGCACTTTTGCGATAGTTTTAGACCGATTGTAAGCCCTTGTTTGATTGAATGAAGTGATTTTGTGTGCATTTGCTCATGCGCATTGGGGTAGTGTTTTCTCTCTAGACCTCACTCTATTCTTAAATCTCATCTTTTCTAAACCCTCAGATGCCTCCGAGACGTGACAATGGATTCCCACCGGAGCTCACTCAGTTGATCCAGCAGCAGAATCAATTGATGCAGATGTTAGTCTAGAACCAGCAGAACAACAACAACAACCCACCACCACCACCACCACCTGTTGACCACTTAGCCCGTTTCCTTAGGCTGAATCCGCCGGTGTTTTCCAGTAGCATCGAGCCGATAGTAGCAGACGATTGGCTCCGCAAGATAGGAAGGGAGTTGACCACTGCAGGATGCACGGATGGTGAGAAAGTGAAGTTTGCCGCTCACCAGCTTGACGGACCCGCGGCAGCATGGTGGGAGAATTTCACAGCCACTTACCCAGTTGACACTGTCACATGGGATCAGTTTCAGCAAGCTTTCCGCACTGCCCATGTTTCAGCAGGAGCTATGGCCATGAAGAAGCGTGAGTTTCGCAACTTACGCCAAGGAGGAAGGACAGTTGGCCAGTATGTGGAACAGTTTAGTAAGCTAGCCCGTTATGCCCCAGATGACGTTGCTACGGATGCAGCCAAGCAGGAGAAGTTTCTGGAAGGATTGAATGATGAACTAAGCATGCAGTTGATGGTAGCAAATTTCAACAACTACCAGGAGTTGGTAGATCGTGCCATCATGATTGAAGGGAAGCAACAGCAGATTGAGAATCGTAAGAGGAAGTATGGACAGGGGAAGTATAACTCTGGAGCCCAGCAGAAGCCCCGTTTTACCCCTAAACCGGGATTTAAGTTTCAGCACACCCATGGAGGAGGTAGCTCGCACAACCATAATGGCCACAAGAATGGTAATGGGAATGGAGGAAGCAACGGCCAGAACCGAACAACCCCATCAACCCCAACCAAGAGAGACCTGAGTCAAGTCACCTGTTTCAAGTGTTCGAAGACCGGACATTATGCCAATGAATGTCCTGAAGGCCAGAATGGAAATGGAATTGGAAGCTCTAGGAAGAAGCCGAACCCTTTCAATAGGGGACAGGTGAACCACGTTAATGTGGAGGAGATTGAAGATCAGTCCGATGCAGTAATCGGTAAGTTTTTGGTTAAGTCATTTACTGCACTCGTTCTTTTTGATACTGGTGCATCACATTCATACATATCAAGGGGATTTGTGGAAAAGTATAGCCTGCCCACTAGGATTCTTAAAACACCTATGCTAGTAAGCTCGCCAGGAGCAGAATACATGGCCAGACAAGGATGTTTTCAAGTACCATTGAGTATAGGAAGGCATGTATTCCCAACGGATTTAATCCTTCTGGAATCCCAAGGTCTGGATGTGATTCTTGGTATGGATTGGCTGTCGATGTATGGAGGAAACATCGATTGCGCCAGTAAGACAATTTTGCTTACCACACCAGAAGGAAGAAGGATCAAGTATGTATCCCGGCATGTGCCAAACAGGACACAAGTGAATTGCTTATCAGGAGTTGTGCAGGAGGAAGTACCAGTGGTAAAGGATTTTCCTGATGTATTTCCTGAGGAATTACCAGGCATGCCACCGGATAGAGACATTGAGTTTTTGATTGAGTTATTGCCAGGTACAGGCCCAATATCGAAGCGACCGTACCGGATGCCAGCAAAGGATTTGGTGGAAATTAAGAATCAGATTAAGGAGTTATTGGATAAAGGTTACATTCGCCCAAGTTCTTCGCCTTGGGGATCACCCGTACTTCTAGTGGAAAAGAAGGATGGATCATTAAGGATGGTTGTAGATTATCGGGGATTGAATGAAGTAACCATCAAGAATAAGTACCCACTGCCAATGATCAACGATCGGTTTGATCGATTGCAAGGAGCTAAAGTGTTTTCCAAGATCGATTTGCGATCAGGGTACCATCAGTTGAAGATTCGAGAGCAGGACATACCTAAGACAGCATTCACCACAAGATATGGACTGTATGAGTATACCGTTATGTCATTTGGATTGACTAACGCACCTGCCTATTTTATGAACCTGATGAACAAAGTGTTTATGGAGTTTTTGGATAAGTTCGTCGTAGTGTTCATCGATGACATTTTGGTTTATTCAAAGAATGAAGAGGAGCATAAGGAACATTTGCGTTTGGTTTTGGAGAAATTAAGGGAACATCAGTTATATGCCAAATTCAGCAAATGTGAGTTTTGGTTGAAGGAAGTTGGATTCCTCGGACACGTTATATCCGGAGAAGGTATAGCAGTTGACCCCACAAAGGTTGAGACCGTAACCGAATGGGAAGCACCAACAACAGTTGGAGAGATCCGGAGTTTTCTTGGACTCGCAGGATACTACCGGAGATTTATTGAGAATTTCTCAAAAATTGCGAAGCCTATGACGGAGTTGTTGAAGAAGGATACTAAGTTCAAATGGACTGAGGAGTGTGAGGCTAGTTTCCAGGAGTTGAAGAAACGATTGGTTACCTCACCGGTATTGATTTTGCCAGATCAGACCAAGGATTATGAGGTGTATTGCGACGCTTCACGTCGAGGACTTGGAGCAGTGCTTATGCAGGAAGGGAGAGTTGTTTCGTATGCATCACGACAACTGAAGCCTCATGAGTTGACTTATGCCACGCATGATTTGGAGTTAGCAGCCGTAGTGCATGCATTGAAGACGTGGAGACATTTCCTCATTGGAAATCATTGTGAGGTGTACACGGATCATAAGAGTTTGAAGTACATTTTCACTCAGAAGGAGTTGAACCTCCGATAGAGGAGATGGTTGGAGCTCATCAAGGATTATGACATGAGATTGCATTACCATCCCGGAAAGGCTAATGTAGTAGCTGACGCATTGAGCCGTAAGAGCCATGTCAATACGATAATGACGGGGAAAATACCAAAGGAGTTAGCAGAAAACCTTCGTGAACTAAGCTTAGAGATAGTTCCGAAAGGCTATGTAGCAGCATTGGAGATTCAATCAACATTGATGGATAAGATCAGAGAAGCTCAGAAATCTGACAAGGAGATTGCTGCTATAAAGGAGAAACTTAGCAAAGGAAAAGCAAAGGGATTTCGTGAGGATGAGCACGACACCTTATGGTTTGAGGACCGTGTTTATGTGCCCAATGACCCGGAGATCAGGAAGTTGATTTTGCAGGAGGCACATGATTCACCATATTCGATTCACCCAGGGAATACCAAGATGTATTTGTATTTGAAGGAAACATTCTGGTGGACCGGAATGAAGAAGGATATTGCAGCGTATGTAGCAGTTTGTGACGTATGTCAGAGAGTAAAAGCAGAACATCAAAAGCCAGCAGGATTGTTACAACCACTGCCAATACCCGAATAGAAGTGGGATAAGATAGGCATGGATTTTATCACAGGGCTACCCAGGACAAAAGCCGGATATGACTCGATATGGGTAGTAGTTGATCGTTTGACGAAGGTAGCACATTTCATTCCAGTTAAGACCACTTACACCAGTGCTAAGTTGGCAAAGATATACATGACTAGAATCGTTTGTTTGCATGGAGTTCCGAGGAGTATCGTATCAGATAGAGGAACCCAAATTACCTCAAAGTTTTGGAATCAGTTGCATGAAACTTTAGGAACCAGACTAGAGTTCAGCACAGCTTTTCATCCGCAGACAGATGGACAGACCGAGAGAGTCAATCAGATTTTGGAAGATATGCTGAGAGCTTGTGCACTAGATTATGGATCAAGTTGGGACAAAAACTTACCGTACGCGGAGTTTTCTTATAACAACAGTTACCAAACCAGTTTGAAGATGGCCCCTTTCGAAGCTTTATACGGAAGGAGGTGCAGGACACCGTTGTCCTGGAACGAAGTTGGAGACCGTCAATTCTTTGGACCAGATTTGATTAAGGAGTCAGAACGGAAGGTTAAGTTGATTCGCGATAGGCTCAAGGTAGCCCAGTCCAGGCAGAAGAGCTATGCAGATTCTAAACACAAGGAGACAGTTTACGAAACCGGAGACAGAGTTTACCTTCGAGTATCCCCACTTCGAGGAGTTAAGCGTTTTGGAGTTAAGGGAAAGTTAGCACCGCGTTTCGTTGGACCATTTAAGACCGTGAAACGTATGGGAGAAGTCGCTTATAAGTTGGAATTACCAGAAGGACTGTCAGGAGTTCATGATGTATTCCATGTTTCTCAGCTGAAGAAATGTCACGCCGAGATGGCGGAGGTACCGCTAAGAGATACAGTGCCATTAGAAGCAATTCAGTTAAAGGATGACCTAACATATGAGGAGAAGCCAGTCAAGATTCTCGATGTTGCCAGTAGAGTTACTCGCAGCAAGGTTATCAAGTTTTGCAAAGTTCAGTGGAACCACCACTCCGAAGATGAAGCCACCTGGGAGAGAGAAGAAGATTTGCTCAAAGACCACCCTCATCTATTTTCTAGCCAACCCAAATCTCGAGGGCGAGATTCATCTTAAGGGGGGTAGGTTTGTAACATCCCAAATTTTCAATTTGGAATGTTATACACTAGATCATATGCATATCATATTTTCTTGCATTTTGGTTGATCCTAGAAATTTCACGCAACTCAAGGACCCTCGGAGAGAGTTGGAGATTTCGTTATTTTCATATTTGAGAGTTCTCTCAAATTTTGAAAATAGGATCATTTGATTTATTTATTTTGTCTTCAATAATTTTTCTGGTGTCAGAATATATGAGAGAGGGAATAATATGACTTTCCCAAATTTAGGAAAAATGAAGATATAATAAATAGATCAATTTTGCTTTCCGGTGTTTATTTGCATTTTATTTGGATAGGGAAAAATGCGCATTTTCAAAAATTGCATTTTAGGTCCGGAGAAAAGTTCATTTTGTTCGGCTCATTTTTAGGAGTCGGGGAAAATTTACTTTAGATTTTTCGGAGTTCGTTTAGATCCCTTTTTTTTGTTTTTTTTTTCTGCGCGAGGAAACTATTTAAAAAAAAAATTGAGCAGCGCCTTGGGCCAAAGGCCCAAGCCAAGCCACCTACCGCCGCGCTCCCAGGCGCCAGGCGCCGAGCCAGGAGCCGGTCGGCTGCCGCCGCCTCTGCCTCTTAGCCGAATCCTTTTTGGATTCTAGGCTTTAGCCCCTCCCCTTTCCTTATTCCGTTTATTTTCTAGATCTTTCCTACTCCTATTCCAATTCCTTGTCCTCTACCCCAAGTAAACCCCTCCCCTCCCCAATATAAATACCCAAGCACCCCCCCTCTAAACACATCAAATCAAAGCTCTCCTCCACGCCGCGCCTTACCGCCGCCAAGCCGCATCACACCGCGCCCTGCGTCACCGCCGCCGCCGCCCCACACCCCGCGCCGCCGCCGCCCCACACCCCGCGCCGCCGCCGCCCCACACCCCGCGCCGCCGCCGCCCCTTGCCCACGCCGCCGCCCTACGCCGACGCCACCGGAGCCCCGTTCACCGGAGACCTCGCCGAGGTTGCCCCGCGCTACATCTATTCTTTTTCTCGGATCGTTTTCTTCTAATCGTTCCGATTCTTTTCTTCTCTAAACCGTTCCGGTTTTCTAGATCGGTTTTTCGATCGGTTTTCTTCTCCGAAACCCTAGATCGGATTCGTTTTCTTCTCCGATTTAGTTGCTTTGACCGTTCGCCGGACCGTTCGTCCTAACGAACGTGATCACCGGATTCTTCTAGGTTAACGACATCCGTTCGTTTAACCGTTCTTCTTTTTCTTTTGTCGGATTTATTCCGCGATCGCAGTCTCAGATCCGATCTTCTTTCTAGTCTATCTTTTCGCTCGTTTATCGGAATCAGGTGATTCAAGCGCCTGGAGTTTCGTCTCAAAACCGCCGTTCCGTCTAATCAACTTGAACAAGCTTTTGCTACAGTAAAATTTTGACCTAGTTTCAACTTGCTAGAACCGAGTTGTTTTCTTCCGCCGTTTGTTTTTCGTTCTTTCTTGCAACCGGAGTTCTTAAGTTGAACTACCTGGTTCGTTCTCTTGTTCGAGTTTTACCTGTGCATTAGATGAGTACTTATTGTATGCTTGTTGTTTGTCTGCGATAGATTACCCGGATTGCGCCGCTTGTTACTTCGAAACCCTACGACTCGCGGATCATCAGCAAGACAAGTAACACTTTGATCATACCTTTTCTACAACCCATGTTTTATTGCATTAGATCAATCCTCACACATTGCATGATTAGGATCTAATTAAATTGTGGGATGGGAAGTAGATGAGGTAGTACCTATTACCTGTATTATTATGAAACCTTTGGGAGTTACTCTACGTTTACTTATTATGCCATGCTATGCTAGTAGACGTGGATTGGGTGAGTGATATCCATGACAGATGTGAGATTGATAATTTTAAATGGTTTATCTAAGGTGGCAACTTAAACACACATCTGGGTGGATTGAGGCACCTGATGTCTATCAGGACTTGCCTGTTTTTTTTGGACCGCCACCCAGGCTCAAAGGGATCATAAGATCTTTCATGCTAGAAACTTCCGTGTGCAGCCACATGCTACTATGGGCTCTGGCATAGTTGACTAAGTTGTGCGAACTCTTACGGGGTGGACTAGCAGATGTAGGGGATGTAGGTGTACCGGTCTACCCCACATGTAAGGTGCTAGTGCTTCTGAAAGACTATGTCTCGGTCATCCGTTTCTCAAACACCATGTAGTGCGAGAAAACAAACGGAGGCGATCGAGTCATGTGGGGAAAAGTGCGCAAACCTCTGCAGAGTTAACAAACTAATCATGATTAGCTGTGTCCCCGGTTATGGACAACTTGAGTATCTAGTACTTGAATATCATTGTGAATCTCAACATGTTACCTCTAATTAATGTTATTGGGTTTTAATTACTTTTAATTGGGATTGAGAATGCTGTCAACCATTCTCAATGTTTCACAACCACCATGATAGTAAATAAAATTTATTCCTTTGCAGTAGGGAAAAATTGGCTTTACGCAAAAACTGTAACCATAGAGCTTTCCACCAGCCATATATGCATATAGTATAGCTGTTTCATTCCATTACTCTCTATGTGTTACTTTGCCAGCATATTCCATGTGCTGACCCGTTTTCGGGCTGCAACGTTAATGTTGCAGACTTTTCAGACGACGATTGAGGTGCGTTTAGGTCGTGGCCCTATACTCCGTGATGCCGCTGGAGTTGATGGACCCATTTATCTTCCAAGTCTTCCGCTGTTATCTTTAAAATATGGCCTTAAGTCATATTTATTGTAATAAGTTCTTTTTCAGCCATCGATGTAATAAGTGTGTGATTGCAACTCTGCTATAAAACCTCGATGTACTGTGTGGTGTCAGCATTACTGATCCAGGGATGACACCGTAGCACAGTAGACGTGATCCATTCGGGTCAGGTCGCTACATGATAGAATTGAGCATAGTTATGTGAATATCTAGGTATGATCATGTATATAGGCATCATGTCCGAGACAAGTAGACCGACTCCTGCCTGCATCTACTACTATTACTCCACACATTGACCGCTATCCAGCATGCATCTAGAGTATTAAGTTCAAGAGAACAGAGTAATGCTTTAAGCAAGATGACATGATGTAGAGGAATAAACTCATGCAATATGATATAAACCCCATCTTGTTATCCTCGATGGAAACAATACAATACGTTCCTTGCTTCCCCTACTGTCATAGGGAAAGGACACCGCAAGATTGAACCCAAAGCTAAGCACTTCTCCCATTCCAAGAAACATCAATCTAGTAGGCCAAACCAAACTGATAATTCGAAGAGACTTGCAAAGATAACCAATCATACATAAAAGAATTCAGAGAAGATTCAAATATTGTTCATAGATAAACTTGATCATAAACCCACAATTCATCGGTCTCAACAAACACACCGCAAAAGAAGATTACATCGAATAGATCTCCACAAGAGAGGGGGAGAACTTTGTATTGAGATCCAAAAAGAGAGAAGAAGCCATCTAGCTAATAACTATGGACCCGTAGGTCTAAAGTAAACTACTCACACTTCGTCGGAGGGGCTATGGTGTTGATGTAGAAGCCCTCTGTGATCGATGCCCCCTCCGGAGGAGCTTCGGAAAAGGCCCCAAGATGGGATCTCATGGATACAGAAAGTTACGGCGGTGGAATTAGGGTTTTGGCTCCGTATCTGGTAGTTTGGGGGTACGTAGGTATATATAGGAGGAAGGAGTACGTCGGTGGAGCAACAGGGGGCCCACGAGGGTGGAGAGCACGCCTTGGGGGGGGGGGGGGTAGGCGCGCCCCCTACCTCGAGCCTTCCTTGTTGATTGCTTGACATAGGGTCCAAGTCCTCTGGATCATGTTCGTTCCGAAAATCACGTTCCCGAAGGTTTCATTCTGTTTGGACTCCGTTTGATATTCTTTTTCTACGAAACCCTAAAATAGGCAAAAAAACAACAATTCTGGGCTCGGCCTCGGGTTAATAGGTTAGTCCCAAAAATAATATAAAAGTGTATAATAAAGCCTAATAATGTCCAAAACAGAATATAATATAGCATGGAACAATCAAAAATTATAGATACGTTGGAGACGTATCAAGCATCCCCAAGCTTAATTCCTGCTCGTCCTCGAGTAGGTAAATGATAAAAACAGAATTTTTGATGTGGAATGCTACTTGGCATGATTTCAATGTAATTCTTCTTAATTGTGGTATGAATATTCAGATCCGAAAGATTCAAGACAAAAGTTCAATATTGACATAGAAATAATAATACTTCAAGCATACTAACTAAGCAATTATGTCTCTTCAAAATAACATGGCCAAAGAAAGTTACCCCTACAAAATCATATAGTATGGCTATGCTCTGTCTTCACCACACAAAGTATTTAAATCATGCACAACCCCAATGACAAGCCAAGCAATTGTTTCGTACTTTTGGTGTTCTCAAACTTTTTCAATCTTCACGCAATACATGAGCGTGAGCCATGGACATAGCACTTTAGGTGGAATAGAATGGTGGTTGTGGAGGAGACAAAAAAGGGGAAAGATAGTCTCACATCAACTAGGCATATCAACGGGCTATGGAGATGCCCATTGAGGGAGTCCTGGATTAGGGGGTATCCGGACAGCTGGACTGTTGGCCTATGAAGATACAAGATTGAAGACTTCGTCCCGTGTCCGGATGGGACTCTCCTTGGCGTGGAAGGCAAGCTTGGCAATACGGATATGTAGATCTCCTTCCTTGTAACCGACTCTGTGTAACCCTAGCCCCCTCCGGTGTCTATATAAACCGGAGGGTTTAGTCCGTAGGAAAAACAACATACAATCATACCATAGGCTAGCTTCTAGGGTTTAGCCTCTCTGATCTCGTGGTAGATCAACTCTTGTACTACACATATCATCAAGAACAATCAAGCAGGACGTAGGGTTTTACCTCCATCAAGAGGGCTCGAACCTGGGTAAACATCGTGTCCCCTGCCTCCTGTTACCATCCGCCTAGACGCACAGTTCGGGACCCCCTACCCGAGATCCGCCGGTTTTGACACTATCGGTGTTCTGGGAACGGGGGTCCCCAGACTTGCCTACCTGCGGCCTGTGGCGTGGCTCAAGTGGGGGCCCAGCACGGCCCATTTTCATCAGCTCAAGTTCAAGACCCTCGCGAGGGGCCAAGCCTCGCGGGGCGGACGACCGGAAGCTTCCTCAGAGGCAGCCTCATCAGGCAGGCTCGCGAGGAGGCGGAGAGATCAAGGCAGAGGTACCTCGCGAGGAGCCCGTGACGCAAGCCATGATGATCGAGACCAGGCGGGCGCCGGCCTGCGCAGTGTCCTTGTTTCCCCTTTGGTGCAAAGGGGGCAAGCACAGGCCAAGGCATCGAGCAAAGGTTACCATTCTGGTGCAACGAGACCAAGACCAGCAGAGCGGAAGGACGGAGGTCACCGTGCAGCCCAAGATGGCGTCATCACCAATGCTTTTGGCAGCCGAAGACCACCTTTGGTCAGGATAACTTGTACTAGATGTTCCCCTTCAAAATGGAAAATTGTTGGCGCCCTTCCCGCTCATTATTTGGGAAGAGGCCCAGGGCCTCTATAAATAGAGCTGGCCACCACAGAGTAGGGGGACATCTAGAGATCTGGTAGAGCCCTAGCAGAGAGAGAGAGAGGCGACTGAACTCACCCAAACAGTTCATCACACCGGCTCAAGAACACCTCTCGCGAGGCTGTTTTTCCTTGTACTGTTCATCATCAGCCCCTGAGGCAATCCACCACACCACACACTGGAGTAGGGTATTACACCACAACGGTGGCCCGAACCAGTATAAACCTCGTGTCCCTTGTGTTGTTCGTTGTTTCCAGCTTAGATCACGCGAGGAGATTGGACGTAGATCGGTAGGGGAGAGATCTCCGTGCGCACCCCAGTGTTTGAACCTCAAGGGTCTGCCGGAACCCGAAATCCGACATTTGGCGCGCTAGGTAGGGGTGCGTCGGAATCCTTCTTCCTCCGCATCGCATTCCATCGCCTCGCCGTTCAGATGTCAAGTGACCCGGCTGCCAACACCGACCGCTGGGCAGCGTGGCCCGCCCATGCCGTGTCACCAGCCCAGGGCGACCTCAACCTTGCGCCTCAGGCAGCCCGCGCTTCACAGGGCGCTGCGGGGCGCGGGCGACGCGGCCAGACGCCGCCTGCCCTCACACCGCGGCAGGTGCGGGCCGCAGCAAGGGCCTCAAACCACGCCGCGGCCACAGCATCGTACACCCGATGGGAGCAAGCGAATTCTAGGGCCGCGCTCATGGTGGCCCGAGAGCTGCTACGGTGCCGACTGCTGGAGGGCGGCCGCGACATGTTGTTGAAGCGACTAGCCAAGCTCCTGGACGCCGCCGCCTCAGGAACACCTCCTTTCTACGTCCAGCTGCCACCCCAGACCCAAGGCGGGCCGTGTGGCGGCATCATGCGCATGCACGCAACTACCAGCGGACTGTAGGGCCCGTCCAGCGCCAACACCTCCGCCGACACCGGGTGACAAGTCACGCCGGCCCCCTCTTAGGCCAGCGAAAAGGGGCACGCCGCGACCTTCGGCTTCGGCGGACCACCACGCCATCACCCCCAAGACGGCGCTCCAAGCCAGACTGTGTGGCATGCGGGGCGCTACGGTGAGGCCCACGAGGCGATGGCCCCAGAAGCTTATGTGCCCTGCATGGTAGGTCAGGGGTGCGCACTGGAAGAAGATCATGGCTCATTCCTCGAGCCAGGCTGGGGCGAGGAGACGCCAGAAGCCGAGCTCTTTCAGGAACCCTAGGAGAGCCTCGACAATCGCACCGGCAGCAGCAACTATCGGGTACCATTCATTCCTCAGGAGCAAGCTTATGCTAACCATGGGTTGCAGGAGATACAGGTCGCCGCAGCAGATGGCTGCCCCGATGCTGCAGCCTCATACCCCTCAGGGGGAGGGCGCAGGGGGATGCAGGAGAGGGGCCAAGATTCGGGTTCGTCCCCGTGGCGGTCGGAGCAAGGCGTTCTCAGGAGGTAGGCCCTCTGCCGGGGAGGTGCCCCAGGGCCTGCCCCCGGCAGGGGACCCGTGGTCGTCGGGGGAACCGCTGGCGACCGCTCTGCCCCATTGGCGTCGTCCTTGGTTTCCGGTCGCCGTCAATCGCGGCAGAGTGAGGCGCAAGGCGGGGCCCTCGTCTGGCGATATGAAGCAAGGCCGGTACCTGTGAAGAAGGCCCAGTGCCTATGAAGCTCGCCGCCCGTGACACTCTCATGTAATAATGAGTGGGGCTGTACACGCCCCGGAGTCTCCGGAGTGCCGCCCTTGGGCCTCGGGGACTCCCGCCCATGCCAAGTGGCAGCACTTAGCTCCGCGCTGGTGAGAAGACATCAAAGACTAGACTAGGTGCCGGATGCAGCCATTTGCTTTTGCCTTTCCTTGTTAACAAAGTTCTTTGATTTGGATTTAAGTTGGATTTGAGCTCGATGCTTGCGTGTGTTTGGGGGAAGGGGTGTTTAGTCTCGTTCGAGCAATCTCTCGCGTTCTGGTTTCGGCTTTGCGTCCAAAGTTAGCGTTGGCTGCCCCCCTCGCGAGCCGGGCCGGGCCAGGCACGTTTTACAGCCAGGACCGCTATTGCTGCACCCTTTCTGGAGGTCCTCGTCGCGGAATCTACAAGTTAATCAGGCGACACCCGAGATACGGCAGCCCCCGCAAGCCCGCTCAGGACTCGTCGGGGTCGGAAGGTACACAAGTCAGCTGACTCATCACCGGGCCAGCAGCTAAGTTCACACGCAACGTTATACTTACCAGGGTACTAATTGCAAACCTTTACATGAGGGGCTTCCCCTCCCAAAATGCTCTTACATTCTTCAGGGCCAAGGCCGAACCTTCTTCGTGCAGGATAAACAGCAGTGACATGCGGTCAGTCAGACATATCACTCACCGCGTCTTCTTGGGCATCCTCGGAGGCATCACTGGCGTCGTTGACATTGCTGCCGCCGCCAGCATCTCCGTCAGCGCCAGGCTCGTCCACAACACCGCCTTCATCGGCAGCCACGACCACGCCGTCATCATCAGACACGAAGGCCCTGACGAGGGCGTCCACGTTGTCCTCCACCCATCGTGTCAGGTCGCCCCAGACGGCTATGGGCACGGGTGCGATGGCAACGTCGAAGTCGAAATGGGGGTCCCTGCCTAGTAGATAGCTGAAGACGCGGGAGAAGGCGCGCCCGAGCAAGGCTCGGCTCCTCTCTTCTACAAGCCAATGGGACCTTTCGGAGCGGTTCTCCAGAAGCGTCACCACATCGGTGAAAAACTGGAGGTTGCCGGCGTAGTCGACCTTGTGCGGCTCCTTAGCGGCAGCCTCGCAGATGTTTCCCAAAGCTGTGTTGGCCCTTTCTCTGAGCGTTTGAAGCATGGGGGCATGCTCACGCTCTAGAACCCGCCGCCGGCGGATCTCGTCCTCATTCCGCTGTGCGATGGCCTCGGCGTCATCAACCCTCTGTTGGAGAAGAAGCTGCTCGGCCCGGGAAGAGGACAGCTCCGCCTGTGCTGCGCTGAGGGCGGCTGCGGAGGAGTCCGCACGCCGCGTCACTTTGGCCAGTTTGGCCCTGAGGGCTGCGGTCCTGCCCTCAGCCTCGGCCTTGATCAGCCCCAACCTCGTCTCGTATTCGAGCTCGAAGGCCGAGCGAGCTTCCGCCACACGGCGATCGACTTCTTCCTGGGCCCGGGCTTCGCGCGCGGCAACGTCATCCTCCGCCCGAGCCACCAGGCGCTCCCTCGTCTCCAACCGCTCAAGATCAAGGTTGCGCTCGGCGGCCTCCAGCGTCAGCGCCTCCTCGCGCTTCAGAAGCTCCGCCCGATCAACAGGGGCCCCCTCCGTCAACTCAAGGGCCGCCTGGCGCAGTTCCACTTGCTGCTCCAGGGAGTTGCTCCAGGCCTAGAGCTCCCATGCACGCTCCTCCGCATCCTTGGGCCGTTGGTCTGCTTCTCGAGCCTCCTCGACGGCCTGGGAGCAGGCCTCCCGCGAAGCTGCCAGCGACGCTTCAGCCTTCGCGTTTTCGACATCACGTTGGTGACGCGCGAGGGCAACGGCTACCTTTAGTTTGCGCCTCTCCTAAGCAAGGCGCAAGCCTTCGGCCTCGAGGCGCGCATCCTCGTCAGCAAGCTCTGCCCTGATCCGGCTCACCGCATCCGCCGCCCTCTGGAGGAACTCTTCGCGAAGGGCGCGTCGCTCCCGAGCGCGCTTGAGCACGTCTCCCGCATCACCCTCTTCCACCGGGGCATGCGGAGGGCCCCGAGACGGCAAGCCCCTTCCCGGCGCGGGGCTGGGGGCTGGCGCCCTAGCCATCGCCGAACGGACCTCTCTGGGAATCCGGCCTGGCGTCGGTCCACCCACGGAGGAGGAGCCAAAGACAGACTTCAGCCATTCACCATCTATGATCAGAGGAGGAACGCGGGGCAAGCTGGATGTGCCCCAGGAGGCCTCATGAAGAAAGGACGGCGGGCGCACAAGCTCGAGGTGCCCTATGGAACGGACCATTCCACCAACCGGTCTAGCAGCAGGGGTGCCGCTCAAGCTCTACGCGCCCAGGGCCAGCGGAGAAGACAAAGCTTGAGGGGATGGCTCCCGGGCTGACTCGGTGAGTTTCGCAGGGCAGGGCCTGAAAGGCCACAATCAGTCGCAGGGATAGCAAAGTAAATGAGCAGAGAAAGAAGAAGACTTACTCGTCCATGGCAAAGTACTTCCTGCGCTTCAGCAAGCGGCAAGGGCGGTCGTTGCCACCCAAGGCCTCCTTCCTCTTGCGGAGGGCCTCGAAGTCTATGCAGAACCGACCTAAGTGCTCGGCGCAGGGGTCGGCCTCTGGTGCGGAAGAAGCGTCAAGATGATCAGCACCGAAGGAGTCAGCCTGGGGGGCGCCGCCAGGCGTCGCCTCGCGAGGAACGGCTGGGGCCTCGGGAGCCCCGGCCTCAGGAACCATAGTCTGCAACTCCGCACCCGCCGCCGCTCCAGGGCGGGCCCCGGGAGACACCGCCTTCGAGGCTTCTCGCGGCGTCGGCACCTCGACATTGGTCGGCTCAACTCCCGCCGATTCTCGTCTCCCCGCCCTGTCGCCCGAGGAAGGACCGCTGTGGGCAGGAGGGGGAGCCACCACGGCGGCTGGGTTCTCGTGGGGCCTCGTGCAGCCAGCCAGGCACAGCCCCCACTCATCGAAGCTGGGCATCTGCCTCACAAAATTGGCCCTGCCGGAGCAAAGATACAAGAGGACACCATTACTCCGAAGGCTACCTGGGGAAAGATCGCCAGTCAAGACCCTGAGCATCATCCGCAGCGCTTCAGGCGCCAAGTCTTCCTCCTGAAGCCGCATGCGGTCTCTATGCCCCGCAAAGTCCCACATCCGGCGAGAGTGGCGCTGAAGAGGAGCAATGCGACATTGGAGGAACTCCTTCACCACCTTGGGTGCTGTCACATTGAGCGCCCTCAAACTCTGGAAGCGGTGCCAGACGAAGGTGAGCCGGGGGCTCGCGAGCACCTCATGGTCCTAACCCGTGTGAGGAACAACAGGCGAGGTCGGGTGCGAGATCAGAGGGTTGGGCACTCCAACGTCCACGTACAGCCACCGCTCTCTGAACCTGGCCTCAGGAGGAGGAAGGCCGAAGTCGATCCCTGAAGCGGCCGTCTATGGCACGGCTAAGAAGCTCACACACCCTGAGCACTGAGTGGGATCTCTCAGGCGCAAGGAAAATAAGTGGTGCAGCAGGGCAACAGAAGGAGGAATGCCTATCATGGCCTCGCAAACAAAAGCAAAGACAGCCAGAAGAGTAATGGACTCCAGCCCAAGGTGCATCATGCGGATCTGATAATGGGAGAGCACCGCGTTGAAGAAGGCGGAAAAGGGGGGAACCAGACCCGCCCATAGGGCATCGGCGAAGAACCGGACCTCCGTGACGATCCTATCAAGGGAGGCATGGGACACAGGCCAGACTGTGGTCCTGCCGCACTCGTTGAAGATAGTCGCAAGGGTGGAGCGGACCTTGTTCAAAGCTTCTGGCTTGAGTATGATCGACCGAGCAAGGCGGGGGTCGCCGCTGGAGGTGTGCGGGGCGAAGGCGCGGGCTTCTTTCCCCTTCCTTTCTTCGTCGGCGCCATGGCGGTGAAGAGGAGGAAGAACTCGCGCCGGATTGGCGGCGGAGGCTGGAGCCCGAAGAAGAAGGAAAGGTAGGAGGCAAGCGAGCATCGGAAAGGAGGAACAATTGTGTGCAACTACGGGTCCACTTAGCCGGGCGCGTAACAAGGCGTCGTGGGGAAGCGCAGACGTCCATGACCAATCAATCGCCATGCGGCGCCGGAGGCCGCAGGCGTTTTGGGCCCGCGGCGCTTCGCGCTTGCCTCTTCGCTCCCTGCTAGGCCAAGCCCGGGCGCGCCTTGGGCCTGGGGGCTACTGTCGGCGTTCTGGGAATGGGGGTCCCCAGACATGCCTACCTGCGGCCTGTGGTGTGGCTCAAGTGGGGGCCCAACGTGGCCCATTTCATCAGCTCAAGCTCAAGACCCTCGCGAGGGGCCAAGCCTCGCGGGGCGGACGACCGGAAGCTTCCTCAGAGGCAGCCTCATCAGGCAGGCTCGCGAGGAGGTAGAGAGATCAAGGCGGAGGTACCTCGCGAGGAGCCCGTGACGCAAGCCATGACGATCGAGACCAGGCGGGCGCCGGCCTGCGCAGTGTCCTTGTTTCCCCTTTGGTGCAAAGGGGGCAAGCACAGGCCAAGGCATCGGGCAAAGGTTACCATTCCGGTGCAACGAGACCAAGACCAGCAGAGCGGCAGGACGGAGGTCACCATGGAGCCCAAGACGGCGTCATCACCAGTGCTTTTGGCAGCCGAAGACCACCTTTGGTCAGTATAACTTGTACTAGATGTTCCCCTTCAAAATGGCCAATTGTTGGCGCCCTTCCCGCTCATTATTTGGGGAGAGGCCCAGGGCCTCTATGAATAGAGCTAGCCACCACAGAGTAGGGGGACATCTAGAGATCTAGTAGAGCTCTAGCAGAGAGAGAGAGGCGACTGAACTCACCCAAACAGTTCATCGCACCAGCTCAAGAACACCTCTCGCGAGGTTGTTTTTCCTTGTACTGTTCATCATCAGCCCCTGAGGCAATCCACCACACCACACACTGGAGTAGGGTATTACACCACAACGGTGGCCCGAACCAGTATAAACCTCGTGTCCCTTGTGTTGTTCGTTGTTTCCAGCTTAGATCACGCGAGGAGATTGGACGTAGATCGGTAGGGGAGATATCTCTGCGCGCACTCCAGTGTTCGAACCTCAAGGGTCTGCCGGAACCCGAAATCCGACAGACACCGACATTGGTGCTTTCATTAAGAGTTCCTCTGTGTCGTCATCATTAGGCTTGATGGCTCCTTCAATCATCGATGGTGATGTAGTCCAGGGTGAGACTTTTCTCCCCGGACAGATCTTTGTATTCGGCGGCTTCGCACTGCGGGCCAACTCGCTTGGCCATCTGGAGCAGATCGAGAGTTACGCCCCTGGCCACCAGGTCAGGTTTGGAAGCTTAAACTACACGGCCGGCATCCGCGGAGACTTGATCTTCGACGGATTTGAGCCCCTGCCGAGCGCGCCGCACGGTCACAATGAGCATGATTTAGCTCTACCATCGGACAGTGTTCAGGAGACCGCACCGGCAACCACTCCGACCCTCAATTCGGAGCCAATTGCACCATCCATGGACGGAGGGATAGACCCCGCCACGGAGGCCGCATTCTCAGCGGTGATCGAGCCGAGTATCGACCTTACCCTTAAAGAGAGCCGTGATGCCAAATTGCCGGATTCTTCCCCGGCCACGGACTCCGAACCGCCTGCGCCCGTGCCTATCGAATCCGACTGGGCGCCGATCATGGAGTTCACCTCCGCGGATATCTTTTAGCACTCGCCTTCGGCGAAATACTGAACTCATTAAGGTTTCTCTCCCTGTCAGGAGAGTCCTGGCCGAACTATGTCCGGGAGGATTGGGATGCGGATGACGAAGAAATTTGCCGCCCACCCACCACCCACTTAGTAGCCACTATAGACTATTTAACCGACACGCTCGACTTTGACTCCAAAGACATCGACGGTATGGACGACGATGCGGGAGACGAACAGGAACCACTGCCCATAGGGAACTGGACAGCCACCTCATCATATGATATATACATGGTGGACACACCCAAAGAAGGCAATGGAGACGGGACAGCGGAGGATGACCCATCCAAGAAGCAACCCAAGCGCTGACGTCAGCGGCGCCGCTCTAAGTCTCGCCCAAGCAAAAGTGGTGATACCAGCTCAGGAGGTAATAGCACTCCGGACAGTGCCGAAGATGACAAAAATCCCCTCCAGCAAGATTTAGAGCAGGAGGATGGAGAAGCCAGCCCTCCCGAGAGAGCGGCAGATGGAGAGGCGGAGGATGATAATTACATGCCTCCCTCCGAAGACGAGGCAAGCCTCGACGATGAAGAATTTGTCGTGCCTGAGGATCCCATCAAGCAAGAGCGCTTCAAGCGCCGGCTTATAGACACGGCAAATAGCCTTAAGAAAAAGCAACAACAGCTTCAAGCTGATCAAGATTTGCTAGCTGAAAGATGGACTGAAGTCCTTGCAGCCGAGGAATATAAACTCGAACGCCCCTCCAAGAGTTACCCAAAGTACAGGTTGCTACCCCAACTGTAGGAGGAAGCACTAAAACCTACATCTCCAGCGTATGACGCGGCTGATCGGCCACCTCGTGGCCGCGACAGAGAGGCATTTCAGCCAAAAGCTCAGCCCGCACCCCGATGCCACTCAAATAAAAATGTCAAGGCATGGGGAAATACGCCAGACCTGCGAAACGTATTGGAGGACAAAGCAAAACACGCAAGATCGATCTACGGATCACGAGGGCGCGCCACTACGCGAGACGACAACCGTCACGCCGGATACAGTAAAAGTAAATCCGGCCGGGCCAAACACAGCGGACAAGACTCATTTGAGTTGCGTCGCGATATAGCCCAGTACAGAGGCGCCGCACACCCCCTATGCTTCACAGATGAAGTAATGGATCACCAAATCCCAGAGGGTTTCAAACCCATAAATATCGAATCATACGACGGCACAACAGATCCTGCGGTATGGATTGAGGACTTCCTCCTGCACATCCACATGGCCCGTGGTGACGATCTACACGCCATCAAATACCTCCCACTCAAACTCAAAGGACCAGCTCGGCATTGGCTCAACAGCCTGCCAGCAGAATCCATTGGCTGTTGGGAGGATCTGGAAGCCGCATTCCTCGACAACTTCCAGGCCACTTATGTGCGACCACCAGATGCCGATGACTTGAGCCACATAATTCAGCAGCCAGAGGAATCGGCCAGGCAATTCTGGACACGGTTCTTGACAAAGAAAAATCAAATCGTCGACTGTCCGGATGCAGAGGCCCTAGCAGCTTTTAAGCACAACATCCGCGACGAGTGGCTCGCCGACACCTTGGCCAGGAAAAGCCGAAATCTATGGCAGCCCTCACGACACTCATGACCCGCTTTTGCGTGGGAGAGGACAGCTGGCTGGCTCGCAGCAATAACATATCAAAGAACCATGGTACTTCAGATACCAAGGATGGCAATGGCAGGTCACGTCGCAACAAACAGAAGCGCCGCATCAACAACGACAATACCGAGGATACGACAGTCAATGCCGGATTCAGAGGCTCTAAACCCGGTCAGCGGAAAAAGCCATTCAAAAGAAGCACCCCGGGCCCGTCCAGTTTGGACCGTATACTCGATCGCTCGTGTCAAATACATGGCACCCCCGACAAGCCAGCCAACCACACCAATAGGGAATGTTGGGTGTTCAAGCCGGCCGGCAAGTTAAATGCCGAAAACAAAGATAAGGGGTTACATAGAGATGACGAGGAGGAGCCCCGGCCGCCGAATACCGGAGGACAGAAGAGGTTCCCCCCCACAAGTGCGGACAGTGAACATGATATACGCAACCCACATCCCCAAGAGGGAGCAGAAGCTTGCGCTAAGGGACGTATATGCGTTGGAGCCAGTCGCCCCAAAGTTCAACCCATGGTCCTCCTGTCCGATCACCTTCGATCGTAGGGACCACTCCACTAGTATCCGTCATGGCGGATTCACCGCACGGATTTCACCTCACTTGAGTCCTTATGGACGGCGGCAGCAGCCTGAACCTGCTTTATCAGTACACAGTGCGCAAAATGGGTATAGACCCCTCAAGGATCAAATCCACAAAAACGACCTTCAAAGGCATCATACCAGGTGTAGAGGCCCATTGCACAGGCTCAGTCACACTGGAAGTGGTCTTCGGATCCCCGGATAACTTCCGAAGCGAGGAGTTAACCTTCGATATAGTCCCATCCCGCAGTGGTTATCATGCACTGCTCGGGCGAACTGCATTTGCGAGATTCAATGCAGTACCGCATTATGCATACCTCAAGCTTAAGATGCTAGGACCTCGGGGGGTCATCACAGTCAATGGAAACACAGAGCGCTCTCTCCACATGGAGGAGCACACTGCGGCCCTCGCAGCAGAAGCACAAAGCAGCCTCTTCAGGCAATCCACCAGTTCGGTGATTAAACACCCGGACACCGTCAAGCGCGCCCGGAGTAATCTGCAACAAGACCGCCTGGCACGTTCCGAGCTCGCATAGCAATGTGGCCCCCACCCCAGTCCCAGCCAAACAGCGAAATCCGCGCCACGCGTACAAAATTACGCATTGAAAATACCATGGGCATAGGTAGGGAGGGGGCACGAATACGGCATGCCCCAAGACGCGGCTCAACCGCACTAGGGGCTTCCCGCTTTGTTATTTTTTTCTCTTTCAGGACTTTACTCTTTGGAAACCCCGTCCGGCAGTACGATTGCCGGACACACGATGCAACAACCAAGGAGGCAGAAAGCTACGTCGCACCATGGAACTCCCAGGTGGTCTCTGATAACGAGTGAAATACCTGTTTAAATACCATTCCTCAACTTGCCCTTGGATGGGACATGTCAAATAGTCCTACTTTTTCCTTATCGCACTACTTGTATCATTCTGCTTCGACGCACCTTTTTGAATAAACAATGCATAGCACTAGACTATTACCGCATTCTCTATTCCTTTTATATATATATGTTCATTCATGACATTCAGCACCCGTACACTCTGGTACGGCTAATACGCCAGGGGCTTAAGCGTACCCCATAATACGCGTGAGAAGTCCGAACACTTTCGACAGTGCGGCACCCCGAACTTACAACATTATATGCATCAGATCTGAATCATGTCTTGTGTCAATAGTTGGGTTTGCCCGGCTCCCACGTTTTGGTACCTTACGTTCCGCTATATCGGCTAAGGTAGCACTGGGAGAACTACTGTGATTGTGCCCCGGTTCATCTAGGCAAGTACCTCAGTAGAGAAAGCTAAAACTGACTGTCATGATAAGGTGAGAGCTGGTCGCTGTTCGAGAGGTCTCGAGTCCCTAAAGACTTATGCCGCTTAGAGCGAGGAGTCGGCTTTGTCCGGCTTAAGGCATGTATAGAGCCCCGAATTCGGCCTTCCGAATACTAGGGGCTTCGCCAAAATTTAAAATTGTAGACTTCTATGGCTAAGTGAAAGTGATAAAGCATTATAGTCTGATTGCCTTGTTCGTTGTGCTGAGCACCTCCCTTGAAGGACCCAACAATGGGAAAAAGATCGCTCAGATTTATCCCGAACACCCCAGCACTCGTGGCATGGGGGCAGAAGCCGACGACTGGCCATCTCTCAGATTTAATAAACAGCCGCACAGAAGGTAATATTTTAAATTCAAACAAGCATTGCATAGCGCATATGAACAAGTTTTCATAATACAGGATCACACGAGCAAGTTCATTCAAAAATTACATCCTTCGCACACTCGTCCGCCACAAGACGGGCACCCTTCAGGACACCCTCATAATACATTTCAAGGTGGCGATGCTCCCTGCCCTGCGGCGGCCCCTCCTTCACCAGCTTCTCGGCGTCCATCTTGGCCCAATGCACCTTCGATGCAGACGGACCACTTTATGACTTCCAGCCGTGGGCAGGCATCCACAAGCCGCCTCACCAGGCCAAAGTAGCTGTTGGGAAGGGAGTCGCCAGGCCACATCCGGACTATAAGGCCCCTCATGGCCTGTTCGGCCGCCTTGTGCAGCTCGACCAGTTTCCTCAGCTGGTCGCTCACATGCATCGGGTGTTCGGTCCTAGTATACTGAGACCAGAACAACTTCTCCGTCGAGCTTCCCTCCTCGGCCTGGTAATACTTTGCGGCATCTGACACGCTGCGGGGCAAACCTTCGAATGCTCCTGGAGAGCTCCGGACTCGGGTAAGTAACAAGTAATTTACTTTCACATGCTTGCTTTGCATATTGAATGCCTTACCCGCCGCTATCTTCCTCATTGCCTCAATTTCCTGGAGGGCCTTTTAGACTTCAGCCTTGCCATGCTTTGTTCTCTCGAGGGCCGCTGCAAGCTCGGACTCTCGCATCTTCGAGTCAAGATCCAAAGTCTCGTGCTTCTTCACGAGAGCCTGGAGCTCTTGTTGCACCTCGCCACCCGTGCCTCTTGTTTCTCCCGCTTGGTGCGCTCCTTGTCCGCTTTGTTTTCGGTCTCAGACAGCGCTTGCTTCAGGGTCGCCACTTCGGTCGTGGCCCCTGGCACATCCATGATGATCCTATCATTTTTGCAACCGCATATTATATATATATAGACAAGGTATTACTTACCTTTGTTCCCCTTGAGCTGCCTCTTGGCAAGACCGAGCTCTTTCTCGGACCGCTCAAGGTTCTGCTTCAGTGCAGCGACCTCCGCAGTCAGTGCGGCAGAGGTCAGCAGCGAAGCCTGCATACGCATATAGACATACTTATATTAGACTCCTGCAGATATTATTTGATCCTCTATTCGGCTTTTCTTTGTGAACACCAAACAAAGCATCAGGGGCTACTGTCTATGCGGTAATATTTTCCTATATTTTAAATACTTACCTCAAAGCCTGTTAGAAGGCTGGCACAGACTTCAGTCAGTCCGCTCTTGGCAGACTGAACCTTCTTGATCACCACACTCATAATAGTGCGGTGCTCTTCGTCGATGGAAACACCGCGAAGCGCTCCCAGCAAATTGTCCGGTGCCTCTGGATGGACAGAGGTCACCGGCACGGGCGGCTTGCCCCTCTTGGAAGGGGGCCGCTTGCCGGAGTCCGGAACCACTGGAGGTTCCGGCGCGGCGTTCGGCTGGGGGCCAAACTTGGAGCCCTTGGGAGTCTTGCTCCCTTCGCACCTAGAGTCCGGAAGGTCGCCTTGAGGCGCCTCCGGGACTTTCTCCCCCCGGCTTGGTGCCCCTTGAGACAATACCTCGAATTGTCCGTAGGGCAAGGAGAGGAGGCGGTCGAAAGTGTATCACTATTCATATCCGACAAATCCAAGGAACCGTCCGACGAGGATACGTCGATACGGGCTCAGGGCAGACTGCATAATCATATTTGACGTTAGGAGAAGCAGTGCAACAAAAGTATGCTATGAGTTACTCTAGTATCCGAATACTTATGACTTCGCCAGGGGCTTGGCCCTGAGTAACCACTCGTCTTCGCCGTGGGCGACGATGGTGGAACAGTCCGGAAGGAGAGTCCTTCCCTTCTTGGACCCTTCAGCCTCCCCGGTTGGGGCGGCCTTCCTTTTCTTGTCTCCCCCGGCTGGAGGGGGAGAATCTTCATCTTCCTCCTCCTCGTTTTCATGCGAGGAGTGCGTCTCGGAGTTATCGGACGATGAGTCCGATACCACCTGGCGCTGGGAACTCTTTCGGATTCCCGTGGCCTTCTTCTTGGTCTTCTCCGGCACCTCATAAGGAGACGGAGTCCGCATCTCCGTCAGGAGAGCGTTTGCAGGGTCTTCGGGTAGAGGGGCCGGATAGTTAATCTGCTCTAATGTCTCCACCCAGTCCTGTCAAAGGCATGGGAGCTCAGACCCCGCACATGGTTAAGCTATGGGAAATAAGTACCCTACCAGATGTACAGAACTTACCGGATTCGCAGGGCGCTTCGCGCTTAGCCCGCGGTCCTCGGTAAGAGAAGGGGGGACCTCGGCGCCCTTGAACAGCACCTTCCAGACGTCCTTATGCATCGTGTCGAAGAGCTCGCGTAGAGTCTGGCGTTGGGCCGGGTCGAACTCCCATAAGTTGAAAGCCCGTTGTTGACACGGGAGGATCCGGCGGAAGAGCATGACCTGGACTATGTTGACAAGCTTAAGTTTCTTGCTTATCATGTTCCGGATACACTTGTGGTGTCCGTCCAGCTCCACCAATGAGCCCCAGGACAGGCTCTTCTCCTTCTAGGAAGTGAGCCACGTGGGGATTCCGGATCGAAACTCGGGGGCCTCCACCCAGTTGGTGTCACGCGGCTCGGTGATGTAGAACCACCCCGATTGCCACCCCTTTATGGTCTCCACGAAGGAGCCCTCGAGCCATGTAATGTTGGGCATTTTACCCACCATGACTCCGCCGCATTCCACTTGTTGGCCGCCTATTACCTTCGGCTTGACATTGAAGGTCTTCAGCCAAAGGCCGAAGCGGGGCCGGATGTGGAGGAAAGCCTCGCACACGACGATGAACGCCGAGATGTTGAGGATGAAATTCGGGGCCAGATCATGGAAGTCCAGCCCATAATAGAACATAAGGCCGCGGACGAATGGATGGAGGGGAAACCCCAGTCCGCGGACGAAGTGGGTGAGGAAAACCACCCTTTCGTGAGGTTCCGGGGTAGGGACGATCTGCCCCGCGGCTGGCAGCCGGTGCGCGATATCCACGGCTAAGTATCCGGCCCCACGTAGTTTTTTGATGTGTCCCTCCGTGACGGAGGAGACCATCCACTTGCCTCCCGCTCCGGACATGTTTGGAGAGAGTTGAGGAGAAGGATGTGGACTTGGGCGCTGGAGCTCGAGTGCGTGAGAATGGATGAGCAAGGAGGAAGAAGGCATGGGTAGAAAAAGGTGAAACCTTATCCCTTTATAAGGGCGGACGAAACCATGCGCCCCCACCAGCCTGGTAAAACTTGCTTATCCCCAAGCGCCGTAATTGATGGCACGGTTGGGTTACCCACGTCCGTATTGATGGGAATCCCGTAATAAGGGGACACGATCTCTGCTTCGACAAGATGTGCCAAGGAAACCTCCTGGCGAAACATGCTGAGATGGGTTATGAAAAACGATTCGAATAAAGACCTGGGTGTGGTGTCATGTCACGCTACAGGGTACGTCAGCAGATTAGATTTGTGGAAATATTATTCTCTCTACGGTGGTATGTGGAACTTGTTTTGCAGAGCCATACACGATCCTCGTGTTCAAAATCTTCTATGAAGTATTCGGAGGAGGAACCCGCCTTGCAATGCCGAAGACAATCTGCGCGCCGGACTCATCGTCATTGAAGCCTGGTTCAGGGGCTACTGAGGGAGTCCTGGATTAGGGGGTATCCGGACAGCCGGACTATATCCTTTGGCCAGACTGTTGGACTATGAAGATACAAGATTGAAGACTTCGTCCTGTGTCCGGATGGGACTCTCCTTGGCATGGAAGGCAAGCTTGGCAATACAGATATTTAGATCTCCTTCCTTGTAACCAACTTTGTGTAACCCTAGGCCCCTCCGGTGTCTATATAAACCGGAGGGTTTAGTCCGTAGGAAAAACAACATACAATCATACCATAGGCTAGCTTCTAGGGTTTAGCCTCTCTGATCTCGTGGTAGATCAACTCTTGTACTACTCATATCATCAAGAACAATCAAGCAGGACATAAGGTTTTACCTCCATCAAGAGGGCCCGAACATGGGTAAACATCGTGTCCCCTGCCTCCTGTTACCATCTTCCTAGACGCACAGTTCGGGACCCCCTACCCGAGATCCGTCGGTTTTGACACTGACACCCATCAATAGATATCAATGTGAGTGAGTAGGGATTGCCATGCAACGGATGCACAAGAGCTATAAGTATATGAAAGCTCAACAAAAGGAACTAAGTGGGTGTGCATCCAACTTGCTTGCTCACTAAGACCTAGGGCATTTTGAGGAAGCCCATCATTGGAATATACAAGCCAAGTTCTATAATAAAAAATTCCCACTAGTATATGAAAGTGATAACATAGGAGACTCTCTATTATGAAGATCATGGTGCTACTTTGAAACACAAGTGTGGTAAAAGAATAGTAGCACTGTCCCTTCTCTCTTTTTCTCTCATATTTTTTTATTTGGGCCTTTTCTTTTTTTATGGCCTCTTTTTATTATTATTATTTTTCGTTCGGAGTCTCATCCCGACTTGTGGGGGAATCATAGTCTCCATCATCCTTTCCTCACTGGGACAATGCTCTAAAAATGATGATCATCACACTTTTATTTACTTACAACTCAACAATTACAACTCAATACTTAGAACAAAATATGACTCTATGTGAATGCCTCCGACGGTGTACCAGGATATGCAATGAATCAAGATGACATGTATGAAAGAATTATGAACGGTGGCTTTGCCACAAATACAATGTCAACTATATGATCATGCAAAGCAATATGACAATGATGGAGCGTGTCATAGTAAACGGAACGGTGGAAAGTTGCATGGCAATATATCTCGGAATGGCTATGGAAATGCCGTGATATGTAGGTATGGTGGCTGTTTTGAGGAAGGTATATGGTGGGTGTATGATACCGGCGAAAGGTGCGCGATATTAGAGAGGCTAGCAATGGTGGAAGGAAGAAAAGTGTGTATGATCCATGGACTCAACCTTAGTCATAAAGAACTCATATACTTATTGCAAAAATCTACAATTTATCAAAGCAAAGTATTACGCACATGCTCCTAGGGGGATAGATTGGTAGGAAAAGACCATCGCTCGTCCCCGACCGCCACTCATAAGGAAGACAATCAATAAATAAATCATGCTCCAACTTCATCACATAACGGTTCACCATACGTGCATGCTACGGGAATCACCACTTTAACACAAGTATTTCTCAAATTCACAACTAATCGACTAGCATGACTCTAATATTACCATCTCCATATCTCAAAACAATTATCAAGTATCAAACTTCTCATAGTATTCAACACACCCATAAGAATTTTTTATTAATCTTGAATGCCTAACATAATTAAAGCAAATTACCATGCTGTTTTGTAGGACTCTCAAAATAGTCTAAGTGAAGCATGAGAGAACAATAGTTTCTATAAAACAAATCCACCGACATGCTCTAAAAGATATAAGTGAAGCACTAGAGCAAAAACTATATAACTCAAAATATATAAGTGAAGCACATAGAGTATTCTAACAATTTCCGAATCATGTGTCTCTCTCTCAAAAGGTGTGTACAGCAAGGATGATTATGTAAAACTAACAAATAAAGACTCAAATAATACAATACGCTCCAAGCAAAACACATATCATGTGGTAAATAAAAATATAGCTCCAAGTAAAGCTACCGATGGAAGTAGACGAAAGAGGGGATGCCTTCCGGGGCATCCCCAAGCTTTGTCTTTTAGGCATCCTTAGATTATCTTGGGGTGCCATGGGAATCCCCAAGCTTAGGTTCTTTCCACTCCTTGTTCCATAATCCATCAAATCTTTTACCCAAAACTTGAAAACTTCACAACACAAAACTTAAAGTAGAAAATCTCGTGAGCTCCGTTAGCGAAATAAAACAAAACACCACTTCAAGGTACTGTAATGAACTAATTCTTTATTTATATTGGTGTTAAACCTACTGTATTCCAACTTCTCTATGGTTTATAAACTATTTTACTAGCCATAGATTCATCAAAATAAGCAATCAACACACGAAAAACAGAATCTGTCAAAAACATAACAGTCTGTAGTAATCTGTAGCTAATGCAAGATCTGGAACCCCAAAAATTATAAAATAAATTTCTGGACGTGAGGAATTTATCTACTAATAATCTTCAAAAATAATTAACTAAATAGCACTTTCCAAATAAAAATGGCAGCAATTCTCGTGAGTGCTAAAGTTTCTGTTTTTTACAGCAAGATTAAAAAGACTTTCCCCAACTCTTCCCAACGGTTCTACTTATCACAAACACTAATTAAACACAAATAACACAAACAAAACAGAGGATAGATAAATTATTTATTAATAAACAGGATCAGAAAGCAAGGAATAAAAATAAAATTGGGTTTCCTCCCAATAAGCGCTATCGTTTAACGCCCGTAGCTAGGCATAAAAGTAAGGATAGATCTAGGTATTGCCATCTTTGGTAGGCAATCCATAAGAGGCTCTCATAATAGATTCATAAGGTAATTTAATTTTCTTTTAGGGAAGTGTTCCATACCTTTCCTTAACGGAAATTGGAATCTAATACTCCCTTCCTTCATATCAATAATTGCACCAACCGTTCTAAGGAAAGGTCTACCAAGAATAATAGGACATGAAGGATTGCAATATATGTCAAGAACAATAAAATCTATGGGCACATAATTTCTATTTGCAACAATAAGAACATCATTAATTCTTCCCATAGGTTTCTTAATAGTGGAATCCGCAAGGTGCAAGTTTAAAGAGCAATCATCAAAATCACGGAAACCTAGCAAATCACACAAAGTCTTTGGAATCGTGGAAACACTAGCACCCAAATCACACAAAGCATAGAATTCATGATCTTTAATTTTTATTTTAATTGTAGGTTCCCACTCATCATAAAGTTTTCTAGGGATATCAACTTCTAACTCAAGTTTTTCTTCATAAGATTGCATCAAAGCAGCAACTATATGTTTAGTAAAAGCTTTATTTGGACTATAAGCATGAGGAGAATTTAGCACGGGTTGCAACAAGGAAATACAATCTATCAAAGAGCAATTATCATAATTAAATTCCTTGAAATCCAAAATAGTGGGTTCATTAATATTTAAAGTTTTGACTTCTTCAATCCCACTTTTAACAATTTTAGCATCAAGATCTAAGAATCCGAATTCTTGGAACGCCGTCTAGGTAAAGGTGGATCATATTCAATCCCATCATTATCAAGATTCATATTGAAAAACAAAGATTTAATAGGGGACACATCAATAACTGGTTTATTTGTCCCCTTTGTAATTTGTGCCAAATTTTTACCAAAGATTTAACTAACAAATGTTTATGCATGTCACAAAAAATTATATCATTGAAAACTATGTTCAAATACGCATCCAACGATATAACTTTTGCTGACCTGCACTGAAATTTTGTCAGTTAAATCTATGGTCAAAATTTAACACAAATTACAAAGGGGACCAATAAACTAGGACGGGGGTAGATTCCATCAACCTAACTGATTGCATCCATATCCCACATTTAGACATAAGTAAACATAGATTAAACATACTCAGACATAGATAATAAGTGTACACAAGCATAGTTCAACCATAAGTACATAGTTGAACCGTCATTAAGCATAGTCAAGCACATTTATGATTAAGACACTACATAGCCACACATAGTTTAATCCCCCATCTCATCTCATCTGCCGGCATGATCCGGAAGCTTCTCCAAGTACTCGGCGTACGCAGCGTGCGCTACCCTGCGAGAATACTTCTGCTTGAAGGAGCCAACGGCTCGTCCTCTTGCATGCACCAGAACACTTCGATACGCGTGATAAAGATTTTGGTTGCAAAATGGGTATCGATAGCCCTAGTTCCAGGTCCTAATACGCTTGTTATGCATTCCCACATAAAGCTCCCTGAGGATATTGTCGTGGAATTGTCACGACAGATGTCCTAGTGTGAGGACTTAGTCGTGAGGCCAACACATCTTTGTAGTAGCTTGAGAGGGGTTGAGCGAAATCGAGAGACGCAACATAAGACAAGGATTTAGACAGCTTCGGGCCCCGGGAAACATCATCCGGTAATAGCCCTACATGCTGTTTGTGGCTAGATCTCATTATGCCCATGAGAGAGTCGCCGCATAAGCCGGCTCCCCTTTAGTTGTGTCTAGCCCTAGAGATTGTTTCTTGTCCCTTCTTGGGGCGTCCTTCCCCTCCTTATATATGTTGAAGGGGCGGGTTACATGACTAGTCCTAGTAGGATTAGGATTACCCTATTACAAGTGGAGTCCTAGTCTTGCTTCCTTTGTAGGAGAATATTCTTTATGACTTTCCGTTTAAGCCGGCCCAACATAACACAAGCCGGCCTTCTGGGCCTTGGGCCTAGTCTTCTATCTAACCCGCCCGCAGGGTCTCCAATGAATCGTAAACCGCTAGTTCCAAGCGGGTCGCCAATGAGTCGCCAAGCTCCAGTCGGGTCATACATCCGGCGGTTTATACCGCACGGTATATCCCTGACATTAGCCCCCAGTTTAATTTGGATTTATCCATGTTAAACTGATCCTGCAACATAAACACAAGAACAAATTTGACAGATTGTGCTCCGGGTTAAATATTCTTGCAAGCCAACACCTGATCATCTTTAAATCCTTGTCATTTCCTTATTGATACATGCCCATGAACTCATAGCAAATCTCCTTTTAGTAGATATGTTCAAACTTTGTGAATGCAAAAAATCCAGATAGTTCTTTTGAAAAATCCGGGTCAATAGGCCAGCTTCAGAGTCAATTTGCTGACATTGGTCACTTGTAGAGAAATATTGTAAGAAATAATCCACTTGAATTGGCTTCCAAAGCGCCGGCTTAAAAAATATTGGTCTTGAAATACTCAGCTAACTTTCAACCGACTTGAAGATGTAAAACTTGCCAGTTTATCATTACCAAAATTGTCGGGTTATAAAACAGATGATGTCGGGTCATAATTGTTGTTGACATCGGGTCATGTAATTGATCTTCCTAATTTGCTCAAAACTGATAATTTGAAGACGTTCCTCCTTTGTATGCATAATACTTGTAGCCCCCAAGTCTTAAGAAGGAAGCATAGTAATAACTTAAGACTTGCTTCAATATAAATGTTGCAACCTTGAAGAAATCCAGGTTATTCATCTCAATCACTAGTAAAAACTGAATATTCCACATATTTAGCCCCCAAGTGTTGGGTTGTCATGCTTTCATCAACCTGTGACTTGTAATTGTCTTATGCTCACAAAAACTTCAACCGGTGTAGACCCCAAGGGCCGGGTCATTATGCAATAATGAGCATGGACTTTATAAATATGATCATGTATACTTGAGCAGTGACATGTAGCCTCCAAGTGCCGGCTCAGTAAGATAATACTGAGCCGGGACTTTATATATACTTAATTTGAAAATAACATCATATGATGTAATCTCCACCATGGGGCTTGAACCCACGTCCATAAGGTTAAGAGCTTTGTACTCTACTAACTGAGTAGTGGATCTTTCAATATAATTGTAACATCCCAAAATTCTAAATTTTGGAATGTTATAATAAATAGATAGATTTGACTGATTGTTTGATTGATTGTCTGAAAGTGAGTGTATTTGAAACTTTTTGAAAGTTAAATGAGAGGGAATAAAAGGACTTTCCCAAACTTTCATATTTGCTTTCTGATCTCCATGAATTCAAATTATTTTCAAATACAAAACCCTTGAGTGAAGATGATATGACTTCTTCCATTTAAATTAAATGAAAGGGTATTTGAAAATAATTGGATTTCATTTGGAAATATTTCAATTCATAAACTTCATGCAGCTCAATGATTTTCATGAGAGAAGATAAAAGGACTTCTTCAAATTATATGAAATATGAGTTGGGAGTTTCAAAGAATTAAATTCAAAGTTCTTTTGAATTTATTTTCAATTTGGAGTTATTTGAGTTTTATTCAAATTATTTTTCTCCAAAAATAAAATATATGGAAATTAGGGTAACATGATTCCCTGCAACAGAAAATTGGAGAGAAATAAATTTGAAATCATTTTGATATTTCTAAAATGATTTTTATTGGATTTTATTAGACCAGTAGCACTCTTTGAATTATCTGAATTTGTGTGAATTTTATTTAATGCTAGGAAAATGTCCATCTTGTAGAAAATCTTTTTCTGAAAATTTTGATATATAATATGCCTATATAAAGTTTTACAGCAAGATTAACAAGACTTTCCCCAAGTCTTCCCAACGGTTCTACTTATCACAAACACTAATTAAACACAAATAACACAAACAAAACAGAGGATAGATAAATTATTTATTAATAAACAGGAGCAGAAAGCAAGGAATAAAAATAAAATTGGGTTTCCTCCCAATAAGCGCTATCGTTTAACGCCCGTAGCTAGGCATAAAAGTAAGGATAGATCTAGGTATTGCCATCTTTGGTAGGCAATCCATAAGAGGCTCTCATAATAGATTCATAAGGTAATTTAATTTTCTTTTAGGGAAGTGTTCCATACCTTTCCTTAACGGAAATTGGAATCTAATACTCCCTTCCTTCATATCAATAATTGCACCAACCGTTCTAAGGAAAGGTCTACCAAGAATAATAGGACATGAAGGATTGCAATATATGTCAAGAACAATAAAATCTATGGGCACATAATTTCTATTTGCAACAATAAGAACATCATTAATTCTTCCCATAGGTTTCTTAATAGTGGAATCCGCAAGGTGCAAGTTTAAAGAGCAATCATCAAAATCACGGAAACCTAGCAAATCACACAAAGTCTTTGGAATCGTGGAAACACTAGCACCCAAATCACACAAAGCATAGAATTCATGATCTTTAATTTTTATTTTAATTGTAGGTTCCCACTCATCATAAAGTTTTCTAGGGATATCAACTTCTAACTCAAGTTTTTCTTCATAAGATTGCATCAAAGCAGCAACTATATGTTTAGTAAAAGCTTTATTTGGACTATAAGCATGAGGAGAATTTAGCACGGGTTGCAACAAGGAAATACAATCTATCAAAGAGCAATTATCATAATTAAATTCCTTGAAATCCAAAATAGTGGGTTCATTAATATTTAAAGTTTTGACTTCTTCAATCCCACTTTTAACAATTTTAGCATCAAGATCTAAGAATCCGAATTCTTGGAACGCCGTCTAGGTAAAGGTGGATCATATTCAATCCCATCATTATCAAGATTCATATTGAAAAACAAAGATTTAATAGGGGACACATCAATAACTGGTTTATTTGTCCCCTTTGTAATTTGTGCCAAATTTTTACCAAAGATTTAACTAACAAATGTTTATGCATGTCACAAAAAATTATATCATTGAAAACTATGTTCAAATACGCATCCAACGATATAACTTTTGCTGACCTGCACTGAAATTTTGTCAGTTAAATCTATGGTCAAAATTTAACACAAATTACAAAGGGGACCAATAAACTAGGACGGGGGTAGATTCCATCAACCTAACTGATTGCATCCATATCCCACATTTAGACATAAGTAAACATAGATTAAACATACTCAGACATAGATAATAAGTGTACACAAGCATAGTTCAACCATAAGTACATAGTTGAACCGTCATTAAGCATAGTCAAGCACATTTATGATTAAGACACTACATAGCCACACATAGTTTAATCCCCCATCTCATCTCATCTGCCGGCATGATCCGGAAGCTTCTCCAAGTACTCGGCGTACGCAGCGTGCGCTACCCTGCGAGAATACTTCTGCTTGAAGGAGCCAACGGCTCGTCCTCTTGCATGCACCAGAACACTTCGATACGCGTGATAAAGATTTTGGTTGCAAAATGGGTATCGATAGCCCTAGTTCCAGGTCCTAATACGCTTGTTATGCATTCCCACATAAAGCTCCCTGAGGATATTGTCGTGGAATTGTCACGACAGATGTCCTAGTGTGAGGACTTAGTCGTGAGGCCAACACATCTTTGTAGTAGCTTGAGAGGGGTTGAGCGAAATCGAGAGACGCAACATAAGACAAGGATTTAGACAGCTTCGGGCCCCGGGAAACATCATCCGGTAATAGCCCTACATGCTGTTTGTGGCTAGATCTCATTATGCCCATGAGAGAGTCGCCGCATAAGCCGGCTCCCCTTTAGTTGTGTCTAGCCCTAGAGATTGTTTCTTGTCCCTTCTTGGGGCGTCCTTCCCCTCCTTATATATGTTGAAGGGGCGGGTTACATGACTAGTCCTAGTAGGATTAGGATTACCCTATTACAAGTGGAGTCCTAGTCTTGCTTCCTTTGTAGGAGAATATTCTTTATGACTTTCCGTTTAAGCCGGCCCAACATAACACAAGCCGGCCTTCTGGGCCTTGGGCCTAGTCTTCTATCTAACCCGCCCGCAGGGTCTCCAATGAATCGTAAACCGCTAGTTCCAAGCGGGTCGCCAATGAGTCGCCAAGCTCCAGTCGGGTCATACATCCGGCGGTTTATACCGCACGGTATATCCCTGACATTAGCCCCCAGTTTAATTTGGATTTATCCATGTTAAACTGATCCTGCAACATAAACACAAGAACAAATTTGACAGATTGTGCTCCGGGTTAAATATTCTTGCAAGCCAACACCTGATCATCTTTAAATCCTTGTCATTTCCTTATTGATACATGCCCATGAACTCATAGCAAATCTCCTTTTAGTAGATATGTTCAAACTTTGTGAATGCAAAAAATCCAGATAGTTCTTTTGAAAAATCCGGGTCAATAGGCCAGCTTCAGAGTCAATTTGCTGACATTGGTCACTTGTAGAGAAATATTGTAAGAAATAATCCACTTGAATTGGCTTCCAAAGCGCCGGCTTAAAAAATATTGGTCTTGAAATACTCAGCTAACTTTCAACCGACTTGAAGATGTAAAACTTGCCAGTTTATCATTACCAAAATTGTCGGGTTATAAAACAGATGATGTCGGGTCATAATTGTTGTTGACATCGGGTCATGTAATTGATCTTCCTAATTTGCTCAAAACTGATAATTTGAAGACGTTCCTCCTTTGTATGCATAATACTTGTAGCCCCCAAGTCTTAAGAAGGAAGCATAGTAATAACTTAAGACTTGCTTCAATATAAATGTTGCAACCTTGAAGAAATCCAGGTTATTCATCTCAATCACTAGTAAAAACTGAATATTCCACATATTTAGCCCCCAAGTGTTGGGTTGTCATGCTTTCATCAACCTGTGACTTGTAATTGTCTTATGCTCACAAAAACTTCAACCGGTGTAGACCCCAAGGGCCGGGTCATTATGCAATAATGAGCATGGACTTTATAAATATGATCATGTATACTTGAGCAGTGACATGTAGCCTCCAAGTGCCGGCTCAGTAAGATAATACTGAGCCGGGACTTTATATATACTTAATTTGAAAATAACATCATATGATGTAATCTCCACCATGGGGCTTGAACCCACGTCCATAAGGTTAAGAGCTTTGTACTCTACTAACTGAGTAGTGGATCTTTCAATATAATTGTAACATCCCAAAATTCTAAATTTTGGAATGTTATAATAAATAGATAGATTTGACTGATTGTTTGATTGATTGTCTGAAAGTGAGTGTATTTGAAACTTTTTGAAAGTTAAATGAGAGGGAATAAAAGGACTTTCCCAAACTTTCATATTTGCTTTCTGATCTCCATGAATTCAAATTATTTTCAAATACAAAACCCTTGAGTGAAGATGATATGACTTCTTCCATTTAAATTAAATGAAAGGGTATTTGAAAATAATTGGATTTCATTTGGAAATATTTCAATTCATAAACTTCATGCAGCTCAATGATTTTCATGAGAGAAGATAAAAGGACTTCTTCAAATTATATGAAATATGAGTTGGGAGTTTCAAAGAATTAAATTCAAAGTTCTTTTGAATTTATTTTCAATTTGGAGTTATTTGAGTTTTATTCAAATTATTTTTCTCCAAAAATAAAATATATGGAAATTAGGGTAACATGATTCCCTGCAACAGAAAATTGGAGAGAAATAAATTTGAAATCATTTTGATATTTCTAAAATGATTTTTATTGGATTTTATTAGACCAGTAGCACTCTTTGAATTATCTGAATTTGTGTGAATTTTATTTAATGCTAGGAAAATGTCCATCTTGTAGAAAATCTTTTTCTGAAAATTTTGATATATAATATGCCTATATAAAGTTTTACAGCAAGATTAACAAGACTTTCCCCAAGTCTTCCCAACGGTTCTACTTATCACAAACACTAATTAAACACAAATAACACAAACAAAACAGAGGATAGATAAATTATTTATTAATAAACAGGAGCAGAAAGCAAGGAATAAAAATAAAATTGGGTTTCCTCCCAATAAGCGCTATCGTTTAACGCCCGTAGCTAGGCATAAAAGTAAGGATAGATCTAGGTATTGCCATCTTTGGTAGGCAATCCATAAGAGGCTCTCATAATAGATTCATAAGGTAATTTAATTTTCTTTTAGGGAAGTGTTCCATACCTTTCCTTAACGGAAATTGGAATCTAATACTCCCTTCCTTCATATCAATAATTGCACCAACCGTTCTAAGGAAAGGTCTACCAAGAATAATAGGACATGAAGGATTGCAATATATGTCAAGAACAATAAAATCTATGGGCACATAATTTCTATTTGCAACAATAAGAACATCATTAATTCTTCCCATAGGTTTCTTAATAGTGGAATCCGCAAGGTGCAAGTTTAAAGAGCAATCATCAAAATCACGGAAACCTAGCAAATCACACAAAGTCTTTGGAATCGTGGAAACACTAGCACCCAAATCACACAAAGCATAGAATTCATGATCTTTAATTTTTATTTTAATTGTAGGTTCCCACTCATCATAAAGTTTTCTAGGGATATCAACTTCTAACTCAAGTTTTTCTTCATAAGATTGCATCAAAGCAGCAACTATATGTTTAGTAAAAGCTTTATTTGGACTATAAGCATGAGGAGAATTTAGCACGGGTTGCAACAAGGAAATACAATCTATCAAAGAGCAATTATCATAATTAAATTCCTTGAAATCCAAAATAGTGGGTTCATTAATATTTAAAGTTTTGACTTCTTCAATCCCACTTTTAACAATTTTAGCATCAAGATCTAAGAATCCGAATTCTTGGAACGCCGTCTAGGTAAAGGTGGATCATATTCAATCCCATCATTATCAAGATTCATATTGAAAAACAAAGATTTAATAGGGGACACATCAATAACTTTTAGATCTTCATCTTTATTATCATGGATACTAGAAGAACACGCTTTTATAAAACAATCTTTCTTAGCAGGCATCCTAGCGGTTCTTTCTTTGCACTCATCGATGGAAATTCTCATGGCTTTGAGAGACTCATTGATATCATGCTTAGGTGGAATATATCTAAATTTTAAAGAATCACCATCAAGAGAAATTCTATCAACGTTCCTAGCCAACTCATCAATCTTAAACAAATTTTCTTCAATCAAAGCATTGAAATTCTTTGCAAAGTAATAAATTCTTTAATATTAGATTAAAAATCAAAGGGCATATTATTATAATTTCCATAAGAATTGTTGTAGGAATTACCATAATTATTATAGGAATTACTAGGATACGGCCTAGGATTAAAGTTTCCTCTATACGCGTTGTTACCGAAATTATTCCTACCAACAAAATTCACATCCATAGATTCATTATTATTCTCAATCAAAGTAGAC
This sequence comes from Triticum urartu, assembly GCF_056163025.1. Lineage (NCBI taxonomy): Eukaryota > Viridiplantae > Streptophyta > Magnoliopsida > Poales > Poaceae > Triticum > Triticum urartu. Next base: position 278,776,564 of record NC_141879.1, on the reverse strand, counting down.
AAAGGCATATCATTAGGATCAGAAGAAACACTTTTATTAGCAAATAATTTCATAAGTTCATTCATCTTTCCACTCAAAACATTAATTTCTTCTATCGTATGCACTTTCTTATTAGTAGATCTTTCAGTGTGCCATTGAGAATAATTAACCATAATATTATCTAGGAGTTTAGTAGCTTCTCCTAAAGTTATTTCCATAAAAGTGCCTCTCGCGGCCGAATCTAAAAGATTTCTAGAAGCAAAATTCAATCCGGCATAAATTTTTTGTATAATCATCCACAAATTCAAACCATGTGTAGGGCAATTACATATCATTAATTTCATCCTATCCCAAGCTTGTGCAACATGTTCATGATCAAGTTGCTTAAAATTCATAATATCATTTCTAAGAGAGATGATCTTAGCGGGAGGAAAATACTTAGAGATAAAAGCATCTTTGCACTTATTCCATGAATCAATACTATTTTTAGGCAAAGACCAAACCAAGCTTTAGCACGATCTCTAAGCGAAAAAGGAAATAGCTTCAATTTAACAATATCGTTATCCACATCTTTCTTCTTTTGCATATCACATAAATCAGCGAAGCTATTCAGATGGGGTAGCGGAATCTTCACTAGGAAGGCCGCCGAATTGATCTTTCATGACAAGATTTAACAAAGCAACATTGATTTCACAAGATTCAGTATCAGTAATAGGAGCAAACGGAGTGCTAAGGAAATCATTATTGTTGGTATTGGTGAAGTCACACAATTTAGTATTATCTCGAGCCATTGTGACAAGCAAGCAATCCAACACACAAGCAAACAAGAAACATGCAAAAAGAGGCAAATATAGAAAGAGAGGGAGGATGGAGAGAGAAGGCGAATAAAATGGCAAGGGTGAAGTGGGGGAGAGGAAAACGAGAGGCAAATGGCAAATAATGTAATGCGGGACATAAGGGTTTGTGATGGGTACTTGGTATGTCTTGACTTGCAACGGCGCCACAAGTGACTCGTTGTCGGGAGTCAAATCTTGACTTGTCTTGCGCGAACCTCCCTGACAACGGTGCCGGAAATCCTTCTTGCTACCTCTTGAGCAATGCGTTGGCTTTCCCTTGAAGAGGAAAGGGTGATGCAGCAAAGTAGCATAAGTATTTCCCTCAGTTTTTGAGAACCAAGGTATCAATCCAGTAGGAGGCCATGCACAAGTCCCTCGCACCTACACAAACAAATAAATCCTCGCAACCAACGCGATAAGGGGTTGTCAATCCCTACACGGTCACTTACGAGAGTGAGATCTGATAGATATGATAGGATAATATTTTTGGTATTTTTATGATAAAGAGAAATAAAAGATGCAAGTAAAATAAATGGCAAAGGAAATAACTAAGTATTGGAAGATTAATATGATGGAACATAGACCCCGGGGCCATAGGTATCACTAGTGGCTTCTCTCAAGAGCATAAGTATTTACAGTGGGTGAACAAAATACTGTTGAGCAATTGATAGAATTGAGCATAGTTATGAGAATATCTAGGTATGATCATGTATATAGGCATCACGTCCAAGATAAGTAGACCGACTCCTGCGTGCATCTACTACTATTACTCCACACATCAACCGCTATCCAGCATGCATCTAGAGTATTAAGTTCAAGAGAACAGAGTAACGCTTTAAGCAAGATGACATGATGTAGAGGAATAAACTCATGCAATATGATATAGACCCCATCTTGTTATCCTCAATGGCAACAATACAATACGTGCCTTGCTGCCCCTACTGTCACTGGGAAAGGACACCGCAAGATTGAACCCAAAGCTAAGCACTTCTCCCATTGCAAGAAAGATCAATCTAGTAGGCCAAACCAAACTGATAATTCAAAGAGACTTGCAAAGATAAACAATCATACATAAAAGAATTCAGAGAAGATTCAAATATTGTTCATAGATAAACTTGATCATAAACCCACAATTCATCGGTCTCAACAAACACACCACAAAAGAAGATTACATCGAATAGATCTCCACAAGAGAGGGGGAGAACTTTGTATTGAGATCCAACAAGAGAGAAGAAGCCATCTAGCTAATAACTATGGACCCGTAGGTCTGAAGTAAACTACTCACACTTCATCGGAGGGGCTATGGTGTTGATGTAGAAGCCCTCCGTGATCGATGGCCCCTCCGGCTGAGCTCTGAAAAGGCCCCAAGATGGGATCTCGTGGATACAGAAAGTTACGGCGGTGGAATTAGGGTTTTGGCTCCGTATCTGGTAGTTTGGGGGTACGTAGGTATATATAGGAGGAAGGCGTACGTCGGTGGAGCAACAGCGAGCCCACAAGGGTGGAGGGCGCGCCTGGGGGGGTAGGCACGCCCCCTACCTCGAGCCTTCCTCGTTGATTGCTTGACATAGGGTCCAAGTCCTCTGGATCATGTTCATTCCGAAAATCACGTTCCCGAAGGTTTCATTCCGTTTGGACTCTGTTTGATATTCTTTTTCCGCGAACCCTAAAATAGGCAAAAAAACAACAATTCTGGGCTCGGCCTCCGGTTAATAGGTTAGTCCCAAAAATAATATAAAAGTGTATAATAAAGCCCAATAATGTCCAAAACAAAATATAATATAGCATGGAACAATCAAAAATTATAGATACGTTGGAGACGTATCACACACAAGTTCGCCAAGCACAAGAACACCTCAACCTCAGGAGGCTGTTCTTCCCCTTGTACTGTTCATCCTCATCCCAAGAGGCAATCCACCACCACCACACTGGAGTAGGGTATTACACCACAATGGTGGCCCGAACCAGTATAAATCTCGTGTCCCTTGTATTGTGAGTTCGTCAAGTTAGTTCGTAAGATCTTAGCTGAGTTAGGACGTGGATCGGTAGGGGGGAAATCTTCGCACACACCCCAGTGTTCGAACCTTAAGGGTTTTGCCGGAACCAGTGATCCGACATTTGGCGCGCCAGGTAGGGGTGCGTCGAAGCTTCCCTCCCGTCGCTCCGTGTCATGCCGCTTCATCGTCTCCATGGAGGACGCACATCGCACCCGCGCCGAGCGCCGGGCTGCCCTCGCCTCCCGCGTTGCTCAGACGACCCCAGTCGGTGGGCCACCCCGTCGCTCTCCGTCGCCTGCCGCCAACGCCGCCACCGGCCCGGCGGGGAACGAGCAGCAAGCATCCTCGCTGCACCCTTCGGTGCGACAGGATGGCTGCACCGCCACTCCATCACTGACTCCCGCTGGTTTGTCGTCTCACGCTCGTCGCGTTCCCACGGACACACGGGCCGTGCTCCTCATGGCGCACGAGCTCCTACGCTATCGCCCAGTCGATGACCTCTACGAGGACTGGCTTGACCGCATCGCCGAGCTTGTCCGCGCTGCAGGGGGCTCCCCTACGCCGTCCCACTCTCTACCTCGCCCTCCGCCAGCCACGGGCGACGCAGCTCACAAAGCACCCCTCCACCACCTCTGTACCAAGACGGCGCCCTAGCGCCAAGGCACGCGGCTCCACGGCGCGACCCACCGTGTCCGGCGCCCGCATGTGAAGAAAGAAGCTATCAAGAAGTCCCTCGACCGCAAGTGAACGCTCTGCCACTCCTCGCACCGCCGCGCCAGGATCGTTTGCTGCGGCAAGGCCCCGCGCCGCTTGCCGTAGCAGCACGCGGGCACCAAAACCAAGTTCCACCTCCAAGGCGGGCCTCGGTGACCATGGCCGACTGTCGCGCCTTCACCCCCGAGCTGCGTAGCGTCGCCTGGCCGGGCAAGTTCAAGCAAGATCTGCCTCCTCACTACGACAACACCCCTGACCCCGCGGAGTTCTTGCAGCTCTATGAGCTGAGCATCGAGGCGGCCAACGGTGACGAGGAAGTCATGGCGAACTAGTTTCCCATGGCCCTCAAGGATGGCCCCCGCTCCTGGCTCCTGAACCTGCCTCCAGGCTCGATTTCCTCCTGGGATGAGATGCGCAACCACTTCACCGCCAACTTCCAGGGCACTTGCGATCGCCCCCGGTCGCGGGTGACCTGCGCCGCATCAAGCAACAACCAGGAGAGACCCTGCAGAAGTACATCCAACACTTCAACAGCGCGCGAATCAAGACCCCCAAGGTGACCGACGAGGCCATCATCTCAGCGTTCTCCGACGGCGTCCGCGACGTCAAGATGAAGGAGGAGCTCGCCATCCATGAGGAGTTGTGCACGACCTTGGAGTTCTTCAACATCGCGACCAAGTGTGCAAGAGCTGAGGAGGGGCGCCTCTCCCTCCTTAAGCTCCCTGCTGCAGACCCAGAGGAGAAGAAGACCAAGGCCAAGGACGTGAAGCGCAAGGGAGCAGCCGTGCTTGCGGCGGAACCGGACACCAAGCGCGGCAGAGACCAGCCCGAGTCATCCAAGAGCAGCCGACCGTTCTGCGCCTTCCATAACCTGCATACCCACAACACCAGCAACTGTCAAGAGCTCAGCGCCATTCGAGAAGGACGCTTCGATCGACGCCCCGAGCGCAGCGACCGGGGTTACGGCCAAGGAGGAGGACGTGGTGGCGGACGCTGGGACGACCGTGGCCCGCGCCAGGAGTGGCGCGACCGGCCTCACGAGGACCGCTGGCAGGATCAGCCTCGCGAGGGCGCCTAGAGGGACTAGCTTCGTGAGGATCGTCCTCAAGGCAACGCTGGCCTTCCTCCACTACCACCACCACCCAGAAGGAATGACGACCACCATCAGGATGAGGGGGCTGGGGGCTTCTAGGAGCCGCGCGCTATCGCCTGCATCTTGGGCGGAGCTCAAGCCCCAGCCTCGCAGTGTATCTTCAAATAGTTTGCTCACGAAGTGAATGCAGTCCTCCCCAAGCTCGAGGCCACACGCCCGCTCAGATGGTCCAGGTGCCCCATCACGTTCAGTTCGGCAGATCGGCTCAAGTGCGCAGCTACTGCAGGCGTCCTCCCAATGCTTTGTTCACGAGTCATCAGCAACGTGCAAGTCACCAATACCCTCATCGATGGCGTTGCAGGGCTCAATGTCCTGTCCGTCGACACGTTCCATAGCCTCCAAGTGCCATATGACCAGCTTCAGCCTACCAAGACTTTCTCAGGAGTGACCGACGGCTCTACTACCCCGATCGGGCAGGTCCGCCTCCCCGTTACCTTCGGAGAACGCAACAACTACCGCACCGAACTCATCGACTTCGACGTCGCCTACATTCACCTGCCATACAATGCCATCCTCGGGTATCCAGCACTGGCCAAGTTCATGGCGGTGACCCATCACGGCTACAATGTTCTCAAGATGCCAGGAAGCGGCGGAATCATCACAGTCCTGTGCGAGGAAAGAGACGCGGTGTGCTCCCTCGAGCGTGCCTTCCAAGCTGCAGCAGTCGACGACCCCGACAGCCAGGGCGAGCGCCCTCCCGAGGCCACCCCCAAGAATAAGAAGCAGTTGCGCCACGTAGGGCCTCAGGCAAGCGGCGCCTCGTCAGGATCAGCGCCCGCGCCTAGGGCACCTCCCTCCATCGCATAGGAAAGCGCGCCCAGCGCCCCTCTCGGGCAGGGCTCGGGGGCTCTCTTCTGGAGGGCCTCGGACTTTTCCAACATCATGAGGGAGGCGCTTGGGCACCACTTGGAGGCGTGCTTCGCGACACGTTTCCCTCAGGAGAACACAGGGTAATGAGTGCCCACCGTTCAGGAGTTCATCACCAAGACCACTCAGGAACTGCAAGACGCAAGGGCCATGCGCGGCGGCCGCCGCTCACCAGGCGCAGCTCCCCATCTAGGCGAGGATGCCGGGTTGCACGTCTGCATCGACGTCCCAAGGCTCAACCGGGCCGCCTCTCAAGAGCTTTTCTGGCCTACGTTCGCATGCCTTTTGGCCTGCCGAGCGTGGCAGCTGCCTGTTAGCGCAATTTGCGGAGCATCTTGGCGGCTCAGGAGGCCAGGCACCACGCTGTGCTGACGGAGATGAAGACGACCCTCAAGGAACACCCTGGACCCCCAAAGCCTCCCGAGGCTCAGGGCCCCGGTGGCTCATGAGGAGTAGCCCCTTCGCCACATACCTTTAGCTGCCCCAACTCTCCATCAACAGAACCAGGTGACATTTTCCAAGTTCATTCAGCTGGGAGCGCCCCCATGGCTGCATCATTCTCAGGCCGCGTGGGTCTGTCCCTGTGGAATGTATCTTTCCTTTTATGTCTTTAGCTTACCTTGTTGGAGGCGCCCCTTAGGCTGCATCATCCCCAAGCCGCTCGGGCTGGACCCAGTGGTGCGTATCGTTATGCATTTACCTGAGCTAGGTTGCCTTTCATGCTTAATCTATCTATGACTATCACCTGCTTGGTCGCCACCCACCATGGGAGCCGCGCGCCGGCAGTCTTTCTTCAGGACCCTTCGCGTTGTCTAACCATCTCGCAGGACTAAGACAGCGAACAAGAACCAAGACCAGGTGCAACCCGCCTTGAGGTAGGGCCTCGTGAGTTCCGCGCTGGCTCACGAGTGCCCAGATACACCTCGTATAGCCCTGCCATGCAAGCCACGTGTCAGGGCGGGGCTGTACATGCCCCGGGGGCTCTCCGCAGTAGGGAGTACCCTCTCATGCACCAGAAGCGAATCATCAACAACCACGGCAACCGGTGCCCTTCCTCGCGCTAACTTGCAGGACCCCCCTGAGGGCCACAGCAGGCAATACTGTGGACTCTCCCTCTTCTCTCATGCGATTCCATTGCGCGTTAAAAGGGGGCTCCTGAGCATCACGCCTCAGGAGATCTTACTAGCTCTCTAGCCCTCACCCCCTGGCCTTGACCATGGCAGGCGACCTGGCATACCAGTGACGGCTGAGCTCGCTCGAGGGTCGGGACCTGAGGACGCAGAGCAGCAAGAAGAACATGGAGGGGAGGGGAGGCCCGCACGGGCCTGACCTAGCTACACTAGGGTGGACGACGTACGAGCTTGGCACGACTCAAGGAGCCGACCCCGGACAACCAAGATAAGTTCTCGCTCTGGATCCACCGGTCGCTACGGCACGAGACCCTCGCTCACTCCCTTCGCTGCCCTGCTGCGGCAATGTTTTCTTCCTTTTCCATCCTAAGGCAGCTGCTTGCGTGCTAAAGGGGACCTCTTGAGCATCGCGCCTCAGGAGCTCTTACTGGACCTCGGGCCGCTCACCTCCTGGCCTTGACCACAACACGCGACCTGGCATACCAGCGACGGCTGCAGCCTGCCTGCGGACCGGGACCTGTCAGCGTAGAGCACCAAGTTGCCATAGGATTGGAAAGGGGAGGCCGAGCCTCGGTAGGATATGCGCACGCAAATCTTCATAATGAGGGCAATGTTGACAAAAGGCATTACAGACGCTTTACACGTCCCCACAGGGTTCATTTCTTGATTCCTCACAGGGAAGAAAAGGGAAGGAATTCCTAGGAGTTCTATCTACACGCACCAGATGTCGTTGACGCCATCATCGACAGTGGGCCACGTGAGGCCGGCACCAACCCCATCCAGATCAGCGGCGACGGCGGCTGGACGCCGCAGCCCTGCTCCGGGCTCGGCGGGAGCTCGGGGGCACGTAGATGTTGTGGCTCGTCTCCGGAGATCCCACGAGCTCAGGAGAGTCGCTGGACCACCAGGAGTCGCCGCTGTCGCTGGAGGAGCTGCCGGCGAGGCCTGCGGTGGGCCCAGCGCCCGCCGCAGCGTCGTCCTGGTGACCTTCTTCAGGGAAGCACTCCAGGCAGCGGCCTTCCTCGTCGAAGACCTTGAAGAACAGCATGGAGGCGCCGTCGTACTCGAAGTGGATCGCGAGGGCGCCCTCCGCATGGCAGACTCGGGCAATCTCGCCCCAGCCTCGGGTCATGAAGATCTTCCCGAAGGCAACAACACCAATCTCCGCTCCAGTCGTCGGGGCGTTGTAGTCGGCGTGTTGTGGCCAAAGCTCCCGAAGGCCCCTCGGCGGCATCTCGGCGGTGAAGAACTGTGGGAGGAAAATCCAAGTGCTTGGAGGCATCGCCGCCCACAGCATGAACTCGCGCGAGGAGTACGCGGTGTGGACCCCTGGGGCGACGGCGTGCGCCTCCGCGGCACGACGACCACGGCCCTGGCGTGGGCGGCGCCGCTCACCGCTCCTCCCTCCGGAATCGTCGGCGTGAGCATACAAGGGAAACGGGTACCCAGGAGGCGGCCTTTCATACCAAGGCCGCGACACCACCGGCCTCATGACCATCTCGCTGCGATGAGACCTCATCTTCTTCGACGGGAGCAACTTGGGCTCATTGAGGGGAGCCTTGCCCTTCTCTGTGGCCGAGAACCTCCGGATCGGCACCATGTCTGCACAAGCAAGGAGTGGAGCTAGGAAGGAGAAGAAGCGGGAGAGGCAGAGGAAGGATGGGCGACGGGGGCTCCGCCCCCTCCCATTTATACCAGGAGAAGGCCAACCAGCAGCCCCCATGATCGCAGGTAATGATGGTTTCCCTTGCATGTCGTAGGGACTTGTCAAGTCGGGCAGTTGCCGAGGCAGCGTGGGGAAGCAGAGAAGCCCATGTCCAATCAACCGCCACGCGTCGACCGAGGCCGCAGGCTATTGGGGCCCGCGGTGCTCCGCACTTGACCTTTGGCTTCGCCTCGAAGCCAAGCCCGAGCGTGCCTTGGGCCCGGGGGCTACTGTCGGCGTTCTGGTAATGGGGGTCCCCATACTTGCCTGTGTGCGGCCCACGGCGTGGCTTTGCTAGTAGGCATGTACGGCCCATCTTCATCAACAAGGCGTTCAAGACCTTCGCAAGGGGCCAAGCCTCGCGAGGCGGACGACGCAAGACCTCCTTAGGAGCAGCCTCACCAAGATGGCTCGCAAGGGGTGGAGAGATGAAGGCATGGAAAACCTCGCGAGGTTCTCGTGACGTGAGCCATGACGATCGAGGCCAGGCGGGCGCCAGCGCGCACAACATCCTTGTTTCCTCTTTGGTGCTAAGGGGGCAAGCGCACGCGCGGAGTACCGAGGCTTCAAGCAAAGGTTTCCATATTGGTGCAACGAGACCAAGACCAGAAGGACGGCAAGACGGAGGTCACCATGGAGCCCAAGGCGGTGTCACCACTAGAGCCTTTTGCAGGCGAAGACCACTTTTGTCAGGATAAGCTATACTAGCTGTCCCCTTTCAAAATGGCTGTTGTTGGCTCCCTTCCCGCTCAATATTTGGGGAGAGGACCAGGGCCTCTATAAATAGGAATAGCCACCACCGTAGAGGGAGAGATATCATCTTGGACCGGATCCACCCCACCAAGGCCGCACACAAGTTCGCCAAGCATAAGAACATCTCAACCTCAGGAGGCTGTTCTTCCCCTTGTACTGTTCATCCTCAGACCAAGAGGCAATCCACCACCACCACACTGGAGTAGGGTATTACACCACAACGGTGGCCTGAACCAGTATAAATCTCGGGTCCCTTGTATTGTGAGTTCGTCAAGTTAGTTCGTAAGATCTTAGCTGAGTTAGGACGTGGATCGGTAGGGGGGAATCTTCGCGCTCACCCCAGTGTTCGAACCTTAAGGGTTTTTCCGGAACCCGTGATCCGACAGAGATGACATGTTAGGCAACATTCCACATCAAAAATTCTGTTTTTATCATTTACCTACTCGAAGACGAACAGGAATTAAGCTTGGGGATGCTGATACGTCTCCAATGTATCTATAATTTTTTTATTGTTCCATGTTGTTATATTATCATTCTTGGATGTTTTATAATTATTTTATAGTCATTTTATATCATTTTTGGGGACTAACCTATTGACATAGTACCAAGTGTCAGTTGCTTTTTTTTGCATGCTTTTTACATAACAGGAAATCAATATCAAACGGAGTCCAAACACCGCAAAACTTTTTGTGGATTTTTTATGGACCAGAAGACCACCAATGGGCCAGAGCAGCACCTGGGGGTGCCCCAAGGGGGGCACAACCCACCAGGGCATGCCTGGGGGCCCAGGTGCGCCCAGGTGGGTTGTGCCCACCTCGGTGGCCTCCTACACCTCCTCTTTACCCTATAAATTCCCAAATATTCCAAAAACCCTCGGGGTTAACCTAGATCAGAAGTTCCACCACCGCAAGGCTCTGTAGCCACCGAAAACCAATCTAGACCCCATTCTGGCACCCTACCGGAGGGGGCAATCATCTCCGGTGGCCATCTTCATCATCCCGGCGGCCACCACGATGAGGAGGGAGTAGTCCACCCTCGGGGCTGAGGATTTGTACTAGTAGCTATGTGTTTAGTCTCTCTCTCTCTCTCGTGTTCTTGAGATATCACGATCTTGATGTATCGCGGGCTTTGTTAATATGGTCGGATCATATGGTGTTTTCCCCTCTCCATGTTGTGATGAATTGACTTTTCCCTTTGAGATTTCATTTTATCGGATTGAATACTTTTATAGATTTGAGAACACTTGATGTATGTCTTGGATATGAATACTCATGGTGACAATGGGGTATCATATTGATTCACTTGATATATGTTTTGGCACTCAACTTACGGATTCCCGAGGTGACATTGGGGTAATCTATGCATAGGGGTTGATGCACGTTCTTGTCTTTGTTTCTCCGGTTGAATTATTGGGGCACTCTTTGAGATTCATTGTGTTGGATTGAATATTATGAATCTGAATTTGGTGTTATTTTAGTACAAACTCTTGGTCAGATTGATCGGAAAGAATAGCTTCGTGTTATTTTAGTACGAACTCTAGGATAGATTGATCAGAAAGAATACCTTTGAGGTGGTTTCGTAACCTACAAACAATTCCGTCTTATGTTCTCCACTAGATAGGAACTTTGGAGTGATTCTTCGTTGCACGTTGAGGGATGGTTATATGATCCAATTATATTAGCATTGTTGAGAGATTGCACTAGCGAAAGTACGGACCCTAGGCCTCATTTTCGAGCATTGCAATACCATTTTTGTGCCCGTTTACTATTTGCTACCTTGCTGATTTTATTTATTAAGATTATAAAAATATATTTCTACCATCCATATTACACTTTTACCACCATCTCTTCACCGATCTAGTGCACCTATACAATTTTCCATTGTATTGGGTGTGTTGGTGACACAAGAGATTTCTTGTATTTGGTTGCAGGGTTGTTTGAGAGAGACCATCTTCATTCTACACCTCACACGGATTGATAAACCTTAGGTCATCTACTTGAGGGAAAATTGCTATTGTCCTGCAAAACTCTGCGCTTGGAGGCCCAACACGAGTCTACAAGAATAAAGTTGCGTAGTAGACATCAAGGACAAGCGAGGTCTAAGCTTGGGGGAGCTGACACGTCCATTTTGCATCATGCTTTTATATTGATATTTATTGCATTATGGGCTGTTATTACACGTTATATCACAATACGTATGCCTTTTCTCTCTTATTTTATAAGGTTTACATGAAGAGGGAGAACGCCGGCAGCTGGAATTCCAGACTAGAAAAGGAGCAAATATTAGAGACCTATTCTGCACAACTCCAAAAGTCCTGAAACTTCATAGAGCTTATTTTTTGAATATATAAAAAATATTGGGTGAAGAAAGTACCAGAGGGGGGCCACCAGCTAGCCACAAGGGTGGAGGGCGCGCCCCCCGACCTTGTGGGCCCCCCCGGCAGGCCTCCAATGCCCATCTTTGGCTATATGGTGCATTTTGACATGGAAAAAAATCATAAGGAAGCTTTCTGGATGAAGCGCTGCCGTCTCGAGGCGGAACCTAGGCAGAACCAATCTAGAGCTCCGACGGAGCTATTCTGCCGGGGAAACTTCCCTCCGGGAGGGGGAAATCATCGCCATCATCATCACCATCGACCCTCTCATCGAGAGGGGGTCAATCTCCATCAACATCTTCACCAGCACTATCTCCTCTCAAACCCTACTTCATCTCTTGTATTCGATCTTGGTCCCAAAACCTTAGATTGGTAGCCATGGGTTGCTAGTAGTGTTGATTACTGCTTGTAGCTGATGCTAGTTGGTTTATCTGGTGGAAGATTATATTTTCAGATCCTTAATGATAATTAATACTCCTTTGATCTTGATCATAAATATGTTTTGTGAGCATTTACGTTTGTTCCTGAGGACATGGGAGAAGTCTTGTTATAAGTAATCATGTGAATTTGGTATGCGTTCGATATTTTGATGAGATGTATGTTGTCACTCCTGTAGTGGTGTTATGTGAATGTCGACTACATGACACTTCACCATTATTTGGGTCTAGGGAAAGGCATTGGGAAGTAATAAGTAGATGATGGGTTGCTAGAGTGACAGAAACTTAAACCCTTGTTTATGTGTTGCTTCGTAAGGGGCTGATTTGGATCCATATGTTTCATGCTATGGTTAGGTTTACCTTAATACTTCTTCTGTAGTTGTGGATGCTTGCGAGAGGGGTTAATCATAAGTGGGAAACTTGTCCAAGGAAGGGAAACATCCAAGCACCGGTCCACCCACATATCAAATTATCAAAGTAACGAACGCAAATCATATGAGCATGATGAAAACTAGCTTGACAGTAATTCCCATGTGTCCTCGGGAGCGCTTTCCTTTATATAAGAGTTCGTCCAGGCTTGTCCTTTGCTACAAAAAGGATTGGGCCACCTTAATGTACCTTAGTTACTTTATTTACTTGTTACCCGTTACGATTTATCTTATCAAAAAACTACCTGTGAAGGATACCTTGCTGAAACCAACTTGTCATTTCCTTCTGCTCCTTGTTGGGTTCGACACTCTTACTTATCTAAAGGACTACGATAGATCCCCTATACTTGTGGGTCATCACCTGGCGGCGATAACAGGCGTCGAGCTAAGTGGTTGTCGTGGAGACAGGCGGTGCCATGCAGAGTCACGGAGGAGCTTGTGCAGGTGTGAATGGGGACCGGAGGGAGTGGCGGGCGGGGTGAGGGTTTTTGTGATGTGGGGATGGTGAAGGTTTTCTTTTTTCTTTTTTGAATTGGGCGGTGAGGGTTTTCTGTCCCACAAAGATTTTCAGTGGCAAAGGTTTGCTAGAGCCAACCGTGTGTGATTGACGTAACAAGGAAAATGAAAGTCATTGCACACGGTTCCAATTTTGGGAACCGTGTGTGAGGGATGTACTACTTCTATCCTGGTTTATTGGTCCCCTTTGTAATTTGTGCCAAATTTTTACCAAAGATTTAACTAACAAATGTTTATGCATGTCACAAAAAATTATATCATTGAAAACTATGTTCAAATACGCATCCAACGATATAACTTTTGCTGACCTGCACTGAAATTTTGTCAGTTAAATCTATGGTCAAAATTTAACACAAATTACAAAGGGGACCAATAAACTAGGACGGGGGTAGATTCCATCAACCTAACTGATTGCATCCATATCCCACATTTAGACATAAGTAAACGTAGATTAAACATACTCAGACATAGATAATAAGTGTACACAAGCATAGTTCAACCATAAGTACATAGTTGAACCGTCATTAAGCATAGTCAAGCACATTTATGATTAAGACACTACATAGCCACACATAGTTTAATCCCCCATCTCATCTCATCTGCCGGCATGATCCGGAAGCTTCTCCAAGTACTCGGCGTACGCAGCGTGCGCCACCCTGCGAGAATACTTCTGCTTGAAGGAGCCAACGGCTCGTCCTCTTGCATGCACCAGAACACTTCGATACGCGTGATAAAGATTTTGGTTGCAAAATGGGTATCGATAGCCCTAGTTCCAGGTCCTAATACGCTTGTTATGCATTCCCACATAAAGCTCCCTGAGGATATTGTCGTGGAATTGTCACGACAGATGTCCTAGTGTGAGGACTTAGTCGTGAGGCCAACACATCTTTGTAGTAGCTTGAGAGGGGTTGAGCGGAATCGAGAGACGCAACATAAGACAAGGATTTAGACAGCTTTGGGCCCCGGGAAACATCATCCGGTAATAGCCCTACATGCTGTTTGTGGCTAGATCTCATTATGCCCATGAGAGAGTCGCCGCATAAGCCGGCTCCCCTTTAGTTGTGTCTAGCCCTAGAGATTGTTTCTTGTCCCTTCTTGGGGCGTCCTTCCCCTCCTTATATATGTTGAAGGGGCGGGTTACATGACTAGTCCTAGTAGGATTAGGATTACCCTATTACAAGTGGAGTCCTAGTCTTGCTTCCTTTGTAGGAGAATATTCTTTATGACTTTCCGTTTAAGCCGGCCCAACATAACACAAGCCGGCCTTCTGGGCCTTGGGCCTAGTCTTCTATCTAACCCGCCCGCAGGGTCTCCAATGAATCGTAAACCGCTAGTTCCAAGCGGGTCGCCAATGAGTCGCCAAGCTCCAGTCGGGTCATACATCCGGCGGTTTATACCGCACGGTATATCCCTGACATTAGCCCCCAGTTTAATTTGGATTTATCCATGTTAAACTGATCCTGCAACATAAACACAAGAACAAATTTGACAGATTGTGCTCCGGGTTAAATATTCTTGCAAGCCAACACCTGATCATCTTTAAATCCTTGTCATTTCCTTATTGATACATGCCCATGAACTCATAGCAAATCTCCTTTTAGTAGATATGTTCAAACTTTGTGAATGCAAAAAATCCAGATAGTTCTTTTGAAAAATCCGGGTCAATAGGCCAGCTTCAGAGTCAATTTGCTGACATTGGTCACTTGTAGAGAAATATTGTAAGAAATAATCCACTTGAATTGGCTTCCAAAGCGCCGGCTTAAAAAATATTGGTCTTGAAATACTCAGCTAACTTTCAACCGACTTGAAGATGTAAAACTTGCCAGTTTATCATTACCAAAATTGTCGGGTTATAAAACAGATGATGTCGGGTCATAATTGTTGTTGACATCGGGTCATGTAATTGATCTTCCTAATTTGCTCAAAACTGATAATTTGAAGACGTTCCTCCTTTGTATGCATAATACTTGTAGCCCCCAAGTCTTAAGAAGGAAGCATAGTAATAACTTAAGACTTGCTTCAATATAAATGTTGCAACCTTGAAGAAATCCAGGTTATTCATCTCAATCACTAGTAAAAACTGAATATTCCACATATTTAGCCCCCAAGTGTTGGGTTGTCATGCTTTCATCAACCTGTGACTTGTAATTGTCTTATGCTCACAAAAACTTCAACCGGTGTAGACCCCAAGGGCCGGGTCATTATGCAATAATGAGCATGGACTTTATAAATATGATCATGTATACTTGAGCAGTGACATGTAGCCTCCAAGTGCCGGCTCAGTAAGATAATACTGAGCCGGGACTTTATATATACTTAATTTGAAAATAACATCATATGATGTAATCTCCACCATGGGGCTTGAACCCACGTCCATAAGGTTAAGAGCTTTGTACTCTACTAACTGAGTAGTGGATCTTTCAATATAATTGTAACATCCCAAAATTCTAAATTTTGGAATGTTATAATAAATAGATAGATTTGACTGATTGTTTGATTGATTGTCTGAAAGTGAGTGTATTTGAAACTTTTTGAAAGTTAAATGAGAGGGAATAAAAGGACTTTCCCAAACTTTCATATTTGCTTTCTGATCTCCATGAATTCAAATTATTTTCAAATACAAAACCCTTGAGTGAAGATGATATGACTTCTTCCATTTAAATTAAATGAAAGGGTATTTGAAAATAATTGGATTTCATTTGGAAATATTTCAATTCATAAACTTCATGCAGCTCAATGATTTTCATGAGAGAAGATAAAAGGACTTCTTCAAATTATATGAAATATGAGTTGGGAGTTTCAAACAATTAAATTCAAAGTTCTTTTGAATTTATTTTCAATTTGGAGTTATTTGAGTTTTATTCAAATTATTTTTCTCCAAAAATAAAATATATGGAAATTAGGGTAACATGATTCCCTGCAACAGAAAATTGGAGAGAAATAAATTTGAAATCATTTTGATATTTCTAAAATGATTTTTATTGGATTTTATTAGACCAGTAGCACTCTTTGAATTATCTGAATTTGTGTGAATTTTATTTAATGCTAGGAAAATGTCCATCTTGTAGAAAATCTTTTTCTGAAAATTTTGATATATAATATGCCTATATAAAGTTTTATTTTATTTTCGTTTTTCAGTTTATCGCATTCTATTAAAAAACTGCGCGCGCGCCTGAAACTAAGTGTCGCCTACATACGCATCATAGTACCAGCGAGCGCCCTATTTTTTTTCTTTATCCTATATGGGCCAGGCCCAGCCAGCCTTTTTTTTCTTCTTCTTAGGCCGAATTTTGCAAAAAAAAAAACTGCACCGCAGCGGCCGGCCGAAGGCCTCTAGGCCCATCCGCCTCTTTTCTTCTCTGTTTCGTATATTTTCGTCCACGTTTAGTCCCACATTGCCTACCCTTTGACCCTTAAGACTCTTTTCCACCAATAAATACAGACCCATAGAGCCTCTAAAAATCATCCGATTCGGGTTAAATCAATATTTTAGTTTGACTAGATTCATTTAAGAAAAATATATTTCTCCTCTCTGGCGCGACTTCTGAAAATTGTCTCCTCTCTCCAAAGTTATCTTTTCTCTGCCTTATAAAGGTATCTTTTTTTGTTTTTTTCTTTTCGTCTTATACTTTCGTAGTTTATTATTTTTTTAGACTAATACGATAAAATAATTAGATTATCAATTAGTCTACGTATTTATATATTAGACCCTAGCCTGTATCTATTTTTTTTCTTCCGTAAAACAGTTTGGCCTGATTTTTTAAATAGCCATAACTTTTTACTCGTTTGTCCAAATCCAACGAAACCAACACCCACTTCTTCGTTATGATCCCCTCTATCCAGTAATCCAACCCAAACATGTTTTTGAAATTTTCAAATTTCAAATTTTGTTCAGATTCATATTCAAACTTTTTTTGATCATATCTTTTTATCCGTAACTCCATTTCAGTTGATTCTTTTTGCAAATCGAAGCTCTTGACCTAAACTTTCTGATAAGGCCAAATTCATATAATTTTGGTACTGTTAGAAATTGTTTTATGTTGCAAGAGTTATTTGCTTGGTTTTGGTGTTTTCCGAATCGTCTTCTTCGTTCTTTCTGATCTTTTGAGTGATTGCTTATGTGTGGTTAGTATTGCTTACTTACGATAGATTGATCAGAGTGTGACGAGTAGAGCTATCAAGATTTTTGAGTGCGAACCATCTTCATCAACATTGCAGGCAAGTTCACACTTTGATCATATCCCCTTTCATACCCAGTTTTTATGTATTAGTTTCACCCTTAAACATTGCATGAGTAGGATTGATAACACGTGGGTATTGGGAAGTAGTTGATGAGGTAGGAACCTATTGCCCTGCATTCAAACCTTGGGAGTTACTATTACGTTATGCTTATACTGCTATGCTATGCTTGTAGACGTGGATTGGGTTTTGAGAGTATTCATGACAGATGTGAGATTGTTAATTAATGGTTTATCTAAGATGGCAACTTAAACACACATATGGGTGGATTGAGGCACCTGATTATTCTAGGATTGCCTGTCTAGGCACCTGGGTAGACCAGGATTGCCTTTTTTTATGGACCGCCACCCAGGCTCAAAGGGATCATAAGATTATTCATACTAGAAACTTCCATGTGCAGCCACAAGCTATTATGGGCTCTAGCATAGTTGACTAAGTCGTGTGAACTCTTACAGTGGTAGACTAGCAGATGTAGGGGTTGTAGGTGGTACGGTCTATCCATCGTAAGGTGCAAATGCTTCTGAAAGACTATGTCTCGGTCATCCGTTTCTCAAACACCATGTAGTACGAGAAATCCAACGGAGGAGATCGAGTCTTGTGGGGAAAAGTGCGCAAACCTCTGCAGAGTGTATAAACTAATCAGGATTAGCCATGTCCCCGGTTATGGACATCTTGAGTATCTAGTACTTGGATTATCCTGTTGATCTCATCATGTTACTTTAAATGAATATTGTTGGGTTTAATGATGTTACTTAATTGGGATTGAGAATGTTGTCAACCATTCTCAATGTTCAACAACCACCATGATAGTTAAATAAAATTTATTCCTTTGCAGTAGGAAAAAATTGGCTTTTCGCAAAAACCTTATAACCATAGAGCTTTTCCACCAGCCAAATATGCATGTAGTGATAGCCTTTATTGATCATTATCCTCTGGTGTGAATTCGCCAGTACATTCAATGTACTGACCCTTTGTGGCTGCAACGTCTCATGTTGCAGGATTTCTTACGACGAGTAAGTGATACACTAGGGTTACGATTTCTACACTCAACTTTGCCGTTGGTGTTGATGGGAATCCACAACCTTGTTACTTCCGCTATTTTGGATTGAGGTAATAGTATTTACGTTACTTTATACATGTGATTTACCTCTGTTATAAATCCTCGAGTACTGTGTGTGTCAGCATACCGATCCAGGGATGACACTTAAGCACAGAGACTTGATCCATTCGGGTCGGGTCGCTACAAGATGGTATCAGAGCACATGTTGACTGTAGGACATGACCCTAGAAATTGGCAAGCCCATAGGAAAAAAATTTCTCTACAAATTCATTTTCAAAAAGATCTTTTCCTCTCTTCTCTTCTGAGCTTATTCAAAAATTCCCTTTAGTGAGACCATACCCCTTTCCCCTTTTGACCACACAAAGATTCGACTGATGAGACCACTCCAAGAAGTACAACATATCGGACAACTAATACCACTTCGGAATGAAGAGTATTTTCCGTGCATCTGAATAATGGAAACTACAAACTGTTGAAGACTCTGAAGACTAGGAAAATTGGAGGCTCTGAAGAATTTCCAGATTTGTGTGACCTAGGAAGGCAACCCTTATGGAACTTGGCAGACTATGGAAGTTGTCAATACCCGAGATCAAGGTGTATCGGAGAAAGACCGGAGCATGGAGCATGAGAACTCAAAGTTTTGTCAAGAAAACCCTAAGGCAGGAGATATCAACTATGGAAGATAGCTCCTAGCAATGAAAAGGGCAGAAACACGGTTATCCGTGATGTCATCGCCGCTGATGCTATTGTCACCGTGCTGAGTTAAGGATGCATTTCTTCAGAATGGATTTGATGGAAGAAGGCTGATGGAGCACCTAACAGTAAGATGAAGTTTTAACCTTAGCTGGTGTAACGCTAGAATCTGGAGTAGTACATCAAGAATTTTAAGATGGAGCTCCAGGAAGCCATATTAGACTAGGAAGCATTTCGTGAAGAACTCAGGAACCAGAAGCTGAAAGTAGCCAAGCTGGAGGAGCAAAACCTCGAGATTCGTCGGGAACTGAAGGACAGTAGGACATGGTTCATGCCAAGGATGATGAAACCTAAAAGTTTGGGACGCAACTCCAGAATAATAAAGGACATCATGAGAGACTTCGCGTCAACAGAGATGATCTGGCAAAAGAACTTGAGAAAGACAAGCATGATCGGAAGAAGCCATTGGAGGTATGAACAAGGCTTGAAGAGTTTGGAGACGTTGAAGATTTATTGACCTTTAGAAGACCAAACCCCTGTTATATACCTACATTAGATGCGACGTTTGTGAGCTGTCATTTGTTTGATGTTTTTCTCGACAGCCACAATAAAATCTGTCTTTTCAAAAACTGTTGTTTGCATTGTGTGTATCCCTCTCTATCTCTCTTATCTCACCCCAAACCCATGGACCCAATAGATGATGAATGGAGATGAGCTTATTTTTTCTGGACCGATGAGTCAATTGGAGACGGACCAATGGATTCAGAACATGGAGGATCACATGAAGAATAACCCTATAGTCGGAAACGATATGACCCAGCACGCTCTTCAGTGCTTTGAAAGAGGTGCTGCTACTTGGTGGAGGATGTACCAAACCATCAATGGATGGCAAGGAGTAACCACTTGGAAAGAATTTAAGTTAACTTTGCCAAAGTCTCGGTTTGTGTCCCAGAAGTTGAAGCCTTATGGAAAGGATATGAAGAAACCTTGTGCATGCAAGATTTGTGGAGAAATAGGACACACCCATAAAGAACACAAGGATGAATGCCCTAATTGTGAAGGAAGTCACCCAGTTGAAGAATGCCCAACTAGGCAGATCACTTCTTTCTTGTGTGAAGGGACTACCCACTATCCTGCTCAGTGTCACATTTACCCCATGGTACGAAGGACCGTACAACAGAAGAAAGAAGTAAAGAAAGGAGCCCTTATGGAAATTTTAGAAGAACCCGTGATAAAGGAAGATGTGGAGGACACACCTAAAAAGGACCCGAGTAAACCCTGCACTAAGTCTTGCTATTCATGTGGAGAAGAAGGTCACATCTCCCAAAATTGTTTGAATGGGGATCTAGTAGAATTCCCGACAGAGGAAGTAGAATATGACCCACAAGAAATAGAAGCCATGATCGGCATGGAAAGGTCCAGGAAGAGAAGCAGATTGGATTCCAGGAAGGACCTGAGTCATATCACCTGTTACAGGTGCAAGGAGGCAGGGCACTACCTCAAAAGTTGCCCCAAAAGGAAACCTCGATACTTGTCAGAAGTAATATGTTTTAGTTGTAATGGAGCAGGGCACTTTGCCAGAGAATGCCCCAAGGAGAAGGAAACTTGTGCTAGATAGTTGCGTTTGCAACAAAAGAAATGGAGTAGTAGAAGTGAGAACATTTTTCTTTTATATTGAGGTGTTGAGTTGAGACATGTAATGGAAAAGCAAGAGATTGTAATCATTGGAGAATCAATAAAGTTAGCATCGTTGGTAAGGATTTGGGTTGTATGAGTTGTTACTCTATGAAGAAGGATTTTGACCATTTTGAGGATATGAGAAATATGGTCTATGGAAGATTTGTGCATTTTAAGGGTGGTGGTACCCTGTAAGAACCCTTGACCCCTGGAAAAGATAAGGATACTCCACTGAGTGGATTTTGGACAAAATGAATATGAGTTTTATCTCGATATGTGTGATACCCCAAGAGTATGTGGGATGAAGTTGGAGACTGTCAGTTGTTTGGACCAAATGTGATCAAGGAGTCAGAAGAGAATGTTAAGTTGATTCAAGATAGACTGAAGGTAGCTCAGTCCAGACAGAAGAGTTATGCAGACTTAAAAACGCAAGGAGGTAGTCTATGAAATTGGAGATAGAGCATGTCTTCATGTGTTCCCTCTGCGAGGAGTTAAACGAATTGGAGTTAAGGGAAAATTAGCCCCGAGATTTGTAGGACATACCGAGTTTTGGAGCATAGGGAGAAGTGGCCAACAAGTTGGAGTCACCCAAAGGACTGTCAGGAGTTCATGATGTGTTTCACGTTTCCCAGTTGAAGAAGTGCCATGCAGAGATGGCCAATATTCCCCTGTAAGGACGCTTGACCCTGGAAAGGATAATGAAGTGGAATATGGACTCCATAAGTATAAGTTTTATCTCGGTATGTGGGATATCCCACGAGGATGAATAGATAAATTACTATTGGATATAAAGGAGGTATGATGTCGGAAATATGGATCAATGGAAACTCCATGATGAGTCTGAGTAATCATGTCCTAGTTTGGTGCCAGTAGAAGGAAGAAGACAATACAATTGGATGGATTCTAAGTATGCTAGGAAGCTGGAAGTTGGATGTTGGAATAACGATAAGTTGCCCAATGATAAGTTCAAGGACTACAAGTGATGAGGTGTGCCATAACCCACAGGCCCCAGGACCTGCCAAGAAGCAAGCACATTCTTGCTGAAGGAAAAACCCTAGAAGTGGATATACCTTTGTCGACAAACGGTTTTATAGGAGTAACTCAAAACCTGAGAGTTGTGAAGAAACATTAGATGTTTGTCTGGCTTGCAGAATTTATGGATATATCCGAACTTGGTTCGTCGACAAGAGAAATTCTGGAATGCTTGTGAGGATGACCGAGTGTTAGAATGCGAGATCCGCTAAACCGTATACAAGGTAATGATTTGGGTGCGGGATGGATTGATCACCATACCGACTTACTCTTATTATTCGCCTTGCTATATGGGATGGTAAATCTGAGTGACTTACCTATAGTAGAGAGACGACGATATTAAACCTTTTTTAAACCTTAGAATGGTATAAGAATTTTTCCCTTGTACACGACAGCTTTTTGCCAACCGTAGGTTATACGGTGAGGATCAACCCAGACCCATTTCCTACAGGAGAAACCATAAATCGTTGACCACATGAGATATCGATTAGTTGTTTAGTACTGGCGCCAGACCCGTCAGGTAAGAAGACCCAGTCGTGGAATAACCTTATCAAGATGAAAGGATAGAAGAATTGTGGTAAAGGTTATGCCACTACCGAAAGAGCCAAAGAAGGAATTATCCTTACGATCTGAGAAGACCGGCCCTGTCAAGAATAGGGATGGAGTATATGAGTATTGATGGGACCATAACAATGTTTCTAAGGGTGGTAGCACCCGAGACCCCGGAGACGATTGATGGATTTTGAGAAGACCCCGAACTTAACCTATTTCTTTCTAGCCTCTCCGAATCTCGAGGACGAGATTTATTTTAAGGGTGGTAGGTTTGTAACATCCCAAAATTCTAAATTTTGGAATGTTATAATAAATAGATAGATTTGACTGATTGTTTGATTGATTGTCTGAAAGTGAGTGAATTCGAAACTTTTTGAAAGTTAAATGAGAGGGAATAAAAGGACTTTCCCAAACTTTCATATTTGCTTTCTGATCTCCATGAATTCAAATTCTTTTCAAATACAAAACCCTTGAGCGAAGATGATATGACTTCTTCCATTTAAATTAAATGAAAGGGTATTTGAAAATAATTGGATTTCATTTGGAAATATTTCAATTCATAAACTTCATCCAGCTCAATGATTTTCATGAGAGAAGATAAAAGGACTTCTTCAAATTATATGAAATATGAGTTGGGAGTTTCAAAGAATTAAATTCAAAGTTCTTTTGAATTTATTTTCAATTTGGAGTTATTTGAGTTTTATTCAAATTATTTTTCTCCAAAAATAAAATATATGAAAATTAGGGTAACATGATTCCCTACAACAGAAAATTGGAGAGAAATAAATTTGAAATCATTTTGATATTTCTAAAATGATTTTTATTGGATTTTATTAGACCAGTAGCACTCTTTGAATTATCTGAATTTGTGTGAATTTTATTTAATGCTCGGAAAATGTTCACCTTGTAGAAAATCTTTTTCTGAAAATTTTGATATATAATATGCCTATATAAAGGTTTATTTTATTTTCGTTTTTCGATTTATCGCATTCTGTTTTAAAAAAAACTGCGCGCGTGCTTGAAACTAACTGTCGCCTACGTACGCATCATAGTATCAGCGAGCGCCATATTTTTTTCTTTATCCTATATGGACCAGGCCCAGACAGCCTTTTTTTCTTCTTCTTAGGCCGAATTTTGCAAAAAAAAAAACTGCACCGCAGCGGCCGGCCGAAGGCTTTTTTTTTCTCTGTTTCGTATATTTTCGTCTACGTTCAATCCCACATTACTTAGCCTTTGACCCCTAAGCTTCTTTTCCACCAATAAATATAGACCCATAGAGCCTCCAAAAATCATCTGATTCGGGTTAAATTAATATTTTAGTTTGACTAGATTCATTTAAGAAAAATATATTTCTCCTCTCCGGCGCGACTTCTGAAAATTACCTCCTCTCTCCAAAATTATCTTTTCTCTGCCTTATAAAGGTATTTTTTTGTTTTTTTCTTTTCTTCTTATACTTCGTAGTTTATTATTTTTTTAGACTAATACGATAAAATAATTAGATTATCAATTAGTCTATGTATTTATATATTAGACCTTAGCCTGTATCTATTTTTTTTCTTCCGTAAAACAGCTTGGCCCTGATTTTTCAAATAGCCATAACTTTTTACTCGTTTGTCCAAATCCAACGAAACCAATGCCCACTTCTTCGTTATGATCCCCTCTATCCAGTAATCCAACCCAAACATGTTTTTGAAATTTTCAAATTTCGAATTTTGTTCAGATTCATATTCAAACTTTTTTTGATCATATCTTTTTATCCGTAACTCCGTTTCAGTTGATTCTTTTTGCAAATCGAAGCTCTTGACCTAAACTTTCTGATAAGGCCAAATTCATATAATTTTGGTACTGTTAGAAATTGTTTTATGTTGCAAGAGTTATTTGCTTGGTTTTGGTGTTTTCCGAATCGTCTTCTTCATTCTTTCTGATCTTTTGAGTGATTGCTTATGTGTGGTTACAAGTGCTTGCTTACGATAGATTGACCGGAGTGTGACGCGTAGAGCTATCAAGATTTTTGAGTGTGAACCATCTTCATCAACATTGCAGGCAAGTTCACACCTTGATCATATCCCCTTTCATACCCAGTTTTTATGCATTAGTTTCACCCTCAAACATTGCATGAGTAGGATTGATAACACGTGGGTATTGGGAAGTAGTTGATGAGGTAGGAACCTATTGCCCTGCATTCAAACCTTGGTAGTTACTATTACGTTATGCTTATACTGCTATGCTATGCTCGTAGACGTGGATTGGGTTTTGAGAATATTCATGACAGATGTGAGATTGTTAATTAATGGTTTATCTAAGGTGGCAACTTAAACACACATCTGGGTGGACTGAGGCACCTGATTATTCTAGGATTGCCTGTCTAGGCACCAACCAGGATTGCCTGTTTTTTTTATGGACCGCCACCCAGGCTCAAAGGGATCATAAGATTATTCATACTAGAAACTTCCGTGTGCAGCCACAAGCTATTATGGGCTCTAGCATAGTTGACTAAGTCGTGTGAACTCTTACAGTGGTAGACTAGCAGATGTAGGGGTTGTAGGTGGTACGGTCTACCCATCGTAAGGTGCAAACGCTTCTGAAAGACCATGTCTCGGTCATCCGTTTCTGAAACACCATGTAGTGCGAGAAATCCAA
Organism: Triticum urartu; assembly: GCF_056163025.1. Taxonomy (NCBI): domain Eukaryota; kingdom Viridiplantae; phylum Streptophyta; class Magnoliopsida; order Poales; family Poaceae; genus Triticum; species Triticum urartu. The sequence goes on along the minus strand of NC_141879.1, from coordinate 278,751,782 downwards.
CGGAGGAGATCGAGTCTTGTGGGGAAAAGTGCGCAAACCTCTGCAGAGTGTATAAACTAATCATGATTAGTCGTGTCCCCGGTTATGGACATCTTGAGTATCTAGTACTTGGATTATCCTGTTGATCTCATCATGTTACTTTAAATGAATATTGTTGGGTTTAATGATGTTACTTAATTGGGATTGAGAATGCTGTCAACCATTCTCAATGTTCAACAACCACCATGATAGTTAAATAAAAGTTATTCCTTTGCAGTAGGGAAAAATTAGCTTTTCGCAAAAACCTTATAACCATAGAGCTTTTCCACCAGCCAAATATGCATGTAGTGATAGCCTTTATTCATCATTATCCTCTGGTGTGAATTTGCCAGTACATTCAATGTATTGACCCTTTGTGGCTGCAACGTCTCATGTTGCAGGATTGATTTCTACACTCAACTTTACCGTTGGTGTTGATGGGAATCCACAACCTTGTTACTTCCGCTATTTTGGATTGAGGTAATAGTATTTACGTTACTTTATACATGTGATTTACCTCTGTTATAAATCCTCGAGTACTGTGTGTGTCAGCATACCGATCCAGCGATGACACTTAAGCACAGAGATTTGATCCATTCGGGTCGGGTCGCTACAATAATGGACTGAGGCATGTGTACCTTGAATATTTGACAGGAGTAATTGGTAGCCCCCAAGGGCCGGCTCATTACAATGGGATGAGTCGGGTCTTCAATAAGTTGATTAAAAAATGACTTTACATTAGCCTCCAAGTGCCATGGTGCATGCTGGCAGTGACATGGGACTTGCATATTTGATGTAATCTCAATTTGAATAATGTAGCCCCCAAGTGTCGGGTCGTAAGCCTGCAGCGACTCGGGACTATTCCCTACATTGTAAAAATAAATCATGTCCATTAATAAAATAATAACCATTGCGCTGAAGCGACTTTGAAGACCTCCATCGTAATATTGGCTATTGATAACCATAATAAAAATCCAGCCTTGTTGGCTATTAAAGATTTAAATAATATAATCCGGTTTGTAAAGCCGGTTCCTATGATATTGAATCGTACTACCGGTTTAGGATACATGTGCAGTAAGGGTGATAACCCAATCTTTAGAAGCCAAAACTTCCAAATGTTTATGATTGTCATATGATGGCAACTTATCATCCGAAGTCAAGCCGGGTTAAATAGAAACCACATATATATGCCTCAGATCTGAACAAAATAGTCTCAAGACAAACCCGAACAATTGTTTTCAAAAAACTTATGGCAAATATAGAGAAAAAGCGAGGCTTCTGATTCGAGTACAACCGGTAAGCCGGACCAAATGGGGTTAAGCTACGATTCGAATCCGATCATGAAGCCCCCTAGTGGTTTTGGCGTTGCGCCGATCAAGAGGGTACCGATAGTTATGTTCTCTTTGGTTTGAATACGACCTATATTTGAACAGGAAGCCCCCAAATGATCTTGAGAGTTTTTAACGACTCTGAATCGAATACGATCAAAGTCGGACCCAAAAGGGGTTAAGCTATGATTCGAATACGATCAAGAAGCCCCCTAGTGGGTTTGGCATTGCGCCGATCAAGAGGGTACCGACAGCTATGTTCTCTTTGGTTCAAATACGACCTATGTTTGAACAGGAAGCCCCCAAATGACCTTGAGAGTTTTTTAACGACTCTGATTCGAATACGATCAAAGTCGAACCCAAAAGGGGTTAAGCTATGATTCGAATACGATCAAGAAGCCCCCTAGTGGGTTTGGCATTGTGCCGATCAAGAGGGTACCAACATCTATGTTATCTTTGGTTCGAATACGACCTATGTTTGAACAGGAAGCCCCCAAGTGACCATTGGAGCAGGGTATCTATGTTTGAACCACGCATCATGGCAGCAAGCTCTCTTTGGCAACCTTTAATTTTTCCTGAGAACTCAACTTTGCAAGAGATAATTCTTCTTGAACCGGAATTTTAAACCGGATATTGAGAGCTTCCAAGCTTTGTGGGAGACAGATTTCCCTTGAGCCGGATTTTAAACCGGATATTGAGCTTCAATGCTTTGTGAGAGACAAATTTCCCTTGAGCCGGCGTGGTAAACCACGTGGACGGGCGAGTTGATGTAAACCGAGCCACAGAGGATGGTGACTTTGCGCATGTTCTTTCACCGGGCAGTATGACACGGACGAAACCCCGGTGCAGAACATTGCCATCGCTCGCTGCATACCCACAATATAACACCTCATTCGTAATGAACAATTATCCTGCATCAAAAAGTACTACAAGCCAAAGTATTTGTTCTTTTAAAGAAAGCAATATGTAATATAAAAACATATTGGATGGATTTCACCTGACACGCCAGGCCAGTATCCACCGCGGAGTTGATGATCACCGCGGTGAAGCTAAAATTAATCACGGGTGAGCCGGCTGCGGCGTTGTAAGCTAGCGCGGATGGGTGGGTTAATCGCAAGCGTGGTAAACCGCGTGGACGGGTAAGTCAGCCGGCTTATGCGCATCCGCCGGGAGACTTATGAGAGTGGGCGCGGCGTTGGAGCCCAGCACGTGCGGGCGTAGACGGACGAGTCAGTCACATCGTGGTGGCGGGTGCAGGCGCTTGAGTTGGCCATGACATTTAAACCGGTGCGAGCCTTATGTCAACGGCATGACGTCACTTTTGTAAAGGACTTTGTCATGATTCGTCCGGATGGGAGATGATTCGTTCTACGCGGCAGAGGCTGCAAGAGACCAGGGTGGGGATGCACCGGCAACGTGGTAGCTCAAAGCCCACCATGGCAGAGGCGGTTCAACACGAGAGGGGTGGGAACGTCTCAAATCGCTAACAACCATGCCGGAAGTGACTTACAGGCGACAGGAGGATCTGACAGTACTTGAGTCGCTGAGGCCAACTCCACCGCGTGACCCTATCCTGTCCGCCCCGTCCGTTTGGGGTAAAACGGACGAATAGCGCAGCCCAGCACACGGCCTCAAATGGACAATGTCCGGATTCTGTCCATTTTCGACCCATCCCCGGCCCAAACTTGCGCTAGGTTTGGGGTGAAACGGACGTGCGCGGACGGCTTGGACGCACGCCCTTGTCCCCCCTGTGGCCCGCCTGTCGGGGACACTAGCAGTCCCTCCGCTCCCAATGCTTCCACCCTCTCTCTCTCTCGCCCCGCCCCGCCATCGGCGCCGCCGCTATTCTCCGGCCGCCTCCTCACCGCGCAGCCTCTGGCCGTCCCTACCAAACCACTTCTCGACATGGCCGCCACCACGCCCGTGCTGTGGCCGTAGTTTTGGCCGTCGACTGGAGGTTTGGCCGTCGACGTCTTTGCCGGCCGCAGAGGGGACAGGACCGTCGGCGACGCAGCACGGCGTCCTCGGCAGCTCCCGACGAGAGCTCCACAACGGCCAGTAGCCGGCCGGCAACCACCCCTGCTGCGTCGAGGTGATCATCGCAGCCTCTTCGCCACCACGCCCGCAAGGTGTTCGGCATTTTGCTCACAAAGGTATGAACAGTGGAGACGAGTTTTTCTTCCATCACTTTCTTTGTTCATCGGACGATTCATCATCGGATGATGAAGATATTGTGGTGGCTGCACTGGTCGTTCACGACCACATTCAACGGCAGCTTCCTCGGTACAGGGGGTCACTCCCTGGCCGTGCTCCCAACCTGAACTGCAACAGGGAGAGAGGGCATGCCCTGCTCTATGCCGATTACTTTTCCAACACCCCGCTCTTCAAGCCGGATAAATTCCGTCGCCGTTTTCGAATGGCAAGGCATGTGTTCAATCGTATCCGCGAGGGAGTGGTTGCTCATGACCCATACTTCGAGTGCAAGACGGATGCCCTTAGCAAGCTTGGATTCTCCTCTTACCAAAAATGCACCGCGGCCATCCGCATGCTTGCATATGGAATTCCAGGCGATCTGTGGATGAGTATGTGCGTATGAGTGAGACAACATGTCTGGTGTCAATGTAAAAGTTTTGCCAGGCTGTGATCGAGGTGTTTGGCCCAGAGTACTTGAGGCAGCCAACTGCCGCTGATACAGAGAGATTGTTGGCGACCAACGCAGCTAGAGGCTTTCCAGGCATGCTTGGCAGCATAGATTGTATGCACTGGGAGTGGAAGAACTATCCATTTGCTTGGCAGGGCCAGTACAAAGGGCATGTCAAGGCGTGCACTGTCATATTAGAAGCAGTGGCATCAGAGGATCTTTGGATATGGCATTCTTTCTTCGGCATGGCAGGTTCTCACAATGATATCAACGTGCTGCAGAGTTCTCCAGTCTTCGCGAGGCTTGCAGAAGGCCACTCCCCACCTATCAACTTTGAGATCAACGGCCACCATTACAACAAGGGATACTATCTAGCAGATGGTATATATCCTCAGTGGTCAACTTTTGTGAAGACAATCTCAAAACCCCAAGGTGAGAAGAGAAAGAGATTTGCCCAAATGCAAGAGAGTGTTAGAAAGGATGTGGAACGTGCTTTTGGTGTGCTTCAATCCTGGTGGGGTATCGTTCGAAACCATGCACTATCATGGGATGAAAGGAAGCTTTGGGAGGTGATGTCTGCTTGTGTGATCATGCACAACATGATCGTCGAGGACGAGCATGATGAGAGTATCTTCGACCAAGGATTTGACTATCAAGGTGAAAATATTGAGCCCTGCACCAAGACCCGGCCACATTTGAACAGTTTGCTCAATTCCACCGTGATATGCGTGATTGGCACACTCATTTGAATCTTCAAAATGACTTGGTTGAGCACGTGTGGGATCACATTGGCAACCAATAGATGTATTGGTCCATTTTATGTTTAGTCAAGACAATTTCGATTTGGTTGTAAAAATATTTTATTAAAGACAATTTCAATTGGGTTGTAAAACTATTTTAATTTTCAGACAAATATTTGGGTTGTAAACTAGTTTTGATGAAAATTTGGGCATTTTTGGCCCTGACGGACAGGATAGGGCAAAAGGATCCATCCGCGCGCTGGGCGCACGGCCACCGCATCCCAGGACACGCCCGGACACGGCCCCAAATCGCTACCCAAACGGACAGAATCCGGACAAAACGGACGTCCGTTTGGGGTCGCGCGGTGGAGTTGAGAAACAAAGTAGAATTTGTGTGATTCAGGCCACACTTGGGGCGGTCCTTGTATTCACAATATATAGGATTACATGCCTTGCTAGTCAAGGTGAATCAAAGCAAATCCTCAACCGAATCATACAGTAATATTCGGTGGGATATTGGGCTAGTTTCCTATTACATGAAATACAGACAAAAGGAATACTTTAACATCCCCCCTCAGCTTGTGCGTCGTACGGAAGCAAGCATAAGCTGGAACGAAACTCAGAGAAGAGTTGTGAGGGCAATCCTTTTGTCATGATGTCAGCATACTGATGCGAGGATGGCACATGAAGAACCCGGACCTCACCAAGCGACACGTTCTCCCGGACGAAGTGGATATCAATCTCAATGTGCTTAGTACGATGATGCTGGACCGGATTAGAAGCCATGTAGACAGTACTAACGTTGTCACAGAAGACAATAGTGGAAGACGTCAGAGGGTGATGAAGCTCCCCAAGAAGCTGACGAATCCAACAACACTCAGCAACAACATGAGCAACCGCGCGATACTCCGCCTCGACACTGGAGCGAGACACAGTAGTCTGACGTTTGGACGACCAAGAGACAAGGTTGTCACCAAGATAGACGCAGTAGCCAGACGTAGAGCGGCGCGTGTCAGGGCACCCAGCCCAATCTGCGTCAGAGTATGCAGTAAGTGCTGTAGAGGAGGAGCTCGAGAGGTGCGAGCTAAGGTCCAGGGTCCCCTTTATGTACCGGAGAATGCGCTTAACCAACTACATATGAGGCTCTCTGGGCGCATGCATGTATAAATAGGCCTGCTGAACTGCATGCGCGATATCTGGTCGCGTGAGTGTCAAATACTGTAAGGCACTAGCGTAGCTCCGATACTCGGTGGGATCGGAGAGAAGAGGACCATCCTGAGCTGAAAGCTTGCACTTAGTGTCGATCGGAGTGCCAGAGGGGTGACAATCAACCATGCCAGCGCGGCGAAGGAGCTCCAAGGCATACTGTCGCTGAGAGAGAACCATGCCCAAGGATGTCCGAGTGACGAAGATGCCAAGGAAGAATGTCAAGGCACCAAGGTCCGTCATAGCGAACTCAGAGTGGAGCTGCTGTGTGAGGTGACGTAAGAGTAGATCCGTCGAGGCAGTGAGGACAATGTCGTCCACATACAAGAGTAGGTAAGCGAGGTCTGTACCACGCTTGTAGATGAAGATGGACACATCCGACTTGGAGGCAACGAAGCCAAGTCGATGGGCAAATAGAGCGAACCGCTGGTACCAAGCGCGTGGAGCCTTCTTAAGACCATAGAGAGACTTGTGTAGGCGACACACATAGTCCGGACAACGAGTGTCGACAAAACCGGGAGGCTGCTGGCAGTAGACCTCCTCGTCAAATTGCCATGGAGGAAGGCATTCTTGACGTCGAGCTGGTGGATCGGCCACGACTGAGAGACCGCAAGGCTGAGGACGATGCGAATCGTGGCAGGCTTGACAACGGGGCTGAATGTCTCATCAAAATCAATGCCCTATTGTTGAGAATAGCCTCGTACCACCCATCGAGCCTTATACCGTGCAAGGCTGCCATCTGAGTGGAACTTGTGTTTGAATATCCACTTTCCTGAAACAACATGAGCACGAGGAGGAAGGGGAACAAGAGACCACGTCCCGTTAGTGACAAGAGCATCAAATTCCTCGGTCATAGCACGACGCCAGTGTGGGTCATGGAGTGCACCCCGGTATGTTTTGGGAATAGGAGAGGGAGTGGAGTGAGTAGCGGAGAGATTAAGACGGTCAACGGGCTGGAAGAGGCCACACTTAGCACGAGTGACCATGGTGTGGGTGTTGGACGGGGATGGTGGCCGGTGCACCACGACCGACGGGGAGGAGTCAAGGGACGCCGAGCAAGGGGAGGGTGTCTGGCCATGCGGGACTGCATGCGTGGACGCGGGCGGCGAGGTAGTCTGCGAACCAGAGGAGGCACGTGACTGATCCATCGTGGGGGTGGATGGGAATCCATGCATGGCGGGTTGCGGGCTGTCATGCATGACGGGTTGCGGGTCAGCATGCATGGCGGGTTGCGGGCGCGTGGAAAGGCCAGGCTGGTGGCTGGGTGGGGAGCGCGCAGGAGAGCCAGAGGAGGGGGTGCGGGCCGGTAGGGACTGTTTTGCTGGGGTGTGGATGGGTGCGTTCGGTGGTGTTGCATGCAAATGCATGTTGGGTAGATTAGGGTTAGATGGTGTGTGTTGCATGGTGGCCATGTCCAGAAGAAAATCTAGCGCGACCAAGGGATTGGTGGGACGGTCGACCGAGTAAGAGAATGGAAAGACAGTCTCGTCGAAGATGACATGGCGAGAGATGATGACTCGAGGCGTAGAGATATTGAGGCAACGGTATCCCTTGTGATTGGACGAGTATCCAAGGAAGACACAAGCAGTGGACCGAGGAGCGAGTTTATGCTTGGCCGTAGCAGATTGGTTGGGATAGCATAAGCAACCAAAGACACGAAGAGCAGCATAATCCGGTATTGTGTCATAGAGGCGAATGTAGGGAACCGAAAAGCCAATGGATTGCGAGGGGCGTATATTGACAAGGTATGTTGCCATTGCGAGAGCCTCGGCCCAGTAGGAGGGCGGCATGGAGGATTGGAAAAGGAGAGTGCGAGTGATGTCGTTGATCGTGCAGATAGCACGTTCGGCCTTGCCGTTTTGGGCGGACGTGTAGGGGCATGAAAAACGAAGGTGAATACCGTGAGTGGAAAAGAAAGAGGTGACCGTGGAGTTGATAAACTCGATCCCATTGTCGGCTTGCATGGCTACAAGAGGATGTGAAAATTGTGTGCGAATGTAGGCAACAAAATTAAGAAGAATCCCCGCGGTGTCGGACTTCTTTCGGAGAGGAAAGGTCCACATGAAATGAGAGTAATCGTCAACAATAACTAGATAGTACTGAAAACCAGAATTACTCAATATTGGAGAAGTCCAAAGATCACAATGTATCAACTGAAATGGTTCGACGCTTATTGATGTAGACCTAGCGAAGGGCAAGCGCACGTGTTTGCCAAGTTGACAAGCATGACAAACATGCGAGGCTGCCTTATTACAGGAAATAAAAGAGTTCTTATGAAGTTGGGACATGGAGTCACGTCCCGGATGTCCTAAGCGACGGTGCTAAAGCTCGGTGGAGGTGGTGGCGACGAGTCCATGGGCATGGTGGTGGATGACCGATGATGGGAAGACGTAGAGGTCACCGAGACTATTGCAGCGAAGAACCACGGCCTTGGTGCGAAGATCCTTCACAGAAAAGCCGAGGGGGTCAAACTCAATAGAACAAAGATTATCAATGGTGAAGCGACGAACGGAAAGTAAATTCTTGATGATGTGTGGAACAAGTAATACATTGCGAAGGAAGAGAGAACGAGTGGAAGTGGGTATAGAGGTGTGTCCAATGTGTGAGATAGGCAAGGTAGAGCCATTGCCCATGGTGACAACGGAGGAGGAGGGAGGGGGTGTGAGATGGTGAAGCATACCGGGGTCCGAGGCCATGTGCGTTGTGGCTCCATAGTCCATTACCCATTCGCCCACTGTCGAAGGAGTCGCGGCGTTGTTGAGGGCAGCGAGGAGGGCGGAGCAGTCCCACGTCGGAGAGCCGTCGTAGGCAGGAGTGGGCGGCGGGTTGGTGCCGAAAGCCTGGCCGTGCAACGGGGCGAGGGAGGTGAAGGCCTGGGCCGGCGGAAGGACCGGGGGTCGTGGCCCGAGGAGGCCAGCGCCGGCGTTGGCCCGTGCTGTCGGGGGCGCCTGAAGGAGTTGCTGGGCCTGCCCCGTATAGGGATTGAAGCAGACCCAGGGACCAACAGACGAGGGCGCCCCCTGCTCGAAGTGCCCGTCGTGGGAGTTGGGAGGGCCACCCCCGCCGTTCCCGCCGCCGGAGCCATTCTTCTTCTTCCAGTTCGCTGTTGCGTTGTCCGCCGGAGGAGCCACCCCCGGAGGCGTTCCCGTAACGAGGGTCGTCGCTGCCGTGTCGAGCACCGTCGCCACGGTGGTGTCCAGAGGAAGTGGAGCCGCCGACACCATGGGGAGGCGCACCTCCATAGAGTGCCGTCTGGTGCCCAATCGCGGCGGAATTCGCGAGCTGGATGTCACGGAGGGTCAGCAGCGATCTCGTCTGGCTGAACGAGGGAAGGGGGTTCTGCATGGTGACTATCGTCGTGATGTCCAAAAACCGTGGATTGAGGCCACGAAGGCAATTGAGCACAAGTGTCTGGTCGGAGATGGCCAGATGGGGGTTCCAACATCGCCGAGGGCATCGGAGAGCGCCTTCAAACGGTGGCAGTAGGCGGTGATGGAGATCTCGCCCTGGACGAGGCCGCGGAACTCCGCTTCAAGATAAACGGCGCGGGTCATCTGATTGTCCAGAAACAGGTTGGTGATGAGTGTCCAAGCTTCTTGCGCCGTCTGATCCTCCGCCATGATTATGTCGAGGATCTCGTCCGAGATCGAACCATAGAGCCACGAGCGGACAATATAGTCCTCGCGAACCCAGTCGGCGGTGCGGTCCGCCTCAGAAGTGGTGGTGTTGACGTGGGAGAGCAGATCGTACTTGCCGAGAAGCATGCGGATGAGCATCCTCCACTTGGTGAAGTTGGAGGCGTGGAGGTCCAGTGTCACCGGGACATGGGTGCGGACACTCGCGACGTTGACAGCGGGAGACGCAGCGGCGGGCATGATGGCGGTCACCAGGGCATCGGTGGTGGAGTTCACGGAGGTGGGCAGGGTGGAGGAGGAGAGGGAGGAGTCGGTGTTGGACATAGCTGGACGGTGTTGCGAGGAGGCAGGGAGCGAGCGGGGCGATCAGGGAGGATCGTGCGTATCTGATATCAAGAAACAAAGTAGAATTTGTGTGATTCACGCCACACTTGGGGCGGTCCTTATATTCACAATATATAAGATTACATGCCTTGCTAGTCAAGGTGAATTAAAGCAAATCCTCAACCGAATCATACAGTAATATTTGGTGGGATATTTGATTAGTTTCCTATTACATGAAATACAGACAAAAGGAATACTTTAACAAGTTGGCCTGATATCTTGTGATGACGACCACAGCTGATGGGTGTTGAAAACCTCTGTACTAACACTCCAGTCTCCTAGCCCCCACGTGGGAAGCATCCAATTTCTGAAACTCTGTTATTTCTCCTGTAGCTGCTGGCCAACGTATATTCCTACTGTAGACTTTAGGCATTGCCGTGTTGGTATTTTGAGGCCTTTTCTTGGCACGGTTCCATAGGAATACATATATGATGTCCCTGAAAATTGTGTACGTGCTAGTACTTCTTCAATCTTCCAACCTGCTCCCCACTTCCCCTTGTTTGTCTTGAGGACAGGCTAACAGGAACACGCAGGGGCGCAGCAGCTCAGAAGCGAAACCGAGCAGGGACGTTGGGGGCGGCAGAACCGGCTGGCGACTTGAAGCACGGTGAGGCAAATCCGGCTGGCGACTCGAGGCCCGGTGGCCCTAGGTGCAGCGGCCCAGGGCGCGGGGAGGTTTTAGAGACGGCGGCTTATAGTGGCAAACGAGTGGTGAGCTGGAGCGGGGTGACTTGACTGCGAAGGCAAAACCGGCGAGGCGCGGGCGGGTCATGGCAGCGGCTTAGAGGCCGGGCGCTGGACGAGGACGACGCATGCATCCGAGCTCAGAGCAGGCCGGGACCAGCGAGTTGGCCAGCCGGTGTGGGAACCGGCCGCGGGGAGGAGATTGGTGCGGCAGGGCGGCTCGGTGGGTCGACCCGAGGCGAGCAGGTGAGCGAAGCGAGGCCGTAGTAGCACCAAAAATCCTTCTCTGGGTCGTCGTTGACTTGGCTTTTTTTCACTGTAACGAGGTACCTGGCTTTCCTTTTCCTGTATGTGTCCGAGCCCGTGTCAGACTAACAGCAGGCATATCTTCAATCTTTGAACAACTCCAAAGCCTTTCTTCTTCTATTTAATCCTGGTGAGGAGTAGTACTAGTCTCACGTGAGGAGGTGAAGATCCATTGACTTTGGTCCATGTGCCCACTACTAATACAAGTAGTATTTTGCTAATTTAATCCCGATGAGCAGTATAGCTCTAGTCCTTCACATGTACAGGTAACACTCCGAACTTGATCTAGACACGGACAACAGATCCATCCAATCATGTCGGTCTCAGAGTAGTAACGTGGCAGACAAATCACCTCGTGTAGATCTCGTCTCGGACTTGGCAGATTGAGACGATGTGATGGCGACGCCGCGACGCATATAGATGAAACCCTAATTCCCTTTGAACTTCAATCTCATCCTCCCAATTTTCAAAATTAACCAGCAAAATTAGGAACCCGACCGGCGGCGAAATTTCTAAAAGGCTTGACAACTGTTCCCTTGAGCCGGCGTGGCAACTTTTCCGTCCCGGGTTATCTTGCGTGATTGTTCTATGATTACTCTTCTTCATCTAGAAAATAGCGAGCTTCTCGATCCCTGAAAGATCCTTCTAAGAACTCAACACCACCATGCACCAGCCCCATGATGGGCGCCAACTGTCATGAAATTGTCACGGCTGATGTTCTAGTGTGAGGACTTAGTCGTGAGGCCAACGCATCTTTATAGTATCTTGAGAGGGGTTGAGCGAAATCGAGAGACGCAACATAAGACAATGATTTAGACAGCTTCGGGCCCCGGGAAACATCATCTGGTAATAACCCTATATGTTGTTTGTGGCTAGATTTCATTATGCTCACGAGAGAGTCGCCGCATAAGCCGGCTCCCCTTTAGTTGTGTCTAACCCTAGAGATTGTTTCTTGTCCCTTATTGGGGTGCCCTGCCCCTCCTTATATATGTTGAAGGGGCGGGTTACATGACTAGTCCTAGTAGGATTAGGATTACTTTATTACAAGTGGAGTCCTAGTCTTGCTTCCTTTGTAGGAGAATATTTTTTATGCCTTTCCTTTTAAGCCGGTCCATCATAACATAAGCCGGCCTTCTGGGCCTTGTCCCTGGTCTTCTATCTGACCCGCCCGCCGGGTCTCCAATGAATCGTAAACCGCCAGGTCCAAGTGGGTCGCCAGTGAGTCGCCAAGCTCCAGCCGGGTCATACATCCGGCGGTTTATACCGCGGGGTATATCCCCGACAGATATGCCTCTTGTATCTCCTCTGACCATCTTCATCCTCGTTGTCGACATCGTCAGATAGCACCTATACATATAGTAAAAAATGGTGGTGTCAAATTTGGAACACAAACTAATCTCTAGCGAACATTTGGCAGTTGCCAAAATTTGCATCAAATCAATGTTTACATGCCATAAAGTAGGATTAGGAATTTATGGATATTTTTCTTAGACATATCTAGAGATTATGGTTCGACTTTTAAGCACAATCGTCTATGTACAAACCAATCTTGAAGAAAATAATGGCACAAACATATATGTAGGTCATTCAAAATCAATTGTCAAGACCAGACTAGGAATTATTACCACGGACACTAACCCTAGTCGGATTATTAGCAGAAATCATTTGCACAGATGAAACAATTAATCACTTATCACTTGTACCATTCAAACAATCAATACACTACACGGATCTAACAAAACTTACTCAGATTTCATGGATTGGGAGAACATAACCATAAAATTTCTTTTCCAAAAAGGGGGAGGCAGGATGCAGGAGTAACCAGAGAAACCCTAGGATGTATTTGACACATAAATGGGCATAGATGACTAACCAGTTCTCCATCATCGTCGAAGTCGTCGTCCGAGTCATCGCCGGAGTCGGTGTGGACCTTCGGCTCTGGCTGTGGAAGCAAAACATCGTCGAAGACGTCAAGGTGCAGCGATAGCTCGCCAGCGGCGACGGCAACCTCTGTCTCTATCTTCACGCCGTGCTCTGGTGCTTCGGCAGCCCCGGCATCGCCACTCCCTCCGATGGGGCGCTTCGTGGCATCCTCATACACTGACGGCTTTGAGGACTGGGAGCGGCGTCGAGGATGTAGGCGGAAAGAGAGGATTCTGTGTGTGGCGAGGATGGTGGTGCGGTTGCTCGGGGCCGCCATTAATATGGACTAGTGGGAGAGAGGCGGGCGGCTGTCAAACCGCTGGCTCGCCTCCCGATGAGCCTGTGCACCGGACCGCTGGCATGCCTATCGTCATTTCACACCGCTACTTGCAGGCCTCCCGATGACACTGCGTAGCGAGCACGCCTCCCGTCAATTCACACACCTGCACGCACGCCTCCCAGTCTACCTGTGCGGCAGACTGCTCACATGCGTCCCGTCAACTCACGCCTGCTCGCACGGCACACGGGTCGCGTGGCGACACATATATTGTTTTTCTATTTTGATGATTAATGCTGCCGCTTTATTACTTAACCAAAGTATGGCACGTATCCATTGTTGGTCTAACACCCACGGTCCCAATTATTAATAATCTCCCATTTGTAAGAAGATAAAGATTACATCAAAACTTGTCTTAAATTTGACAAAAAGTACAATGCCACTTTGTATCGGTGTCCATATGACAACACGATAAGTTTCATGAATTTCAAATAGGTTTTGGATGTACTAGATTTTAAAAATCAAGATTCTCAACATTTGAAATTTCTTGCACAGGGAGTAAACATGCACCCAGTGAGACACATGTGTTTTTCCAATCTATTTAGGTGCACTATCATGTGTGATGTAGCTCAAATTTGATTTTTGCACATTATACCCCTAGGAAATCAATCAATGTACTAAAACGTCTTAATGATCTCTGTTTTTTCTCAAAATTAAAACGTCCCTCCTTTGATAACATATGTTCACCGCGGGGAAATTTAACATGCATCATATTTGCGGTGGATGCGTGGTGTGTGTGTGTGTGCACTTGTGCGTATCGGGGGCTGGCAGTACACTACGAGTCGTGAGCCACCATGTGGGTTGGCCGTTTTGTGAGGCAGGTGCCACATTAGAGTCATGAATTTGTTATTTAAAACATTACACAACCCTTTCATACATAGATGTTTTGGCCACATGCCGTCGGCGGTTGTCCTACACGACATTCACTCACATGTGACACTTTCTGTGGGCCCGCGAGGTTGTCATCCGTCACTTCGATCAACAGCCGACAGAGAGGTTAATTTGACCGGGAAGATAGAATCTTTTTGCTTGTGTTATGGTGGGAGTATATAGTACGCGTCAAAGAGATGGGAGGGGACTAGCATATATATGTAACGACCCGAGACCGACGCTTCACGTGCCTTCCATGTATTCCAAGTTTCGCAGTGTGATTTACTTATTTGTTGCATTCTTCATAGCATCATTTGCATTGGATCATGTCATCATGCTTCATCTCATTAATTTTTGCATCTCATCTAAATAAATCGTATGGATCTTCAATCCATTTAAATCGAGGGAAATGCACATGGTGATTTCTCTTTATAATATATCCTCCCAATATTTAGGGAGCTATTATAGAATATTCTATTGATGTGGAATTACCATAACACACTTGCAAATAATTCCCATGACCTCTCTACTTCAAGTTTGGTCCCCAAACTTTGCCAACTATTCTTGTCTCATTTATCGAGGCTCTTTTTAAATTCTCAACATTTTTGGACACTCCTAAATCCTAATCCTTGTTCAAACCATCCGAACAAAATTCAAATGAGTTTCAATTTAATTTCTGCAATCATGCCACTTCTACTTTTCTGCGTACATGCACATTTTTGCAAGTCCAAAAAAATAATCCCAGCGCCCAAGTTCCTTCTCTACCCTTTTCTTTCCTCTCTTTTCTTTCTTCCTATTTATTTGTAATAGAAATAAAGAAGAGAAGAGAGAGAGAGAGCGAGAGAGAAGGGAGCCCAGCAGCTAGCCACCCCATTTGGCCCAAGGCCCATTTGCACCGAGGCCCAACCATTCCCCTCAACCCAGCTAAACCTATAACCCTAGCTCCTCTCGTCCTCCCACTCTCCTCCCGATCCTCCTGTTCACACCGCCGCCGCACATAGCCAGCGCCAGGAGGCCGCGCCCGCGCCCGATCCCTCCTCTCGCTCGATCCCTAACCTCTCCCTCGACCCCGCCGCCTCCATCGCATGCCCGTCCCCATGGCTGCGCCGCCGGACCGCCGCCGCCATCGCACCTCCAGACGCCATCTACTCCCCTTGCCCAAAGTTATCCATGTGCCACCTTCCACCACCACCATCTCCAGCCGCCTGCATCGCCGCCTCCCCGCCATGGCGCCCCGCCGGTCGGCGAGCCCAGGTCGCCGTCGTGCCCCTTCCATCAGCAGCCGCCAACCTCCGCCATCTCCCTGGCCAAGCTGACGCCATGGACGACCTTCCCCTCCCCCGTGCACCGCTGATGCAGCCCGGCACCCCTGCTTTTTCCTCGTCACCGGCGAGCCGTGCCGTCCCCGACGAGGCAAGCTCGCCCCGTGCCTATCGACGCCCCTGCAACCTGGCCCTCCATGTCGCCACGTCGTCTTCATGGTTCCCAACGAGGAGGGAGTCCCTCTGTTCGTCTCGAGCACAAGTCCCACTTGCTCTTCGTCCCGTTGACCGCTTCAACCCACAACCAGGCCTCCCCTCTAGCCGTGCCCCAAGGCCCGCCCGCTCCTGCCTTAGAGCCAAGACCGTCCTGGATAACCCAAGTACCACGACACATTGACCCTGGATTCAAAACGCATGCGCCAAGTACGTGGATACACCAAGTTCCTCTTCGATATGTATACGACTACCATCGCTGTGGATCCGACAAGACCTCCAAGATTGACTTCATGGACCGACAAGTATCACGACGATCGTTGTTCAACAAATACCCCCTTCAGAGCACCAAGTTCCACTACAATATGTACCACTACCGTCGTCGAAGATCCGTGTAACACAAGCGTCAAGTTCGACTACCTTTGTGTGTGCCACTACCGTCGACCCCGTGGACGTTAAGTTCCTCACCGTGACCCCGAACATCTACAAAATGTGTACGACCACTTTCGCCGCCACCGAAACTCGATCCATCCCGAGCGCTCGCTTCAAAGGTATAAATGTCAAGATGACGCCCGTGAACGAATGCATGTGTGTTGTATGAGATGCTCATGTTTGCACCATGTTCGAGTTGTCTTTACACGTTCCTCCTCGTTTGCCATGCCGTCAACCCATGGGAACCCGGTAACCGGGATCACCCCACCATATTTTGCATGTTCCGTACATCCACACTTTTCTTTTGCACCGACATCTCTACGAGTTGTCGGATCATCGGGATGTTGCCGTGGCACCATTTCCGTTGTCATTGCCGTGGCACCCCTTTCATTTTGCCTTGGTGACCAAATGCTTCATAACATGCTCCTGTCTACATTTTCATAAAATTGCATAAACTTGTATATGTCATCCGCATCATGATAACAACATTTAAAATGTTTAAAATTGTTGATTGCATTAAAAAATAGCTAAATGACAGGTGGAGAGTTTTCGGAATTGTTGTTTGTTGTTTTGGCCTTATTTAAACTTGCCTACATAGGTAGTTTTATTATGCTTCACCCCTTGCCTTGTTTAATAACATTTAATATTGATGAGTACATAAACAAGAGAAAACTAAATAATTGAATGTGGTGCTTCGTCAATATGTAACTCGTTGCATATTGAGCTCCACTTAATTTGTAGTATTGTTTGTTGCACTTTGCCATGCCATGCCTCATTAAACCGGACATGCATCATACTTGGTTGCGCATCATGCCATGTTTATGCTTGTTGGTTTACCATGTTGTTTGCTTCTTTCTGGTTGTGCTTCTTCTCGATAGTTCCGATTGCGTTGCGATTGTGTGGATCCCTTCGACTATGTTGTTTCAACTACTTCATGGATTCGGTCTTCTTCCTAGCAGGATTTAAGGCAAGATGACCATTACCATGGATACCACTACTATCTTTGCTTTGCTAGTTGTCTTGATGCTATTGGTATGTCGCGCTACCCACCACTTGTTTATCAAGCCTTCCAATATGCCATGAAACAGCCTCTAACCTTTCCACCATCCAGCAAACCGTTGTTTGGCTATGTTACCACTTTGCTCAGCCCCTCTTATAGCATTACTAGTTGCAGGTGCAGTGCAGGTTGTCCATGTTGGGACATGGATGTCATGGGATATCACAATATCTCTAATTTAATTAATGCATATATATATACTTGGTAATGGGTGGAAGGCTCGGCCTTTTTCCTGGTGTTTTGTTCCACTCATGCCGCCCTAGTTTTCGTCATATCGGTGTTATGTTCCTTGATTTTGCGTTCCTAACACGGTCGGGGTTTATGGGCCCTCCTTGACAGTTCGCATTGAATAAAACTCCTCCAGCAAGACCCAACATTGGTTTTACCATTTTCCCAACATAAGAACTAAACATGATAATAAACTTGATGCATAGGGAGTTAGCGCTACCTGAGGTTCATTATTCAAAATAATACAGGGGGCCAGTGCCGCTGGTGCTGGTCCAAACTAGAGCCCCTTGCAGTGCTACCACGGGGAAACTCGAGGTCTGGTTTTAGTTGTATGGACTGCTCATCCGACCATGGCCTGAGGTGAGATACGCGCGGCTACTATCAGGGTGTCGGCACGTCGGGAGGTCTTGCTGGACTAGTTTTACCATTGTTGATATGTCTTGTGAACCGGGACTCCGAGCTTGATCGGGATGTTTCGGGAGGAGGATTTTCCTCCATTGATCGTGAGAGCTTGTCATGGCTAAGTTGGGACACCCCTGCAGGGTTTAAACTTTCGAGAGTCATGCCCGCTGTTATGTGGCAGATGGGTATTTTTAATATCCGGTTGTAGAGAACTTGACACCAGATCCGAATTAAAATACACCAATCGCGTGTGTAACCGCGACTGTCTCTTTTCGAGTGAGTCGATAAGAGAACACGGTAGGGTTATGTTTGAACGTAAGTAGTTCAAGATCATTTCTTGATCATTACTAGTTTGCGACCGTTTGCGTAGTTTCTATCTTACTCTTGTAATCGTAAGTTAGCCACCGTACAATGCTTAGTCGCTTGCTGCAACATCACCACTTATCCATTCCATACCCATTAAGCTTTGCTAGTCTTGATACCCATGGTAATGGGATTGCTGAGTCCTCGTGACTCACAGATTACTACAAAAACAGGTACATGTAATGTGATGATCTGACGAGAGAGCGATGCTTGCTTGTTTGGAGTTCTTCTTCTGCTTCTTCTTTGATCAAGGGATAGGTTCCAGGTCGGGAACATGGGATTAGCAGGGTGGGTGTCTTTCTTCTTTTTCGTTTGATTTCATCTGTAGTCGGATCCTGCTCTTCTATATGATGATTGCTATGTATTGATGTTGTAGCTTGTGGCGAGTGTAAGCCTTTATCTTGTATTGTCATCTATTCAGTAGATGGTATGTTGTAATGATATTCACCTTGTTATGCGCTCGAAATGCGATTGTGCCCCAATCTTGAATTCATCACGTGATTAGGATAGAGTCGCATCTTGGGCGCTACAATATACTACTTACGTGAATGTGAACACACCTCACTTAGTGTCAGAACTTTTCGGTTTCCGAGGCACGTGCCACATCAAAGTTGTGCATTGGCTATTCAAACATATGCTGTGAGTGGTTATCCTAGGACACTCACGTGTGACTCTTCCATCTGTGGGCCCGCGAGGTCATCGTCAATGCATGCATCACTTTGACCTGCATTGGGAGAGGTTATTTAATTTCTCCATCAAGGAGGATTCTTTTTGGGTTGTATTACGGTAGCAGCATATAGTATGTGTCGAAGAGGGGGAAGGGGACCAACATACGTAGTAGGCTTCGTGAACCTTGCTCTATGTAGGGACTTTATAGTTTTCGAGGCATGTGCCACATCAAAGTTGTGCATTTTGGGTATTCAACATATGTTTGGCACACATGCAAAGAGATGGTGGTTGTTGAAAGTGCAACTAATCCCTGGGTGGTTTTGGTAGTTCTTAACAACATATAGCTCACTGAACTAATATTCTTTCAAGATTATCGTTTCAGAAAGTTCAATGTTTAGCATGGCATGGACTAGAGATGTGGACCCCTCAAAATGCCAAGGACACATATTGGCACGAGATCAAGACTCTACATTTTCATTTTAGTGATCCGAGATCACATTGAGTCCATAGGAAAAGCCAATACTATTAAAAGGGGATGAGGTGTTGCTTAATGGCTTGCTTGCTCAAAATGCTTAGTGATATGCTCCAAAAGCCCTCAACCACTTTCTCATTTCCACATATGTCCTAAACCTAAAGTCAAACTCGGCCCCACCGATTTGATCTATCTGGCGTCACTGAGTTCACTTGACATAGCCACTGCTAGAAACCCTAATCAATTCGGTCTCACCGATAGGGATCTCGGTCTCATCGATGGGATTGCAAACTCTTTGTTTCCCTTCGTAACGTTTTGGTCTAACCGATATGAGCGATCGGTCCCACCGAGTTCGCAGTGCAAACTCTCTGTTTCCTTTTCGTAATGTTTCGATCTCATCGAAATGAGCAATCGGTCCCACCGAGTTTGCCTAACCAACTCTCTGTTTGCCTATTACTGAAATCGGTCTCACCGAGTCCATGTGATCGGTCTCACTGAGATTAAGTTATGCTCTAACCCTAACACAATCGGTCCCACCAAGTTTATCATGTCGATCCCACCAAAAAGCCTAACGTTCACATTTTGAACTGAATCGGTCTGACCAAGTTTCACAATTCATTTTCGGAGAGAGAACCACCTACTCATGTGTTGAGACCAAGACATTCCAATCCAACCATAAGAATCTTGATCTCTAGCCTTCCCCAAGTTGCTTTCCACTCAAATCATCTTTCCACCATATCCAAATCTATGAGAGAGAGTTGAGTGTTGGGGAGACTATCATTTGAAGCACAAGATCAAGGAGTTTATCATCAACACACCATCTATTACCTTTTGGAGAGTGGTGTCTCCTAGATTGGTTAGGTGTCACTTGGGAGCCTCCATCAAGATTGTGGAGTTGAACCAAGGAGTTTGTAAGGGCAAGGAGATCGCCTACTTCGTGAAGATCTACCCAAGTGAGGCAAGTCCTTCCTGGGCAATGGCCATTGTGGGATAGACAAGGTTGCTTCTTCGTGGACCCTTAGTGGGTGGAGCCTTTCGTGGACTCGCGCAGCCGTTACCCTTCGTGGGTTGAAGTCTCAATCAACGTGGATGTATGATAGCACCACCTATCAGAACCACGCCAAAAATCTATGTGTCTACATTGCGTTTTCTCCCTCCAAACTCCTCCCCTTTACCTTCATATGCAATGATTTATATTCCGCTACTATACTCTTAGAATTGCATGTGCAGGTTGATTGCTTGACTTGTGATAAGTTGCTAAAATCTGCCAAGACTTAAAATTGGGAAAAGGCTAGATTTTTATTTGGTCAAGTAGTCTAATCACCCCCCTCTAGACATACTTTCGGTCCTACAGTTGTCCTCTAGCATCCACTCACGTGGTTATCAGCGTTATCGATGCTTTCCATCTATGGGCCCACTTGGTCCATCATAACTTTGCTTGACAATGAGAGAGGTTAATTTGACTTAGGAGGGGATTATTTTTTGTTTGTATTACGGTATATAGGCCATGCTCTATGATGACATGATATAGTTTGAGCACACATGCATGTGCACGCATGAATCCCTCCCATCGAGTTGAAGTGACCAGTACCATGACATGTCATGAACCGATCTCATTCTGTGTGGGGACTATATGATTTTCGACGCACGAACCACATCAGTGTTGTGAATGGTATTCAAACATGCATGCACACATCACCTCCATACATACATATGCATGTAGTGGTTGTCTTCGAATGGTACACTCCCTCGCGTGGTTATCAGCGACAAGCCTATATATTCATGGGCCCGCGTGGACATCCATGATCACTTTGACCGACAACAAGATAGGTTACCATGGCAGATTACTTCTTCCTTTGGTTCGTGTTATCGTAGTAGGTCATGGTGAGATTCAGACCTAATTAAGTTTGAGCGCATACTATGCATGCATGCATGAATCCCTGTCATCGGCTCGAAGTGTGGTGTGACATACGACATATGCATCGTCAACTAACCCTCCCTCCATGTGGGGATTTCTTATTACAAAGCACGGTGCCACATCAAAGTTATTCCATTGTGTATTCAAACATCAACACCTCCATATATATGTTTGGGCCAAACACATGCAGTGGTTGTCTTCGGGGACTAGCTACTTGCGTGATTATTGGCAAGCTAGCCCATCTCTAGGGTCGTATGGACGTCCATCATTTTGACCAACAACAAGAAATAGGTTGTACGACCAAGGTGGATTATTCTTGGTCCATTTTATGATACATCTTGGTGAGATGCCCTCTCCCACCGACTGGAAGTGTGTGTGCGTGTGTGTGTGTGATGGGGGGACTGCTACTCCGCACTTTGCTAGGTGAACCTCCGTGGGGCCGGGCATGCGTTCATAGCTTAGGATTCCCCTCCTGCGACATGATGGGGTGCAAGCAATACCGTGTGTTTTGCGAGATAGGTGCCACATCGAAGTTATCCATTTGGTATTTGAACATCAAACCATCCTTTTCATACATATATTTGGTCCACATGCAAGTGTGTTCGTGTTCTGACCCTTTCCCGCATCATTTTTGCCAAATTTATGAACATTAGACAAGTCGGATGATGCAACAGACACGGTTCACTCACACTAACCGTGTGCCACGCTGGTGCCCTATCACGCACATCAACACAGTACATTGGGCTCCACGAGGCTTCCCCTCTCAAAAATATCTATCCGCCTGCAGGTTTTTTCTGTTTGATAACACACGGTTATTATGTTTCAACCGTGTGAGATGTTTTTTGTTCTCGCTCCCGCCTGCATCCCTCGAAAATATCTACCCGGCTCTAGGGTTTTTCTGTTTCATAACACACGGTTGTTATTTCCAGACCGTGTACGATGCACCATCATCCAAATTTTCAATAGCCCCGGCATTTTACTCCCGCGTTTGACTCCCGTGTAGTAAAAAATTTAGTAGCCGCGTCATTTCCTCAAACACCCCCCCACTCCACACACACACCCCAAAACCTCCTCGGGCACGCACGCGCGCACCCCCCCCACCACAACCTCTCCCTCGCTCGAAACCCTAGCAAGGTCGCCGCCGCAAGGCCTCCATTGTCAACATCTGCCGGTTTGCCCGTGCAGCTTACCCACCGATCTCCATACCAGGTGGCCCTAAGTTTCTTAGATGACGCCTGCCAAACGCCCCCTTTCCCACGGATCCCCATCCCCATCCCCCACTCCAGAGCATCACAGCCTAAGCCCGGCTACGCTTCCCATGGAGCTCGTGGAGCGAATGGCCCAAAAGAGGTGTATTTTGGCCTCTTCGCCGATGTCACCGAGGAAGCTAACGACCATTACTGGCCGCAGGCACTCAATCAGTGGGCTAGAGTATGCGGGTATGTCGCGGACGTCGTCTACGACTTCGAGGTCGTCGACAGCGACGGCCTGGCATGGGCAATGTCACAGGTTAAGTGGCCCACCCTCAACCCCTCGGGTTCAACCGCCGCTGATCTCATCCATGGCCCTGCCGCTGATCTCCTCTGTCTCGCTATCATGAATTTGCCATCCTACATCGCCATCGAGCCCCTTTTGTCATTTCTATGGGACACGTTCTGTGACATTGGCTTGGGATCCACAACTTTTTAGTCAGACCTCATCGATGGCAACCACGAGGAGGGCACCCTCTCCAGCTCTTCCAAGGGCAAAGAGCCCTTTTGCGACATTAGGGAGGGCACCCTACAGTCATGCTCTTCCAAGGGGAAGGAGCCCATCTGTGACAACATGGAGCGCACCCAGGGTCCATGCTCTTCCCATGGGAAAGAGCCCATCTGTGACAAGTGAGGAAACCCATGATTTGTTTTGTCATGCCTCTTCATAGGGGGGACCCATGATTTGTTTTGTCATGCCTCTTCATAGGGGGGAACCCATGATTTGTTTTGTCGAGTCCCTTTTGTAGTGTAGCGAGAATATGTCCAGTTTTAATTGCTATATTTGGTTGTTTGCGGTATGCCTTGTTTATTTCAGTTGTTCACAATGTGATGCTCTATATGTGCAACTATTTACTGTGCAGTACATTTTCATCAATACCAGTTTTAAACATACCGATAGGAATGCATATATTTTCTTGCTGTTAAGCCTATTATAGCTAGCATATGCCACTTTAAAAGTTTTTTGGTTGTTCGGTCGTGTGTAGTTACCATATGTCCACTTTCAAATGATATTTTTGGTTGTTCATAGTATGCCTTGTTTATTCCAGTTATTCACAAGTGATGTTCTATATGTGCAAGTATGAACTGTGCAGTTCAATTTCATGAATACCCGATTCAACAATACTACTATGAATGACTACATTTGGTTGTTGCATGTTGTAGTTAACACGACTTTTCATTTTTATTTAACAATAACCAGTGTACTTAGACCGACACAATACCAGTTTGAATGACTATGTTTTCTTGTTGTTAAATGTTAGGCTTGTTGCAGTTAACACACCTTTCCACTTGTTTTGCTTAACTAGCGTGCTTAAACCTGCACATTAAAGCTATCTTTTGGAGATTATTTTTTTCTGACATGTATATATTTGGTTGATTTTTAGCCTATTGTGCTTAACATGCCTCTCGATGTACTTACACAGGACAATTTTGGGAACAACTGCTATTTTCCATCGAGGATAGTTTCATCCCATGGCTTATATATACTCACTGTTCAGGATATCGGTAGTTGCTACCATATAGGCCCGGGGCTGATAAGGTACTAATCGATGAATAGGACTTTTAACTGAATATATCTGTAACCCATTTATTGCTAGGTTAACTAGGGTTGTATGTAATATATCTGAGGCTACATAGCAACATGCACTGTGCTGAATGCTAGATATGCAATCCTAGGCTACATAGCAATAAGGAAGAGTGTTACCTTAATGTTCTGATGATGTCTAGATATACGTAGAAGAGCAGCAAAAACAACAACAACGACACAACAATAGTTAATCAGCTGATAATTTGTAAAAATGCAATAAACTCCCTCCGGCCCATAATATAAGATGTTAATTCATCCAATATGTGAGTATATTGGATGTTATAAGATATTATATAATGGGACAGAGGGAGTGCTATACTACATCATTGTGCAATTGTTGTTTAGCTTCTAATATTAACTTGGTGCTTCTAGGTACATACGTCATTGGTAAAGATCTGCGCTTCAACCCTTTCTGTGTATGGGGCAGTGAGATATTGATGAACCAGCATTAAGTGAGGAAGTCGATGAAGATTGTTAGTAAATGGGTCAAAATATGGCAATCAAACTATTTATTTACACTTTATCCAAGACAACAACGAACTACAGGATGGTAAGTAAGAAGTCTGCAACCTTCTTTTTACTGCCCATAATGAGTTGTGTTGGATGACAATGTCTAAATATTTTTCCTTTGTAGTGGTTCCCAAAGAAGTTTACTCAAAATTACCTCATAAACTACATAACCGGTGGGCATGCAATGGTTAAAGTATTTCTACCAGAACACGATGGTTGTCTAGATGTTTTCATGAAGACAGTGAAGGATGGGCGGTCGACCATCACAAGGGGTTGGACTGGAGTCGTGCATGCCTTCTGCATGGAGGAGGGCACAATATGGGCATTCCGCTTCACCTTGTTCAGCAACCAGAATGTATTTTTCCTCTCTCTTTACCGTCTTTAATAATACAAGTATACAACTGTGGTTCATCATTCTTTATTTGGTGCTTATGTAATTCTTGAACATATGCACCTATGAATCGAACAATGCATTGGTTGTTTATACGTCTCCGTCGTATCTACTTTTCCTAACACTTTTCCTCTTGTTTTGGACTCTAATTTGCATGATTTGAATGAAACTAACCCGGACTGACGTTGTTTTCAGTAGAACTACCATGGTGTTATTTTTTGTGCATAAATAAAAGTTCTCAGATTAGAACGAAACTTTGCATGGAATTTTTATACAAATAAACATAATTTCTAGAGCCAAGAACCACCGGAGGGGGCACCTAGGTGGGCACAACCCACCAGGGCACCCCCCTCCAGGCGCGCCTAGATGGGTTGTCCCCACCTGGTGGCCCCGCAGACTCCAACCCTGATACTATAAAATCACATATTTGGAGAAAAAATCAGGGAGAAAGAATTATCATGTTTCACGAGACAGAGCCACCACCACCTCTTGTTCTTCACCGGGAGGCCAGATCTGGAGTCCGTTTGGGGCTCTGAAGAGGGGGATCTTCGATCTTCGTCATCACCAACCCTTCTCCATCGCCAATTCCAGGATGCTCCCCACTGGGAGTGAGTAATTCCTTCATAAGCTCGCTGGTCGGTGGGGAGTTGGATGAGATTCATCATGTAATAGAGTTAGTTTTGTTAGGGCTTGATCCCTAGTATCCATTATGTTCCGAGATTGATGTTGCTATGACTTTGCCATGCTTAATGCTTTTCACTTTGGGCCCGGGTGCCATGATTTCAGATCTAAACCGTTTATGTTATCACCATTATGTCTATGTTCTAGATATGATCTTGCAAGTTATAGTCACCTACTACGAGTTATGATCCGGCAAACCTGGAGTGGGAGAAGTCGGGACACTTCCCGGTGATGAACGTAGTTTGAGGAGTTCACGTATTCACTATGTGTTAATGCTTTGTTCCAGTTCTCTATTAAAAGGAGGCCTTAATATCCCTTAGTTTCCAGTAGGACCCCGCTGCCACGGGAGGGTAGGACAATAGATGTCATGCAAGTTCTTTCCATAAGCATGTATGACTATTTACGGAATACATGCCTACATTATATTTATGAATGGAGCTAGTGCCAAATCGCCCTAGGTTATGACTGTTATATGATGAACATCATCCAACGAATTCACCGATCCAATGCCTACGAATTTCTCTCATAATGTTCTTGCTAAGTTACTACTGCTATTGTTACTGTTATGCTTGCTACAAAATCATTGCTATGACTGTTACCATTACTATTTATGTTGCTACTATTATCAAAACTATCATACTACTTAGCTACTGATCACTTACTGCAGATAATTAATCTCCAGGTGTGGTTGAATTGACAACTCAGCTACTAATACTTGCAAATATTCTTTGGCTCCCCTTGTGTCAAATAATTAAATTTGGGTTGAATACTCTACCCTCGAAAACTGTTGTGATCCCCTATACTTGTGGGTTATCAAGACCTTTTTCTGGTGCCGTTGCCGGGGAGCATAGCTATATTTGTTGAGTTACTTGGGATTATTATCAAATTATCACTATGAAGAATCTGAAGGATGCTAAGACTAAGATTTTTCCCTCTTAAACGAGGGGAAGGAAGGAACTACCATCTAGCTCCGCTTTAGATTCACCTTCTATTATAAGTAGACTTGCAACACCAGCACATGCTATCAATTTTGATATGTTGCAAGTTATTGATGATGCTACTTCTGCTATGAATGATACTCATGATGATGCTAGTACCTTTGTTGGATCAAAAATATGTCTAGAGGGGGGTGATTAGACTACTTGACCAAATAAAAATCTAGCCTTTTCCCAATTTTAAGTCTTGGCAGATTTTAACAACTTAGCACAAGTCAAGCAATTAACCTACACATGCAAGTCTAAGAGTATAACAGCGAAATGTAAAACATTTGCATATGAAGGTAAAGCTAGGAATTTGGAGGGAGCAAACGCAATGTAGACACGGAGATTTTTGGCGTGGTTCCGATAGGTGGTGCTATCGTACATCCACGTTTATGGATACTTCAAGCCACGAAGGGTAACGGTTGCGCGAGTCCATGGAGGGCTCCACCCACGAAGGGTCCACGAAGAAGCAACCTTGTCTATCCCACCATGGCCATCGCCCACAAAGGACTTGCCTCACTAGGGTAGATCTTCACGAAGTAGGCGATCTCCTTGCCCGTACAACTCCTTGGTTCAACTCCATAATCTTGTCGGAGGCTCCCAAGTGACACCTAACCAATCTAGGAGACACCACTCTCCAAAAGGTAATAGATGGTGTGTTGATGATGAACTCCTTGCTCTTGTGCTTCAAATGATAGTCTCCCCAACACTCAACTCTCTCTCACGAATTTGGATTTGGTGGAAAGATGATTTTAGTGGAAAGCAACTTGGGGAAGGCTAGAGATCAAGATTCATATGGTTGGAATGGAATATCTTGCTCTCAACACATGAGTAGGTGGTTCTCTCTCAGAAAATGTATGTTGGAAGTGTAGGCACGTTCTGATGGCTTTCCTTACTAATGAACGAAGGGTGGAGGGGTATATATAACCTCCACACAAAATCTAACCGTTTCACATAAATCACCAAACTCGGTGGGACCGAATCATGAATCTTGGTCAGACCGATTTAGTTCAAAATGTGAACGTTAGGCTTTTCGGTGGGACTGATTTCAGTAGGGTTAGGGCATAACGTAATCTCGGTGAGACCGATTACACAAACTCGATCGGACCGATTTTGGTAACAAGCTAACCAGAGGGTTGGTCAGGCAAACTCGGTGGGACCGAATCGCTCATTATGGTGATACCGAAACATTACGAAGAGGAAACAGAGAGTTTGCATTGCGAACTCGGCGGGACCGATCGCTCATCTCGGTTGGAATGAAACGTTACAATGGGAATCAGAGAGTTTGCAATCCCATCTTGGTGAGACCGTGATCCCTATCGGTGAGATCGAAGTGACTAGGGTTTCAGGCAGTGGCTATGTCAAGTGAACTCGGTGGTGCTGGATAGATCAAGTTGGTAGGGCCGAGTTTGACTTTTGGTTTGGGACATATGTGGATATGAGAAAGTGGTTGAGGGCTTTTGGAGCATATCACTAAGAATTTTGAGCAAGCAAGCCATTAAGCAACACCTCATCCCCTTTTAATAGTATTGGCTTTCCTATGGACTCAATGTGATCTTGGATCACTAAAATGAAAATGTAGAGTCTTGAGCTTGAGCCAATATGTACCCTTAGCACTTTGAGGGGTCCACATTCCTAATACATGCCATGCCAATCATTGAACTTTCTGAAATGATCATCTTGAAATAGCATTAGTTCAATGAGCTATATGTTGTTAGTAATTACCAAAACCACCCAGGGATAGTGTAGCGATCCGACCTCAAACGGTCAAATCTCTCTGCAGAAGTGTCATCCCTGGATCGGTAATGCTGACACACACATATTACTTGAAGGATTTATAACAGAGTTTCAATCACACACTTATTACATCGATAGTCTCAAAGAGAACTTGTTACAATAATATGGCTTAGGGCCATCTAATTAAGATAACAGCGGCTTCAGAGATAAAGTGAGTCCATCAACTCCAACGGCATAGCTGAGTGCACGACAATGACCTAGCGCACCTGACTCTTCGTCTGAAAAGTCGGCAACATAATATGCTGCAGCCCGAAACGGGTTAGCACATGGAATATGCTGGCAAAACAACACTGTAGAGCAATGAACAAGAATAACTGCTATCACTATATGTATATATGGCCGGTGGAGGCTCTAAGGTTGATGTTTTTGCAAAAAGCTAGTTTTTCCCTACAATAAAGGAATAAATTTTATTTAACTATCAAGTTGGTTGATAAAACATTGAGAAGGTTCCTCCAACTCAATCCCAAATTAAAAGTAATTAACAGCCCAACAAAATTATTAAGAGTGACGAGATCAAATCAATAATTCAAGAACCAGACACTTAGAATGTCCATAACCGGGGACACGGCTAACCATGATTAGTTTATACACTCTGCAGAGGTTTGCACAATTTTCCCCACAAGACTCGATCTCCTCTGTTGTATTCGCGCACTGCATGGTGTTTGAGAAACGGATGACCGAGACACAGTCTTTCCGAAGAGGTCCCCTTAACCGCCTACAATCCCCTACATCTGCTAGCCCATCATGGAAAGGATTCCCACAACTTACTCAACTTTGCCAAAGCCCATAATGGCTTGTGGATGCACACGGAATTTTCCAGCATGAATAATCTTATGATCCCTTTGAGCCTGGGTGGGAAACCGTAGGATGATCACACGGGTACTCCGGGATATCTCAGGCCAGCCCTGGATTGCTCTAGGTGCCCAGACAACCACTGGGTGCTCCATGTTGCCTCAACCAATCCACCTAGATGTGTATTAAAGTATCCACCTTGAGTTAACCATTATTTATCAACTCTCACATCTGTCATG
This sequence comes from Triticum urartu, assembly GCF_056163025.1. NCBI lineage: Eukaryota > Viridiplantae > Streptophyta > Magnoliopsida > Poales > Poaceae > Triticum > Triticum urartu. The sequence continues at coordinate 278,722,466 of NC_141879.1, read as the reverse complement.
GATATATACTCAACCAAACCACGTCTACGAGCATATCATAGCAATGTAAGCATAACATAGAAGTAACTCCCAGGGTTTGATATAAAAAGGGCAATAGGTTCCTACCTCATCAACTACTTCCCAAATACCCACATGTTATCAATCCTACTCATGCAATGTTTGAGGGTTGAAACTAATGCATAAAAACTGGGTGATGAAGAAGTATGATCAAAGTGTTAGTTGCCTTGCTGACGATCTGAAAACCCTAGAGACTCATAGTAGCACGCTTCGCACTCCGAAAACTCTATCGCAAACAAACCATAGCATACATAAGCACTCAAGCATAGATGCAAGGGTAAAACTCAGAAGAAAAGATCCAAATCGAAAGTACAAAGGAAGAGCTTCGATTTGCAAAAAGAATCAACCGAATTGGAGCTACGAAACTCAAACAACGATCAAGAGAAGTTTGAATTCAAATATGCCTGAAACCAAATTTAAAATGGTCAAAATCATGTTCAAGTTCGTTAACTGGAAAGAGGGGTTCGAGGCGAAGATTTTGGCGTTGGTTTCACTGGATTTGGACAAACGGTTAAAAAGTTGCGGGCGTTCGAAGATCAGGGGCTAATGTGCAATAAAAATAATCGCGGATAGGTCCCTAGCTGAAAATAGAATAAAAATAAAAGTCTAACGAACGAACGTTTGTTATCAGAGACAAACGAACGAACATGTTCGCGAACAGAAGCGTTTGGGCGAACGTTCGTGAAATAGAGTCGATCGAAGAAAACCGGGAAAACCGAGAAAACCCTAACCCAAAAAAAATAAAACCGATCTAGATCTAAACCAAAAGAATGGCGGCGGTGGCGGTTTTTTACCGGTTCTCTGAGAAAAACCGACCCCGGCGGTCTTTTACCGGTTCTCTAAGAAAAACCGGCGGCGGCGACGTGATGCGGCGGCGGCGCGGCAACGGCGGGGCGGCGGGACTGCAACGGCGTAGGCGGCGGTAGGCGGCGGCGGCTATGCGATGCGGCTCGGGGTGGGAGGAGAGGCGGCAGGGGCGGTGGCTTTTAAGGGGGTGGGGTGGTGCTGGCTTGGGGAGCGGGCCGGCCCGGGGAGGAGTCGGGCTCGGACTTCCCTCGGCGTCCGTGCGTGGCACGACGGCGGGGAAGGCGGTGGCGCGGGAGTTGGGACGCCTGGGTTTCGGCCCAGTCGGTCCGGAAACTTTTTTTAATAAAAATTCCGCCGAAAAGAAAAATCCAAAAAAAATCCTAAAAATCCTAAAAATGCCAAAAACAATTTTCGCCGTCTAAATAGAATATTTAGAACAAAGTGAACATTTTCTGGCCTACAAATGTAGTTTTGAAAAAATGCATATTTTTCTAATTCAAATAAAATAGCCATAAAAATTCCAAATAAGATATTTATTTAATTTTAATATTTTTCCTCCAATATTCCCCTCTGATTTTGGAGAAGTCATTTTATCTCCTCTCATTCATTTTAATATTGGAAATATTTCAGAGAGAAAAAATATTAAAATCAAAATGATCATCCTTTCAAATTTGAGAAAATTCAAATATGAAAATAAATAAAATCTCCAACTCTTTTCTTGGGTCCTTGAGTTGCTTAAGATTTCGGGATCACAACCAAAATGCAAATAAAATATGATAGGCATATGATGACCTATGTATAACATCCAAATTGAAAATTTGGGATGTTACAAACCTACCCCCCTTAAGATGAATCTCGCCCTCGAGATTCGGGTTGGCTAGAAAATAGATGCGGGTGGTCTTTCCGTAGGTCTTCTTCTTGTTCCGAGGTGGCTTCATCCTCGATATGGTGGCTCCACTGAACTTTGCAAAACTTGATAACCTTGCTGCGTGTAACTCGGCTGGCAGATTCAAGAATCTTGACGGGTTTCTCCTCGTAGGTCAGATCACTCTCCAACTGAATTGCTTCCGGGGGCACTGTATCTTTCAGAGGAATATCAGCCATCTCTGCATGGCACTTCTTCAACTGGGAAACGTGAAACACATCATGAACTCCTGACAGTCCTTCGAGTAACTCCAACTTGTAGGAAACTTCTCCCATTCATTCCAACACTTGATATGGTCCTACAAATCTCGGGGGTAACTTTCCCTTAACTCCAAAACGTTTAACTCCTCGCAGTGGTGACACACGAAGGTATGCGCGGTCTCCAATCTCATAGACTACCTCCTTGCATTAAGTATCTGCATAACTCTTCTGCCTGGACTAAGCTATCTTCAGTCTATCTTGAATCAACTTGACCTTCTCTTCTGACTCATTAATTAAATCTGGTCCAAATAACTGACGGTATCCAACTTCATCCCACATTAACGGTGTCATGCATCTTCTCCCATACAAGGCTTCAAAAGGGGCCATCTTCAAACTAGCCTGATAACTGTTGTTGTATGAGAACTTTGTGTAAGGCAAGTTGTCATCCCAACTAGATCCATAATCTAGCGCACAAGCTCTCAACATGTCCTCCAGAATTTGATTGACTCTCTCTGTGTGTCCATCTGTCTGCGGATGAAAGGCTGTACTGAACTCTAGCCTGGTACCCAAAGTCTGGTGCAGCTGATTCCAAAATTTCGAGGTAAATTGTGTCCCTCTATCTGATACGATGGTCCTCGGAACTCCATGCAGACATACGATCCTGGTCATATATATCTTGGCCAACTTCGCGCTTGTATAGGTGGTCTTCACTGGGATAAAGTGACCTACTTTGGTCAAGCGATCAACAACTACCTAGATTGAATCATATCCCGATCGGGTCCTGGGTAATCCGATGATGAAATCCATGCCAAGTTTGTCCCACTTCCATTCGGGTATCGACATAGGCTGTAGCAATCCTGCTGGTTTCTGATGTTTTGCCTTCACTCTCTGACATACATCACATACTGCTACATACACGGCAATGTCCTTCTTCATACCCGTCCACCAGAAACGCTCCTTCAAATCCAAATACATCTTGGTGTTTCTGGGTGTATCGAGTATGGCGAGTCTTGAGCTTCCTAAATTATTAACTTCCCGATCTCCGCATTATTGGGCACATATATATGATCCTCAAACCATAAAGTCTCGTGCTCATCCTCACGAAAACCCTTGGCTTTTCCCTTGCTCATCTTCTCCTTTATCTATGCGATTTCCTTGTCATCCTTCTGAGCTTCTCGAATCTTTCCCAATAATGTAGACTGAACCTCCATTGTTGCCACGAAACCACTTGGAACTATCTCCAAATGAAGTTCCTTGAGATCGTCAACTAACTCGTGCGGTAATCCTCCGCTTACGAGGGTATTGGCATAACTCTTCCGGCTCAAAGCGTCTGTTACGACATTGGCCTTTCATGGATAATAGTGCAGCTTCATGTTGTAATCCTTCATAAGCTCCAACCATCTCCTTTGCCTGAGATTTAGCTCCTTCTGTGTGAAAATGTACTTCAAACTCTTGTGATCCATGTACACATCACATCGGTTTCCAATAAGAAAATGTCTCCAGGTCTTGAGCGCATGCACTACGGCTGCCAACTCCAAATCATGTGTGTCATAATTCAACTCAAGAGGTCGAAGCTGACGTGAGGCATATGAAACTGCTCTTCCATCCTGCATAAGTACTCCTCCAAGTCCTAAGCGAGAAGCGTCACAATACACTTGTAAATCCTTGCGTATATCTGGAAGAATCGGCATTGGGGCTGTAACCAAACGTTTCTTCAACTCCTGAAAACTGGCCTCACATTCATCTGTCTATTTAAACTTAGTGTCCTTCTTCAACAACTCTGTCATGGGTTTCGCAATCTTGGAAAATTCTCAATGAACCTCCTGTAATATCTTGCGAGTCCCAGAAAACTGCGGATCTCTCCTACTGAGGTGGGTGCCAACCACTCAGTGACAGACTAAACTTTGTTGGGTCTATTGCTATACCTTCTCCTGATATAACATGTCCAATAAATCGAACTTCCTTCAACCAAAACTCACACTTGCTAAACTTAGCATACAACTGATGTTCCCTGAGCTTCTCGAGAACTAAGTGCAAGTGTTCCTTGTGTTCCTCTTGATTCTTCGAGTATACCAAAATATCATCAATGAATGCCACAACAAACTTATCCAAAAACTCCATAAACACCTTGTTCATCATGCTCATGAAATAGGCAGGGGCATTTGTCAATCCAAATGACATAACCATCTTCTCATATAGCCCGTACCTTGTGGTAAAAGCTGTCTTAGGTATATCATGTTCCCTAATCTTCAACTGGTGGTAACCTGATCGAAGATCGATCTTGGAGAATACTTTAGCTCCTTGCAGCTGGTCAAACAAATCGTTGATCATCGGTAGTGGGTACTTATTCTTGATCGTCACATCATTCAATGCACGACAATCAACAATCATTCTCAAAAATCCATCCTTCTTCTCAACCAAGAGCACTGGGGCTCCCCATGGCGACGATCGTCGTCGAATGTAACCTTTCTCCAGTAGCTCCTTAATCTGCTTCTTAATTTCCTCTAGATCATTTGCGCGCCTCCGGTACGGTCTCTTTGATATTGGTCCGGTGCCTGGCAACAACTCTATCAAAAACTCAATGCATCGATCCAGCGGCATGCCTGGTAGTTCCTCTAGAAATACATTCACGCAATCCTTCACTACATGCACTTCCTCCTGAACAACTCCTGAGAGGGAATTCACTTGGGTCCTCCTTGGTGCATGCCTAGACACATACTTAACTTTTTTCCCCTCATGGGTGGTGAGCAGAATTGACTTACTGGCGCAACCGATGTTTCCCCCATACATCGATAGCCAATCCATGCCTAGTATCACATCCAGTCCTTGTGACTCCAGAATTATTAGGTCTGAGGGGAAAACATGCCTACCTATGGTCAATGGCATCTGAAAACATCCTTTGCTTGCCATATACTCCGCTCCTGGCGAGCTTACTAACATAGGTGTCTTAAGAACCTTGGTGGGCAACTTATACTTATCCACAAACCCCCTCGAAATGTATGAATGCGATGCACCAGTATCAAAAAGAATGATTGTAGTAAATGACTCAATCAAAAACTTACCTATAACTGCATCTGGCTGCTCTTCAACCTCCTCCACGTTAACGTGGTTCACATGTCCCCTGTTGAAAGGGTTGGGCTTCTTCCCAGAGATTCCATTGCCATTTCCATTCTTTGCTTCGGGGCATTCGGTGGCGTAGTGTCCAGTCATCCCGCATTTGAAACAAGTAATGTGACTTAAATCCTTCCGGGCAGGTGTTGCTGGGTTGGAACAGTTCTGTCTGTTGCTTCCTCCATTCCCATTCCCATTCATGGGGCCACTGTGATTATGCGAACCTCCTCCATTGTGGATATGGCCTCCATGGTTATGAGTGTGTCCTCCTGAGTTCGGGGTAAAACAAGGCTTCTGCTGAGCTCTAGAATTATACTTCCCTTGTCCATACTCCCTTTTGCGGCTCTCTATCTGCTGCTGCTTGCTTTCAATCATAAGAGCTTGATCTACCAACTCCTGGTAGTTTGTGAATGTTGCCACCATTAACTGCATACTCATCTCATCATTTAGCCCTTCCATAAACTTCTCCTGCTTTGCGGCATCTGTGGTCACATCATCTGGGGGATAGCGGGCTAACTTGCTAAACTCATCCATGTACTGCCCCACAATACGATTTCCCGGGCGTAAGTTGCAAAACTCACGCTTCTTCATATTCATTGCTCGTGTAGAGACATGTGCACTGCGGAATGCTTGCTGAAATTGATCCCAAGTAACATTGGCTATGGGAAAAGTGGATGTGTAATTCTCCCACCATGAGGCTGCTGGTCCATCCAATTGATGTGCGGCAAAGCGCACCTTCTCGACATCTATGCAACCTGCGGTGGTGAACTCCCTTCCAATGTTGTGGAGCCAGTCATCAGCAACAATCGGCTCGGTGCTACTAGAAAACACCGGTGGATTCAACCTCAGAAAACAGGCTAAGTTGTCAACTGGAGGTGGTGGCGGTGGGTTGTTGTTGTTTTTGCCTTGGTTCTAGACATCAAGGCATTCTGCTGTTGGATCAACTGGGTGAGCTCCGGTGAGAAAACAAATCCGGGGTCACGTCTCGGAGGCATCTGATAGGTTTAGAGGGAAGAGTTTAGAATAGAGTGAGGTATAAAGAGAAAGCACTACCCATATGCACATGAGACAAACACAATCATATCACATCACTCAATTCAAACAAGGGCATACAACAATCTAACTACCATTACAAAGTGTTTGAACTACTACTATATACATGGGGGAATACTATTGATAATACGGTGATCATCTGGAAATTTTGATCGGAAGAAGACTCCATGTTATCTGCTCCAGCTTCGTCTTCATAGTCATCATCACTGTCGGGGTCGGAGTCGGTGTCGTCGATGATGATGTAGTTCTCGGGATGGTCTTCATCTCCTCCTGGCGCAGGGTCTCCCATGAATACTCCTAGCTTCTTCTTCAGGTCTTCATTCTTCTCCAGTAGAACTGCTATTTCCTCTTTGTATCCATCGCGTGTAGACTTGAGTTCCTCTTCAAGCTCCATGTTCCTGGTCATCACCTTCTTCAGGACTATCATGTTGGCGCACCATCTGGTTCTCTTGTCGATGAATGTGTTGGTTTAACTCCTGGATGTAGGTTGCAATGGACTTGTCCCTCCTGGTGCTGATCATCTCCCATTGCTCATCTCGGCGTCACACATATTTGATAGATGGTGTCCTTAAGATCCTTATGGTAAACTTCACCGATGCGTCCCATGGCGATGTGAGCTGCCATGCTCTTTCCTAGACTCCAGGTTGGTGCATCAAAGGAAAACTCTATGGGCTCAGTCACTGGTATGAATGTTCTTCCTGGAACATGTACTCGAATGGTCCAGCGCTCTTCTTCAGGTAGAGTGGTGGTGTAGGTCCCGGTGAAGCTTGGTATTCCGGTGTTTAAATATCTGGTGGCTTCCTTCAAGTGCCATCCGAAAGGGGTGTCTTCATCCGGTTGAGCAAACTTGTTCCTTGGGTCCGCCATCTATAGAGTGGAAAGTGGAGAAGAGTCAGAAATGAGTAGAGAAGAGTGACCTATGTCTCATCTTAGTGGTCGTGTCCTATAGTCAGTGTGTGCTCTGATATCATCTTGTAGCCATCCGAACTCAAACGGTCCAATCTCTGTGCATAACTGTCATCCCTGGATCGGTAATGCTGACACACACAGTACTTAAAGGATTTATAACAGAGTTTCAATCACACACTTATTACATTGATAGTCTCAAAGAGAACTTATTACAATAATATGGCTTAGGGCCATCTAATTAAGATAACAGCGGAAGGCTTCGAAGATAAAGTGAGTCCATCAACTCCAACGGCATAGGTGAGTGCATGCCAGCGACCTAGCGCACCTTACTCTTCGTCTGAAGAGTCTGCAACATAATACGTTGCAACCCGAAATGGATCAGCACATGGAATATGCTGGCAAAATAACACTGTAGAGCAATGAACAAGAATAACTGCTATCACTATATGTATATATGGCTGGTGGAGGCTCTAAGGTTGATGTTTTTGCAAAAAGCTAGTTTTTCCCTACAAGAAAGGAATAAATTTTATTTAACTATCAAGTTGGTTGATAAAACATTGAGAAGGTTCCTAAAACTCAATCCCAAATTAAAAGTAATTAACAACCCAACAAAATTAATTAAGAGTGATGAGATCAAATCAATAATTCAAGAACTAGATACTCAAAATGTCCATAACCGGGGACACGGCTAACCATGATTAGTTTATACACTCTGCAGAGGTTTGCGCACTTTTCCCCACAAGACTCGATCTCCTCCGTTGTATTTCTCGCACTGCATGGTGTTTGAGAAATGGATGACCGAGACATAGTCTTTCCGAAGAGGTCCCCTTAACCTATAGATAGGCCGGTACACCTACTATCCCCTACATCTGCTAGCCCATCATGGAAAGGATTCCCACAACTTACTCAACTATGGCAGAGCTCATAATGGCTTATGGCTGCACATGGAAGTTTCCAGCATGAATAATCTTATGACCCCTTTGAGCCTGGGTGGCAAACCGTAGGATGATCACATGGGTACTCCGGGATATCCCAGGACAACTCTGGATTGCTCCAGCTGCCCAGACAACCACTGGGTGCTCTAGGGTGCCTCAACCAATCCACCCAGATGTATATTAAAGTAGCCACCTTAAGTTAACCATTATTTATCAACTCTCACATTTGTCATGGATACACTCAACCAAACCACGTCTACGAGCATATCATAGCAATATAAGCATAACATAGAAGTAACTCCCAGGGTTTGATATAAAAAGGGCAATAGGTTCCTACCTCATCAACTATTTCCCAAATACCCACACGTTATCAACCCTACTCATGCAATGTTTTAGGGTTGAAACTAATGCATAAAAAGTGGGTAATGAAGAAGTATGGTCAAAGTGTTACTTGCATTGCTGATGATCTGAAAACCCTAGAGACTCGTAGTAGCACATTTCGCACTCCGGAAACTCTATCGCAAACAAACAATAGCGTACATAAGCACTCAAGCATAGGTGCAAGGGTAAAACTTAGAAGAAAAGATCCAAATCGAAAGTACAAGGGAAGAGCTTCGATTTGCAAAAAGAATCAACCGAATCGGAGCTACGAAACTCAAACTACGATCAAGAGAAGTTCGAATTCAAATCTGCTTGAAACCAAATTTTATATTATCAAAATCATGTTCAAGTTGGTTAACTGGATAGAGGGGTTCGAGACAAATATTTTGGCATTGGTTTCACTGGATTTGGACAAACGGTTAAAAAGTTGCGGGCGTTCGAAGATCAGGGGCTAATCTGCGATAAAAATAATCGCAGATAGGTCCCTAGCCGAAAATAGAATAAAAAGAAAAGACTAATGAACGAACGTTCGTTATCAGAGACAAACGGATGAACGCGTTCGCGAATAGAAGCGTTTGCTAAATAGAGTCGAACGGAGAAAACCGGGGAAACCGAGAAAACCCTAACTCCAAAAAAACAAAACCGTTCTAGATCTAAACCAAAAAAATGGCGGCGGTGGTTTTTTTACCGGTTCTCTGAGAAAAACGGACGGTGGCGGCGACGCGATCCGGCAGCGGCACGGCAATGGCGAGGCAGCGAGGCTGCGGCGGCGGCGCGGGCGGTGGCAAGCGGCGGCGGCGGTGGCAAGCAGCGGCGGCGGTGTCAAGCGGCGGCGCGGGCGGCGGCAGGAGATGGTGGGGCTCGATGGCTGCGGCTGTGGGGCTGCGGCTCGGGGTGGGAGGAAAGGCGGCGGGGCGGCGGCTTTTAAGGGGGGCGGGGCGACGCTGGCTTGGGGAGGGTGCCGGCCCGGGGAGGAGTCCGGCTCGGACTCCCCTCGGTGTCCGTGCGCTGCACAGCGACGGGGAAGGCGGCGTCACGGGAATTGGGCCGGCTGGGTTTCTGCCCAGTTGGTCGAGAAACTTCTTTAAAAAAAATTCCGCCGAAAGCAAAAATTCAGAATACAATATAAAAAAAATTCTAAAAATGCCAAAAAAATTCACCGTCTAAATAGAACTTTTAGAACAAAGTGAACATTTTTCTGGCTTAAAAATGCACTTTTGAAAAATGCATATTTTTCTAATTCAAATAAAATAGCCATAAAATTCCAAATAAGATATTTACTTAATTTTAATATTTTTCCTCCCATATTCCCCTCTGATTTTGGAGAAGTCATTTTATCTCCTCCCATTCATTTTAATATTGGAAATATTTCGGAGAGAAAAATTATTAAAATCAAAATGATCCTCCTTTCAAATTTGAGAAAATTCAAATATGAAAATAAATGAAATCTCCATCTCTCCTTGGGTCCTTGAGTTGCTTAAAATTTCGGGATCACAACCAAAATTCAAATAAAATATGATATGCATATAATGACCTATGTATAACATCCAAATTGAAAATTTGGGATGTTACAGATAGTTGCACTTTCAATCTCCCCCTTTTTGGTAATTGATGACAACATATAGATTAAAGCTTCGACAAATGATAATAAGATTGAAATACATCATCGCTTTGAGAAGTATGTGATAAGCAAGAGCTCCCCCTAAATTTGTGCATTATTTGAAATTTGTGTTTGAATGCAAATGCACAATCGATTAGGATCATGGCTTACTCTTCTACGTCACATACATCTTGGTGGAGCGCTCGAAATGATAGGAACTAAAACATGCACTCATCACCAAGCAAAGTGAATAGCAAAGATAATATCATCCAAGCAAGCTGTAACATCCCAAAATTCTAAATTTTGGAATGTTATAATAAATAGATCGATTTGATTGATTGTTTGATTGATTGTGTGAAATTGAGTGAAATTCAAAACTTTTTGAAAGTTAAATGAGAGGGAATAAAAGGACTTTCCCCAACTTTCATTTTGCATTCATGATCTCCGTGAATTCAAATTCTTTACACCACAAAACCCTGGGGAGAAGATGACATGACTTCTTCCATTTATTTAAATGACAAGGGGTGTTGAAAATATTTGAATTTCATTTGGAAAATATTTCCAACCCAGGAACTTTATGCAACTCAATGATTTTCACGAGCGAAGATAAAATGACTTCTTCAAAACATATGAAATATGAGTTGGGAGTTTCAAAGAATTAAATTCAAAGTTCTTTTGAATTTATTTTCAATTTGGAGTAATTTGAGTTTTATTCAAATTATTTTTCTCCAAAAATAAAAATATATGGAAAATAGGGTAACATGATTCCCTACATCAGAAAATTGGAGAGAAATAAATTTGAATTAATTTTGGTATTTTAAAAAATGATTTTATTGGGTTTTATTGTAGAAGTAGCACTGTTTGAATTATTTGAATTTTTGTAGATTTTATTTAAAGTTATAAAAATGTTCACGTTGTAGAAAATTGTTTTCTGAAAATTTTGATATATTATATGCCTATATAATATTTTCATTTAATTTGTTTTTACTATTTTGTTTGTCTGAGAAAATGTTTTTTCTAAGAACTTTCCCTCTACCGAACTGGGCCGGCCCAACAGGCCAAGCCCAGCTCAGCGCGCCGCTTCTCTCCTTCCCGAGCGGGAGCACGCCGCCGCGCCGCCATGGACGCCGTGCGCCACTCGGCCTCCTCCAGTCCCCTTCTCCACACAACCCCTCGCCCCCCTCTATATAAGCTAGCGCCACCACCGCCCGCTCTCTCCTCGCGTCGCCGTCGCACTTCTCGTTCGCCGCGCCGCGGCTGCATCTCACCGGAGCCGCCGTTGTCGCCTGCTCCCGCCGCTGCTCCACACGCACCGCTGCCCTGCGCCACCTCGCATGCTCCCGCCGCTGTCGCCTTGCCCCGCCATCTGCAGCGCCGCCCGCGCCGCACAGCCCCATCACCGGACTCGCCGGAGCCTCCGCCGCCCGCTTTTCACCGTCCCGCCAGCGGTTTTCTCCGCCTAAACCGCCGAGTCGGCCGAACCGGTAAAACCACCAAAACCCTATGTAGCGACCCGACCTCAGATGGTCAAGTCTCTGTGCTTCAGTGTCATCCCTGGATCGGTAATGCTGACACACACAGTACTCGAAGGATTTATAACAGAGTAGCAATCAGACACTATTACATCGAATATCTCCAAAGAGAACTTATTACATTAATATGGCTTAAGACCATCTAACACGATAACAACGGAAGGCTTGGAAGATAGGGTGAGTCCATCAACTCCAACGGCATAGCTGAGCTGCACGGCAACGACCTAACGAACCTTACTCCTCGTCTGAAAAGTCTACAACATAATACGTTGCAGCCCGAAAACGGGTCAGCACATGGAATATGCTGGCAATATAACACAGTAGAGGAGAAACAGAATAATGCTATCACTACATGCATATATGGCTGGTGGAAAGCTGTATGGTTGTAGTTTTGCGAAAAGCCAATTTTTCCCTACAACAACAGAATAGATTTTAATTTTACTATCATGGTGGTTGAAACATCATTGAGAAGGTATCCCCAACTCAATCCCAATTAAAGTGATTAACAACCCAAAAGTATTAATTAAACATGGTGAGATACATGTGATAACCCAAGTACTAGATACTCAAGAATTGTCCATAACCGGGGACACGGCTAACCATGATTAGATTGTACACTCTGCAGAGGTTTGCGCACTTTTCCCCACAAGACTCGATCGCCTCCGTTGGATTTCTCGCACTACATGGTGTTTGAGAAATGGATGACCGAGACACAGTCTTTCAGAAACGTTAACTCTCTATTCCGGGTAGACCATACCAAACCTACAAAACCCACTACCTGCTGATCTACCTCTTCAAGAGCTTCACGTAACTTACTCAACTATGCTAGAGCCCATAATAGCTTGTGGCTGCACACGGAAGTCTCTAGCATGAATCATCTCAGTTCCCTTTGAGCCTTGGTGGCGGTCCATAGGAAGACCACACGGGTACCCCGGGATTTCCAAAAAAATAGACTACACTGGGTTCCCCAGGTGCCTCAATCCACCCAGTTGTTTGATTAAGTTGCCACCTTAAGTTGAACCATTAATTAACAATCTCACATCTGACATGAATTTCACTCAAACCCAAACCACGTCTACGAGCATAGCATAGCAATATAAGCAATACGTAGAAGTAACTCCCAAGGGTTTGAATATAACAGGGCAATAGGTTCTACCTCAGCAACTACTTCCCAACCCACAAGTTAAAGACATCCTAATCATGCAATGTTTGAGGATTGGAACTAATGCTTAAAAACTGGGTAATAATGGGATATGATCAAAGTGTTACTTGCCTTGCTGACGATCTGCGAATCCTAGAGACTCGTAGTAACACGCTTCGCACTCCGGGAATTCTTTCGCAAGCAAACAATAACATACATAAGTAACAAGCAACGATGCACAAGCAAAACTCAAATAAGAGAGGTTGACCAGAAAGTTCAAACTAAGAACTCCGGTTCGCAAAAAGAATCAAAACAAACGGAGCAACGAAACTCAAACGGCGAAAGAAAGAAGCTTCATTTACTAATCTGAAACTAGATCAAATTTTACAGTAGCAAAAACTTGTTTGAGTTGGTTAAACGGAAAGAGGGTTTCGATACGAAACTCCAGGCGCTTGAATTGCCTGATTCCGTTAAACGAGCGAAAAGATAAATAGAAACTAAGATCGGATCAGAAATCACGATCAGAAAAATCACGGAATAAATCCGATAAAAGAAAACTCACGAACAAACTAACGAATGAGCGTTTGTTAGTTGCTTCTAACGGGCGAGGAACCGTTTGTTAAAACGAACGTTCAGACGAATGTCCGCTAACTAGAAGAACGAAAAAAAACTGGCAAATATAAAAACGGAACTAGGGTTTCTAAAAAAACTGAATGATTTTTATAAAAAAAACCGGCGGCGGGGCGCGGTGGCTACCTCCGGCGAGAGGGCTCCGGCGAGGCGGGGCAGCGGCTCGCGAGGGCGGCGGTGCTCGGCGGCGGCGGCGCGGGCGGCGGGTCTAGGCGGCGGCGGTGGTGGTGTTGGGGCGGGGGTGGCGGTGTATATAAAGGGGCAGGGGCGGCGACTTGGAGGAGGGGGCAAGGCACGACGGCTGTGGAGTCCAACTCGGACTCCGGTCCAAGTGGCGGCGGCGGTGCGCGCGCGCGCAGGAGGCGGCGGCGGCCTGGCGCGGCTGGGCCTTAGGCCCTGTCGGCGCGGAACCTTTTTTTTAAACTTCACCGACCGAAATAAAATCCTAGAAAAAAAACCTAAAAATGCCAAAACAATTTTTTACCGTGTAAATAAAATATTTAGAACAAGATGAACATTTTCTTGGCCCAAAAATGCAATTTAGAAAAAACATGCAATTTTTCTAATGCAAATAAAATCCAATAAAAACAATTTAATGATTTTAATATTTTTCCTCCAATATTTCATTTATTTTGGAGAATTCATATTATCTCCTCTCTTTAATTTTTAATGTGAAATATGTTTCGGAGAGAAATAATTAAAATCAAATCCTCTTTTCATTATTTGATAAAAGAATCAAGTATGAAGACCGGGAAATCCCCAACTCTCTCCGAGGGTCCTTGAGCTGCTTACGATTTCGAGGATTACGGAACGGAAAAGCAATAAAACATGATATGCATGGATGATCTATGTATAACATTCCAAATTGAAAATTTGGGATGTTACAAACCTACCCCCCTTAAGATGAATTTCGCCCTCGAGATTCGGGTTGGCTAGAAAATAGGTATGGGTGGTCCTTGCGGAGATCATCCTCTCATTCTAGGTAGCTTCATCCTCGGTATGGTGGCTCCACTGAACTTTACAAAACTTGATAACCTTACTGCGGGTGACTCTGCTGGCAAACTCAAGAATCTTAACTGGCTTCTCCTCGTAAGTCAAATCACTGTCCAACTGAATCGCCTCCAAGGGTACTGTATCTCTTAATGGTATTTCCGCCATCTCAGCATGACACTTCCTCAGCCGTGAAACGTGGAACACATCATGGACTCCTGACAATCCCTCAGGTAACTCCAACTTGTAGGCGACTTCTCCCATCCGTTCCAAAATGCGATACGGTCCTACAAATCTCGGGGCTAACTTTCCTTTAACTCTAAAATGTTTCACTCCTCACAAGGGCGATACTCGCAGATATGCTCTATCTCCAATTTTGTAGGTTACATCCTTGCGTTTTGAGTCTGCGTAACTCTTCTGCCTGGACTGAGCAATCTTCAGTCGGTCTCGGATCAGTTTTACCTTCTCTTCAAATTCTTTAATCAAGTCTGGTCCAAACAACTGTCAGTCTCCTACCTCATCCCACATCAACGGTGTTCTGCACCTGCGTCCACACAGGGCTTCAAACGGTGCCATCTTCAAGCTGGCTTGGTAGCTATTATTGTATGAGAACTCTGCATACGGCAAATTGTCATCCCAACTGGATCCATAATCTAGCACACAGGCTCTCAACATGTCCTCCAAAATTTGATTGACTCTCTCAGTCTGTCCATCTGTCTGCGGGTGAAACGCTGTACTGAACTCCAATCTTGTTCCCAAAGTCTAGTGTAACTGATGCCAAAACTTTGAAGTAAACTGTGTTCCTCGATCCGATACGATGGTCCTCGGAACTCCATGCAGACATACAATCTTGGACATATAGATCTTGGCCAACCTTGCACTTGTATAGGTGGTTTTCACTGGGATGAAGTGAGCTACTTTGGTCAAACGATCAACTACTACCCGTATGGAATCATATCCTACTTTAGTCCTGGGTAATCCGG
Organism: Triticum urartu; assembly: GCF_056163025.1. Taxonomy (NCBI): domain Eukaryota; kingdom Viridiplantae; phylum Streptophyta; class Magnoliopsida; order Poales; family Poaceae; genus Triticum; species Triticum urartu. Next base: position 278,707,212 of record NC_141879.1, on the reverse strand, counting down.
TGATAAAGTCCATGCCAAGTTTATCCCACTTCCATTCGGGTATCGGCATAGGCTGTAACAGTCCTGCTGGCTTCTGATGTTCTGCCTTAACTCTCTGACATACATCACATACGGCTACATACTCGGCAATATCCTTCTTCATACCAGTCCAGTCATTGGTTTTGCAATCTTGGAAAAATTCTCAATGAATCTCCGGTAGTATCCTGCGAGTCCAAGAAAACTACGGATCTCGCTAACTGAGGTGGGTGCCAACCATTCAGTGACTGACTGAACCTTGCTGGGGTCTACTGCTATACCTTCTCCTGATATAACATGTCCAAGGAATCCGACTTCCTTCAGCCAAAAACTCGCATTTGCTAAACTTAGCATACAACTGGTGTTCCCTGAGCTTCTCGAGAACTAAACGCAAATGCTCTTTGTGCTCCTCCTCTTTCTTCGAGTATACCATGATATCATCAATAAACACCACAACAAACTTGTCCAAATACTCCATGAACACCTTGTTCATCATGCTCATGAAATAGGCAGGGGCGTTAGTCAGTCCAAACAACATGACCGTGTACTCGTATAATCCATATCGCATTGTGAACGCCATCTTTGGTATGTCCTTCTCTCGTATCTTCAACTGATGATACCCCGATCGCAAATCGATCTTCGAAAACACTTTAGCTCCTTGCAACTGATCAAACAGATCATTGATCATCGGCAGTGGGTACTTGTTCTTAATCGTCACTTAATTCAATGCTCGATAATCAACAACCATCCTTAGGGATTTATCCTTCTCAACCAAAAGTACTGGGGCTCCCCAAGGTGATGAACTTCTTCGGATATATCCTTTCTCCAATAACTCCTTGATCTGTTTCTTAATTTCTTCTAGATCATTTGCGGGCATGCGATAGGGTCTCTTGGATATTGGTCCTGTTCCTGGTAACAACTCTATCAAAAACTCAATATCTCTATCCGGTGGCATGCCTGGTAACTCCTCTGGGAAAACATTCGGGTAATCCTTCACTACAAGCATTTCCTCCTGAACAACTCCCGTAAGGGCATTCACTTGACTCCTCCTAGGCACATGCCTAGATACATACTTAATCCTTTTTCCTTCCGGGGTGGTGAGATAAATCGACTTACTAGCACAGTCAATGATTCCTCCAAACTTTGACATCCGGTCCATACCCAATATCACATCCAATCCTTTAGACTCCAAGATAATTAGGTCGGATGGAAAAACATGTGTACCAATGGTTAAGGGTATCTGGTCACACCATCGGCTAGCCATATACTCTGTTCCGGGTGAACTCACTAAAAGAGGGGTCCTAAGGGTTTGGGTTGGTAGTTTAAACTTATCCACGAATCCCCTTGATATGTATGAATGCGATGCACCAGTATCGAAAAGAACAAGAGTGGTAAATGACTTAACCAAAAACTTACCTATTACCGCATCCGGCTGCTCTTCAACCTCCTCCACGTTAACGTGGTTCACTTGTCCTTTGTTGAATGGATTGGGCTTCTTCCTAGTGCTTCCATTTCCGTTTCCATTCCTTCCTTCAGGGCAATCATTGGCATAGTGCCCTGTTTCCCCGCACTTAAAATAGGTAACCTGACTTAAGTCTCTTTTGGTGGGAGTGGACGGCTTGGAGCGGTTCTGATTGTTGTTAGCTCCGTTCCCATTCCCATTCTTTGCACCACTGTGGTTATGTGATCCTCCTCTAGTGTGGTTGTGACCTCCATGGTTGTGAACAAGTCCTCCCGTGTTCGGGGTTAGGCGAGGCTTCTGCTGAGCTCCTGAGTTATACTTCCCTTGCCCATACTTTCTCTTGCGGCTCTCAATCTGCTATTGTTTCCCTTCAATCATAAGAGCCTTATCTACCAACTCCTGGTAGTTGTTGAAGGTTGCTACCATCAACTGCATGCTCATCTCATCATTCAGCCCTTCCATAAACTTCTCCTGCTTCGCGGCATCTGTGGCCACATCATCAGGGGCGTAGCGAGATAACTTGCTAAACTCATCCACGTACTGAGCCACAGTACGGTTCCCCTAGCGTAGGTTGCAGAACTCCCGCTTCTTATCTGCATAGCTCCAGTGGAGACATGGGCTGTGCGGAAAGCTTGCTGAAACTGGTCCCAAGTGACATTGGCTATAGGAAAAGTGGCCGTGTAATTCTCCCACCATGAGGCTGCTGGTCCATCCAATTGATGTGCGTCAAAGCGCACCTTCTCAGCATCTGTGCAACCTGCGGTGTTCAACTCCCTTCCAATTTGGCGTAACCAATCATCAGCAACTATAGGCTCGGTGCTACTGGAAAACACCGGCGGCTGTAACCTTAGAAAACGGGCTAGGTTGTCCACTGGCGGTGGGTTGTTGTTGTTGTTGTTGCCCTGGTTCTGAACTAGCAATTGCATCAAGGCATTTTGTTGCTGGATCAACTAGGTGAGCTCCGACGGGAAAGCAAAACCGGTGTCACGTCTCGGAGGCATCTGAGGGGTTTAGATGGGAGAGATTTAGAATAGAAGAGGTCTAATGAGAGAACACTACCCATATGCACATGAGACAAACACAATCATTTCACTCAATCAATCAAGCAAGGGCATACAAACGGTCTAGAAATATCGCAAAAGTTCTCACTACTACTATATACATGGGGGAAATACTACTAATATATGGTAGTCATCTAGAAATTTTGATCGGTGGAAGACTCCATGATGTCTGCTCCAGCTTTGTCTTCAAAGTCATCATCACTAGGGTTGGAGCCGGTGTCGTCGATGATGATGTAGTCCTCGGGGCGTATTTCCTTGGGTTCTTCTTCTTCTTCTATTGGTGTTGGTCCTCCCATGAATACTTCGATCTTCTTGACTAAGTCGTCATTCTTCTCCAGTAGGGTCTTGATTTCCTCCTCATATCCATCGCAGGTAAACTTGAGTTCTTCCTCCAGCTCGATGATCCTAGTCTTCGCCTTCTTCAAGTCCATCATGTCCGCACACATCTGGTTCTCCTGGCGTCGAATGTGTTGGTTTAACTCCTGGATGAAAGCTGCAATGGATCTATCCTTCTTAGTGCTGATTACTTCCCATTGCTCGTCTCGGCGCCCACATATTTGGTAAATAGTGTCCTTAAGCTCCCTGTTGTAAACTTCTCCAATGCGTCCCATGGTGATGTGAGCTGCCATACTCTTTCCTAAACTCCAGGTTGGTGCGTCGAAGGAAAATTCTATGGGTTTAGAAGTTGGCGAGAACGTCCTTCCTGGAACTTGTACTTGAATCATCCAACGCTCCTCTTCAGGTAAAGTGGCGTTGTACGTCCCGGTGAAGCTTGGTATTCCAATGTTGAAGTACCTAGTGACTTCCTTCAAGTGGCGTCCAAAAGGTGTGTCTTCATCCGGTTGTGCAAACTTGTTCTTCATCTCCGTCATCCTAAAGAGTAGAAAATGGAGAGGAGTCAGAAATGAGAAGAGAAGTGTGACCTACGTTTTATCTTAGGGGTCGTGTCCTACACTCAGTGTGTGCTCTGATACCATCTTGTAGCGACCCGACCTCAGATGGTCAAGTCTCTATGCTTCAGTGTCATCCCTGGATCGGTAATGCTGACACACAGTACTCGAAGGATTTATAATAGAGTAGCAATCACACACTATTACATCGAATATCTCCAAAGAGAACTTATTACATTAATATGGCTTAAGGCCATCTAATGCGATAACAGCGGAAGGCTTGGAAGATAGGGTGAGTCCATCAACTCCAACAGCATAGCTGAGCTGCACGGCAACGACCTAACGAACCTTACTCCTCGTTTGAAAAGTCTGCAACATAATACGTTGCAGCCCGAAAATGGGTCAGCACATGGAATATGCTGGCAATATAACACAGTAGAGGAGAAACAGAATAATGCTATCACTACATGCATATATGGCTGGTGGAAAGCTGTATGGTTGTAGTTTTGCGAAAAGCCAATTTTTCCCTACAACAACGGAATAGATTTTAATTTTACTATCATGGTGGTTGAAACATCATTGAGAAGGTATCCCCAACTCAATCCCAATTAAAGTGATTAACAACCCAACAGTATTAATTAAACATGGTGAGATACATGTGATAACCCAAGTACTAGATACTCAAGAATTGTCCATAACCAGGGACACGGCTAACCATGATTAGATTGTACACTCTGCAGAGGTTTGCGCACTTTTCCCCACAAGACTCAATAGCCTCCGTTGGATTTCTCGCACTACATGGTGTTTGAGAAACGGATGACCGAGACACAGTCTTTCAGAAATGTTAACTCTCTATTCCGGGTAGACCATACCAAACCTACAAAACCCACTACCTGCTGATGTACCTCTTCAAGAGCTTCACGTAACTTACTCAACTATGCTAGAGCCCATAATAGCTTGTGGCTGCACATGGAAGTTTCTAGCATGAATCATCTCAGTTCCCTTTGAGCCTGGGTGGCGGTCCATAGGAAGATCACACGGGTACCCCGGGATTTCCAAAAAAACAGACAACACTGGGTTCCCCAGGTGCCTCAATCCACCCAGTTGTTTGATTAAGTTGCCACCTTATGTTGAACCATTAATTAACAATCTCACATCTGACATGAATTTCACTCAAACCCAAACCACGTCTACGAGCATAGCATAGCAATATAAGCAATACGTAGAAGTAACTCCCAAGGGTTTGAATATAACAGGGCAATAGGTTCTACCTCAGCAACTACTTCCCAACCCACAAGTTAAAGATATCCTAATCATGCAATGTTTGAGGATTGGAACTAATGCATAAAAACTGGGTAATAATGGGATATGATCAAAGTGTTACTTGCCTTGCTGACGATCCGCGAATCCTAGAGACTCGTAGTAACACGCTTCACACTCCAGGAATTCTATCGCAAGCAAACAATAACATACATAAGTAACAAGCAATGATGCACAAGCAAAACTCAAATAAGAGAGGTTGACCAAAAAGTTCAAATTAAGAACTCCGGTTCGCAAAAAGAATCAAAACAAACGGAGCAACGAAACTCAAACGGTGAAAGAAAGAAGCTTCATTTACTAATATGAAACTAGGTCAAATTTTATAGTAGCAAAAACTTGTTTGAGTTGGTTAAACGGAAAGAGGGTTTCGAGACGAAACTCCAGGCGCTTGAATCGCCTGATTCCGTTAAACGAGCGAAAAGATAAACAGAAACTAAGATCGGATCAGAAATCACGATCAGAAAAATCACGGAATAAATACAATAAAAGAAAACTCACGAACAGACTAACGAACGAGCATTCGTTTGTTGTTTCTAACGGGCGATGAACCGTTCGTTAAAACGAACGTTCGGACGAACGTCCGCTAACTAGAAGAACCAAAAAAAAAGGCAAATCAAAAAAACAGATCTAGGGTTTCTAAAAAAATCGAACGGTTTTTATAAAAAAAACCAGCGGTGGGGCGCGGTGGCTACCTCCGACGAGAGGGCTCCGGCGAGGCGGGGCAGCGGCTCGCGAGGGCGGCGGCGCGGGGCTACGGCGGCGGCGGCTGCGGCGGCGGCGGCTAGCGCGACGCGGGCGGCGGGGCTAGGCGGCGGTGGTGGTGGTGTTGGGGCGGGGGTGGCGGCGTATATAAAGGGGCGGGGGCGGCGACTTGGAGGAGGGGGCAAGGCGCGGCGGCTGCGGAGTCCAACTCGGACTGCAGTCCGAGTGGCGGCGGCGGCCTGGCGCGGCTGGGCCTTAGGCCCAGTCGGCGCGGAACCTTTTTTAAAACTTCGCCGACCGAAATAAAATCCTAGAAAAAAAATAAAAATAAATAAAAACCTAAAAATGCCAAAACAATTTTTCACCGTCTAAATAAAATATTTAGAACAAGATGAACATTTTCTTGGCCCAAAAATGCAATTTTGAAAAACATGAAATTTTTCTAATGCAAATAAAATCCGAACAAAATCCAATAAAAACAATTTAATGATTTTAATATTTTCCCTCCAATATTTCATTTATTTTGGAGAAGTCATATTATCTCCTATCTTTAATTTTTAATGTGAAATATTTTTCGGAGAGAAATAATTAAAATAAAATCCTCTTTTCATTATTTGATAAAAGAATCAAATATGAAGACCGGGAAATCCCCAACTCTCTCTGAGGGTCCTTAAGCTGCTTAGGATTTCGAGGATTACGGAACGGAAAAGCGATAAAACATGATATGCATGGATGATCTATGTATAACATTCCAAATTGAAAATTTGGGATGTTACACCCTAGATCTGGTTTATTTTCTCTTTAGGTTTTCTTCGGTTTTTCTTTTAGACGGTTTTATTATTTTAGTTACGATATTTAGAGAACGTTCGCTATGTTAGGTCTTAGCAGTGAACGGTTTCGTTCGTTAGGTTATGTTAGCGAGCGTTCGCTCGATAGGATTTTTCTTTTTATTTTTAGTTTTCGGTCAGGGACCTACTCATGATTAATTTTCTTACAGATTAGTCCCTCTGCTTCAAACGATCACTACTTTTTACCCGTTTATCCAAATCGAACGAAACCAACGCCCACTTCTTCTTTACGATCTCCTCTATCCAGTAAAACAACTTAAACTTGTTTTTGAAATTTAAAATTTGAATTAGATCAGATTTGGATTCAAACTTCGATTGATCATAACTTGAGTTTTATAACTCCGTTTGAGTTGATTCCTTTTTGCAAATCGAAGCTCTTGACCTAAACTTTCTGATAAGGCCAAATACACATAATTTTGGCACTATTAGAAATTGTTTTATGTAGCAAGAGTTATTTGCTTGGTTTTGATGTTTTCTGAATCGTCTTCTTCGTTCTTTCTAATCCTTTGAGTGATTACTTATGTGTGGTTACTATTGCTTGCCTACGATAGATTGAACAGAGTGTGACGAGTAGAACTATCAAGAGTTATGAGTGCGAATCATCTTGATCAACATTGCAGGCAAGTTCACACTTTGATCATATCCCTTTCATACCCAGTTTTTATGCATTAGTTCCACCCTCAAACATTGCATGGCTAGGAATTGATAACATGTGGGTATCGGGAAGTAGTTGATGAGGTAGGAACCTATTGCCCTGCATTCAAACCCTGGGAGTTACTTTTACTTTATGCTCATATTGCTATGCTATGCTCGTAGACGTGGTTTGGGTGAGTGAAATCCATGACAGATGTGAGATTGTTAATTAATGGTTCAACTTAAGGTGGCAACTTAAATACACATCTGGGTGGATTGAGGCACCTGGAGTACCCAGTGTTGCTTGTATTTTTTGGAAATCCCGGAGTACCCGTGTGATCTTCCTATGGACCGCCACCCAGGCTCAAAGGGATCATAAGATATTTCATGCTAGAAACTTCCGTGTGCAGCCACAAGCTATTATGGGCTCTAGCATAGTTGAGTAAGTTACGTGAAGCTCTTGAAGGGGTGGATCAGCAGGTAGTGGGTTGTAGGTTTGGTATGGTCTATCCGGAGTAGAGAGTTAATGTTTCTGAAAGACTGTGTCTCGGTCATCCGTTTCTCAAACACCATGTAGTGCAAGAAATCCAATGGAGGAGATCGAGTCTTGTGGGGAAAAGTGCGCAAACCTTTGCAGAGTGTACAAACTAATCGTGGTTAGCCGTGTCCCCGGTTATGGACAATCTTGAGTCTCTGGTATTTGGATTATCATATTGATCTCAACATGTTACTTAAATAATTTGTTGGGTTATTGATGTTAATTTGGGATTGAGTTGGAGGAACCTTCTCAATATTTTCAACCAACTTTGTAGTTAAATAAATTATATTCCTTTGCAGTAGGGAAAAATTTGCTTTTCGCAAAAACATTATAACCATAGAGATTTTCCACCAGCCAAATATGCATGTAGTGATAGCTATTATTCATCATTATCCTATGGTGTGAATTTGCTAGTACATTCAATGTACTGACCGTTTGTGGCTGCAACGTCTCATGTTGCAGGATTCTTACGACGAGTAAGTGATATGTTAGGGTTACAATTTCTACACTCAACTTTGCCGTTGGTGTTGATGGGAATCCACAACCTTGTCACTTCCGCTATTTTGGATTGAGGTAATAGTATTTACGTTACTTTATACATGTGATTTACCTCTGTTATAAATCCTCGAGTACTGTGTGTGTCAGCATACCGATCCAGGGATGACACTTAAGCACAGATACTTGACCGTCTGTGGTTGGGTCGTTACAAGATGGTAACAGGGCACATGTTGACTGTAGGACGTGACCCCTAGTAACTGGCAAGCCCATAGGAAATATTTTCTCTACAACTTTCTTTTCAAAAGGATCTTTTACCTCTCTTCTCTTCTGAGCTTATTCAAATATTCCCTTTTAGTGAGACTATACCCCTTTCCCTTTTTGACCACATGGAGATTCGGCTGATGAGACCACTTCAAGAAGTACAAGATATCGGACAACTAAGAACACTTCGGAATGAAGAGGATTTTCCGTGTATTATAATGGAAACTACAATGGTTGAAGACTCCGAAGACTAGGAGAATTTGAAGGCCCTGTAGAATTTTCTAGATTTGTATGACCTAGGAAGGCACCCCTTATGGAACTTGGCAGACTAAGGAAGCTGTCAATACCCGAGATCAAGGTGTATCAGAGAAAGACCGGAACATGGAGCATGAGAACTCAAAATTTTGTCAAGAAAACCCTAAGGCAGGAGATATCAACTAAGGAAGATAGCTCATGGCAATGACAAGGGTAGAAACATGGTTATCCGTGATGTCATCGCCACTGATACTATGGTCACCAAGCTGAGCTAAGCATGCATTTCTTCGGAAGAATTGGATGGTAGAAGGCTGATGGAGCATCTATCAGCAAAAGATGAAGTTTTAACCTTAGCCGGTGTATCAATAGGATCTGGAGTAGTACATCAAGAATTTTAAGATGGAGCTCCAGGAAGCCGTATTAGACAAGGAATCATTTCGTGAAGAACTTAGGAACTAGAAGATGAAAGTAGCCAAGCTGGATAAGCAAAACCTCGAGATACCAGAGATTCGTCAGGAACTGAAGGACAGTAGGACCATGGTTCATGCGAAGGATGTTGAAACCCAGAAGTTTGGAATGCAACTCCAGAAATATTAAAGGACGTCACAATAGACTTTGCGACAACAGAAATGATCTGGCAAAAGGATTTGAGAAAGACAAGTATGATCGGAAGACGCCATTGGAGGCATGAACAAGACTTGAAGAGTTAGACGACCTTGAAGATTTATTGACCTTTAGAAGACCAAAACCCTGTTATATACCTACGTTAGATGCGATGATTGTGAGCTGTCATTTGGTTGATGTTTTTCGACAGCCACAATAAAATCTGTCTTTTCAAAACCGTTGCTTGCATTGTGTGTATCCCTCTCTATCTCTCTAATCCCACCCCAAAACCCATGGACCCAATAGAGGATGAATGGAGATGAGCTTATATTTTCTGGACCAAAGAGTCAATTGGAGACAGACCAATGGATTCAGAGCATGGAGGATCACATGAAGAATAACCCTATAGCCGAAAAGGATATGACCTAGCATGCTCTTCCGTGCTTTGAAAGAGGCACTGCTACTTGGTGGAGGATGTACCAAACCATGAATGGATGGCAAGGAGTAACCACTTGGAAAGAATTTAAGTTGACTCTGCAAAGATCTCATCTTGTGTCCCAGAAGTTGGAGCCTTATGGAAATGATATGAAGAAGCATTGTGCATGCAAGCTTTGTGGAGAAATAGGACACCCCCATAAAGAACACAAGGATGAATGCCCAAATTGTGAAGGAAGTCACCTAGTTGAAGAATGCCCAACTAGGCAGATTACTTGTTTCTTGTGTGAAGGGACTACCCACTATCCCGCTCAGTGTCACATTTACCCCATGGTACAAAGAACCGTACAACAGAAGAAAGAAGTAAGGAAAGGAACACTTATGGAAATTTTAGAAGAACCCGTGATGAAGGAAGATGTCAGGGACACACCCAAATAAGAACCAATTAAACCCTGCACCAAGTCATGCTATTCATGTGGAGAAGAAGGACACATTTCCCAGAATTGTATGAATGGGGATCTAGTAGAATTCCCGACGGAGGAAGTAGAGTATGACCCACAAGAAATAGAAGCCATGATTGGCATGGAAAGGTCCAGGAAGAGAAGTAGATTGGATTCCAAGTAGGACCTGAGTCATATCACCTGTTACAGGTGCAAGGAGTCAGGGAACTACCTCAACAGTTGTCCAAAAAGGAAACCTCGAGACTTGTCAGAAGTAATATGTTTTCGTTGTAATGGAGCAGGGCATTTTGCCAGAGAATGCCCCAAGGACAAGGAGACTTGTGATAATTAGTTGTGTTTGTGAGAAGTATAGTAGTAGTAGTGAAAACATTTTCTTTTATATTGAGGTGTTGAGTTGAGACATGTAATGGAAAAGCGAGAGATTGTAACCAATTGAGAGTGAATAAAGTTAGCATCGTTGGTACTGATATGGATTTTATGAGTTGTTACTCTATGAAGAAGGATTTTGACCATTTTTTAGGATATGAGAAATATGGTCTATGGAAGATTTGTGCATTTTAAGGGTGGTGGTACCCTGTAAGAACCCCTGACCCTTGAAAAAGATAAGGATACTCCACCAAGTGGATTTTGGACAAAATGAGTACGAGTTTTGTCTCGATATGCATGATACCCCAAGAGTATGTGGGATGAAGTTGAAGACCGCCAGTTGTTTAGAACAAATGTGATCAAGGAGTCAGAAGAGAATGATAAGTTGATTCGAGATAGACTGAAGGTAGCTCAGTCCAGGCAGAAGAGTTATGCAGACTCAAAAACGCAAGGAGGTAATATATGAAATTGGAGATAGAGCATGTCTTCGTGTGTCTCCTCTGCGAGGAGTTAAACGATTTGGAGTTAAGGGAAAGTTAGCCCCAAGATTTGTAGGACCATACCGAGTTTTGGAGCGTATGGGAGAAGTGGCCAACAAGTTGGAGTCACCCGAAGGACTGTCAGGAGTCCATGATGTGTTCCATATTTCCCAGTTGAAAAAGTGCCATCCAGAGATGGCCAATATTCCCCTGTAAGGATGCTTGACCCTGGAAAGGTAATGATGTTCCACAAAGTGGAGTATGGACTTCATAAGTATAAGTTTCTATCTCGGTATGTGGGATAACCCACGAAGATGAAGATATGAATTACTATTGGATATAAAGGAGGTATGATGTTGGTATTATGGAACGATTATAACTCCATGATGAGTCTGAGTAATCATGTCTTAGTTTGGAACCAATAGAAGGAAGAAGGACCATACAATTGGATGGATTTTAAGTATGCTAGGAAGCTGGAAGTTGGATGTTGGAATAACGATAAGTTGCCTAGAGGATAAGTTCAAGGTTTAAAAGTGATGGGATGGGCCATAACCCACAGGCCCCAGGACCTGCCAAGAAGCAAGAACATTCTTGCTGAAGGAAAAACCCTGGAAGAAGTTACAGTTTTATCGACAGACGATCTTATAGGAGTAAGGCAAAACCTGAGAGTTGTGAAGGAACGATAGATGTTGTTTGGCTTGCAGAATCAATGGATTTATCCGAACCTTGGTTCGTCGACAAGAGAAATTCTGCAATGCTTGTGAGGATGACCGAGTGTTAGAATGCGAGATTCACTAAACCGTATACCGGGTAATGATTTGGGTGCGGGATGGATTGATCACCATACCGACTTACTCTTATTATTCGCCTTGCTATATGGGATGGTAAATCTGAGTGACTTACCTATAGTAGAGAGACGACGATCAAAACCTTGTTTAAACCATAGAATGGTATAGAAATTTTTTCCCTTGTACACGGCAGCTGTTGCCACACGTAGGATATATGGTGAGAATGAAGCCCAGACCCATTTCCTGCAGGAGAAACCATAAATTGTTGACCGCCATGAGATATCGATAGTTGATTAGTATTGGCGCCAGACCCGTCAGCTAAGAAGACCCAATCTTAGAATAACCTTACCAGGATGAAGGACAGAAATATTGAGGAAAAGGTTATGCCACTACCGGAAGAGCCCAGAGAAGGAATTATCCTTACGATCTGAGAAGACCGACACTGTCAAGAATAATGATGGAGTATATGAGTTTTGATGGAACCGTAACAATGATTCTAAGGGTGGTAGCACCCCAAACCCCAAAGACGATCGATGGATTTTGAGAAGACCCCCAAACCTAACCCATTCCTTTCTAGCCTCTCCGAATCTCGAGGACGAGATTCATTTTAAGGGTGGTAGCTTTGTAACATCCCAAAATTCTAAATTTTGGAATGTTATAATAAATAGATAGATTTGATTGATTGTTTGATTGATTGTGTGAAATTGAGTGAAATTCGAAACTTTTTGGAAGTTAAATGAGAGGGAATAAAAGGACTTTCCCAAACTTTCATTTTGCATTCGTGATCTCTGTGAATTCAAATTCTTTTCACCACAAAACCCTGGAGAGAAGATGACATGACTTCTTCCATTTATTTAAATGACAAGGGGTGTTGAAAATATTTGAATTTCATTTGGAAAATATTTCCAACCCAGGAACTTTATGCAACTCAATGATTTTCACGAGCGAAGATAAAATGACTTCTTCAAAACATATGAAATATGAGTTGGGAGTTTCAAAGAATTAAATTCAAAGTTCTTTTGAATTTATTTTCAATTTGGAGTTATTTGAATTTTTTTCAAATTATTTTTCTCCAAAAATAAAATATATGGAAAATAGGGTAACATGATTCCCTGCATCAGAAAATTGGAGAGAAATAATTTTAAATTAATTTTGGTATTTTTAAAATGATTTTTATTGGGTTTTATTGTAGAAGTAGCACTGTTTAAATTATTTGAATTTTTGTAGATTTTATTTAAAGTTATAAAAATGCTCATGTTGTAGAAAATTGTTTTCTGAAAATTTTGATATATTATATGCCTATATAATATTTTCATTTAATCTGTTTTTACTATTTTTGTTTATCTGAGAAAATGTTTTTTAAAGAACTTTCCCTCTACCGAACTGGGCCGGCCCAACAGGCCAAGCCCAGCTCAGCGCGCCGCTTCTCTCCTTCCCGAGCGGGAGTCCCGCTCGGGCACGCCGCCGCTCCGCCATGGACGTCGTGCGCCACTCGGCCTCCTCCTGCCCCCTTCTCCATGCAACCCCTCGCCCCCCTCTATATAAGCTAGCGCCGCCACCGCCCGCTCTCTCCTCGCGCCGCCGCATCACTTCTCGTTCCCCGCGCCGCGGCTGCATCTCACCGGAGCCGCCGCTGTTGCCTGCTCCCGCCGCTGCTCCACCCGCACTGCTGCCCTGCACCGCCTCGCCTGCTCCCGCCACTATCGCCTTGCCCCGCCGTCTGCAGTGCCGCCCGCGCCGCGCAGCCCCATCACCGGACTCGCCGGAGCCGCCGCCGCCGCCCGCTGTTCGCCGTCCCGCCAGCGGTTTTCTCCGCCTAAACCGCCGAGTCAGGCGAACCGGTAAAACCAACAAAACCCTAGATCCATTTTATTTTCTCTTTAGGTTTTCTTCGGTTTTTCTTTTAGCCGGTTTTATTATTTTAGTTAGGATATTTAGAGACGTTCGCTAGGTTAGGTCTTAGCAGCGAACGGTTTCGTTCGTTAGGTTATGTTTGCGAGTGTTCGCTCGATAGGATTTTTCTTTTTCTTTTTAGTTTTTGGTCAGGCACCAATTCGTGATAAATTTTCTTATAGATTAGTCCCTCTGCTTCAAACGATCACTACATTTTACCCGTTTATCCAAATCCAATGAAACCAATGCCCACTTCTTCGTTACGATCTCCTCTATCCAATAAAAAAAAATTAAACTTGTTTTTTGAAATTTTAAAATTTGAATTGGATCAGATTTGAATTCAAACTTCGATTGATCATAACTTGAGTTTTATAACTCCGTTTGAGTTGATTCCTTTTTGCAAATCGAAGCTCTTGACCTAAACTTTCTAATAAGGCCAAGTACACATAATTTTGGTACTGTTAGAAATTGTTTTATGTTGCAAGAGTTATTTTCTTGGTTTTGATGTTTTCCGAATCGTCTTCTTCGTTCTTTCTGATCCTTTGAGTGATTGCTTATGTGTGGTTACTATTGCTTGCCTACGATAGACTGAACAGAGTGTGACGAGTAGAACTATCAAGAGTTATGAGTGCGAATCATCTTCATCAAAATTGCAGGCAAGTTCACACTTTGATCATATCCCTTTCATACCCGGTTTTTATGCATTAGTTCCACCCTCAAACATTGCATGGTTAGGAATTGATGACATGTGGGTATCGGGAAGTAGTTGATGAGGTAGGAACTTATTGCCCTGCATTCAAACCCTGGGAGTTACTTTTACTTTATGCTCATATTGCTATGCTATGCTCGTAGACGTGGTTTTGGGTGAGTGAAATCCATGACAGATGTGAGATTGTTAATTAATGGTTCAACTTAAGGTGGCAACTTAAATACACATCTGGGTGGATTGAGGCACCTGGAGTACCAGTGTTGCCTGTATTTTTTGGAAATCCCGGAGTACCCGTGTGATCTTCCTATGGACCGCCACCCAGGCTCAAAGGGATCATAAGATATTTCATGCTAGAAACTTCCGTGTGCAGCCACAAGCTATTATGGGCTCTAGCATAGTTGAGTAAGTTACGTGAAGCTCTTGAAGAGGTGGATCACCAGGTAGTGGGTTGTAGGTTTGGTATGGTCTTCCCAGAGTAGAGAGTTAATGTTTCTGAAAGACTGTGTCTCAGTCATCCGTTTCTCAAACACCATGCAGTGCAAGAAATCCAATGGAGGAGATCGAGTCTTGTGGGGAAAAGTGCGCAAACCTCTGCAGAGTGTACAAACTAATCATGGTTAGCCGTGTCCCCGGTTATGGACAATCTTGAGTCTCTGGTATTTGGATTATCGTACTGATCTCAACATGTTACTTAAATAATTTGTTGGGTTATTGATGTTAATTTGGGATTGAGTTGGAGGAACCTTCTCAATATTTTCAACCAACTTTGTAGTTAAATAAATTATATTCCTTTGCAGTAGGGAAAAATTGGCTTTTCGCAAAAACATTGTAACCATAGAGCTTTTCCACCAGCCAAATATGCATGTAGTGATAGCTATTATTCATCATTATCCTATGGTGTGAATTTGCCAGTACATTCAATGTACTGACCCTTTGTGGCTGCAACGTCTCATGTTGCAGGATTCTTACGACGAGTAAGTGATACATTAGGGTTACGATTTCTACACCCAAGTTTGATGTTGGTGTTGATGGGAATCCACAACCTTGTCACTTCCTCTATTTTGGATTGAGGTAATAGTATTTACGTTACTTTATACATGTGATTTACCTCTGTTATAAATCCTCGAGTACTATGTGTGTCAGCATACCGATCCAGGGATGACAGTTAAGCACGGAGACTTGACCGTCTGAGGTCAGGTCGTTACACAAGCATTAAAGTTGAATATGATCAAACACATGATCATACAAGTATCTCACACACATACATAAAGAGTATCAAACGAGCACACACAAAAGTATCAAACCAAATAGCAAGAACGACAAAGAAGCATACCACTCTCTCTCTCTCGAAGCCTATGATCTATAAATTTCTCCCCCTTTGGCAACAAGTTACCAAAAAGTTTGAAAATGCATAGTGCTATGCGTCTCTCTAGGCTTGATCTTCGGGAGGTGGTTTAGAGAGGACTCCACGGACGAAGGCATCAGTAGACGTTGTTGGAGCTGGTGGAGTGGCAACTGGAGGTGGCACTAAAGCTGTTGCTGCTGGTGCTGAAGTAGTTGCTCTAGTGTCAGGCACTGGCATTGCAGCAGATCTCTGACCTCTGGGCACTCTCTGAAAAACATCTGTAGTAGACTGCCCTTTCCTCTCCTGTGCTTCCTCCTGGAGCTGCTCAATAGCTGACTGCATCTCTGTTACTTTCAGATCAAGATCATAAAATTTGGTCTCTATGATCCTCTCCAAGCTCTCCTGATTCTTGTTCAGGGTGGCTAAGCCCTTCTCAATCCTCAAAGTTGCCTGAATTAGATATGCAAGCTGATCTTGTTTTGACTTTAGAAAAACTTGAATGCCTCCTCGACACTTGGCATTTTTGCAGCCTTCTCAGCCTTTGCTTTTGCTCTCTTCTCTTGTGCTTGCACTGATATGGGATCATCCTCACTCATCACAACTGTGTTATCCTCAAATTCCGGTCTCAAGGGTAAGTGATCCTTGTCCAACACGTAAGTGCCTGTGCCCATCTTAGACTTGATGAGCACCTGAATGTGTGGAGCATACCCACAAGATCTCTTTTGATCAGCAGCTGTCCTTTTGATTGTTTCAACAATCAGACTCATGACCTTCAATTTCCGAGGCAGATCAAATATCTGCAGAAAGTTGATTAAATGACATCTGATCATCTTGTGATCTCCAGATTTGGGCAACAATGTATGCCTCAATATAGTGTTGATTGTTGCTAGACCAGACAACAAGTAATGTATAGATCCAAGCTTATGTGTTTCCAAAGCTTTTTCTGGGATCTCTTTGTACATGTTGGCCATAGAGTTGTGGTCTTTCTTCTTCTTGACATACACATCCAAATCATCCTCATGCTCTTCAGGGGCATTTATCAGCTTGGCCCACTCATCAACAGTTGACTGGTACCTTGTACCCTCAGACATCCACACAATCCTACCATCTGGATAAAAATGAGTAGTGGAGTAGAATTGCATGATGATTTCATCATTCCATTTTGTCAGCTCTTGACCCACAAATTTGTCAACACCACATGATTTGAAGCTCTCATGTGCACCGGGAAAATAGTCTTCATTATCATTAATGAATTCCCAATCAACCCATTTCATATTAGAGACTATAGGCTTCTTGTCAAGTAAAATAGTCTCATAGAAACCTTGTTGTTCTTTGGTGTGGAACCTATAGTCCACTACGGTCCTCCTTCTCACAACATAGGGATTAGACTGTCTTCAAAGTCTCAGACCTGCATCCTTCC
This sequence comes from Triticum urartu, assembly GCF_056163025.1. NCBI lineage: Eukaryota > Viridiplantae > Streptophyta > Magnoliopsida > Poales > Poaceae > Triticum > Triticum urartu. The sequence continues at coordinate 278,690,230 of NC_141879.1, read as the reverse complement.
TGATGTTCATATCCTCTGCCACTGGACGGGTGTCATTTGTATCTGGAATCTTTGGTTTAAGCTTTCCGAGCACTTGGGCTTCAACATCTTCTTCTTCCATCTGAAGAACTGGGGCCTTCTTCTTCTCCTCAGCTGGAATGTTCCTGGTGCTTCTCTTGGGCTTAGAAGTCTTTTGAGCTTGATCAGTAGCTTTGGGGGTAGTTTTGGGCTTTGAAGTGGCAGCCCCTGACTTAAAGGCATCCCCCATAAGCTTCTGGGACTTGGGTGCTGGTGCAGCATCCTCTTCCTCTTCATCTTCTTAGCTGGATCTCTCATTATAGAGGATCTACCATTGACTCTGGCAGTGGTCTTATTGACCCTCTCTTTCCTTTTCTTACTCTCTCCAACAGCCTCTTTAGTTGGCTTAGAGGTTTCAACAGCTGAGACCCTGGCCTTTGACATAGGAATCCTCTTGGCAGGTGCCTTCTTGTGCATTCCAGGTTTTGTTACAGCAGCAGTACCATATTCCTTCTTCAGTGCTTTCTTTTTGGAGCTCACTTCTTCCTCAACAGCCACATAGTCCTCATCCTCAGAATATGAGGTTTTCTTCTTCCTTGATCTGGTGGCTGCCTTGGGCAAATTGCTTGGAGTGCTCCTGCTGCCCTCATCATAGCTGCTTGAGGGACTAGTGCCCTCACTCATGTGCACTTGCTCTTCTGATTTGTTCTGGCTAACACTCTGGTCAGGCATTCTTGCAAGCAAACTGACACCAGACCCTATGAATAGATATAGATGAGGTAGAGTAGATGAGCATCACAAAGTGCAAAGTTTTTGCAAAACAAATGAGTCAAAAACTTAGTTTTAGTTCTCCACAGAAAGCATTTTGGAGCTACCGATTTGTTAAACTCGGTGACACCGAAGCAACTTTTGGAGTCTAAACTAGTGAACTCGGTCAGACTGAGTCACAGTTTGGTGGCTCCGAGATTGCTAGGGTTTCACAATGAGTCGAGCTCGGTCGCACGGATTTGCTACTTTCGGTCAGAGCGAAAAGTGCAAGTGCAATGGCCTAAGCCAAATCGGTGAGACCGATTTCTACAACTCGGTCGGTCCGAGATGAGTTCGGCGGAAACCTAACCCTAAATTTTTGAATCAAACCTAATCTAAGGAACGTTTTCTCTGGATAGATTGATTTCATACATGGTAAAGAACATGGCATTGCATTGTTCTAAGAATTGGAGTAAGGAATTAGCACAAAAGATCGAACTCATACCCTAGTTCGGTGGTGAGTTCGCTATGGCGGCAACGGTGGGGTTGAATCCCGTTGACGGCGACGGAAACCAGCGGCGGGAGGTCGCTGGCGACGAGGAGACGATCCGGAGACCTGAGACGGCAGAGCGGGACACGCGCGGGATGGAGGGTTTTGAAGAAATTTCCAAAATCTCACCTGTGGGTTTATATATCCTGACCCCGTCGGTGTGACCGAGTGGAACAACTCGGTGGCATCGAGATGCAGAATCATAAGCAGTTACTGCAACTCGGTGTGACCGAAAAGTTCAAATCAGTTGCACCGAGATTGAAAACCTAGATCAACTCAGTGAACTCGGTCAGACCGAAGAGGATTGATCTGTCAGACCAAAATGCACAGAGAGGTTTTGGAAGTTTAAGTCTATGCCGAATCGGGGACTCCGAGTGCTCCTCAAACAGAGTGGTTCAAATCTGACTTGATCAAACTTTGTGATGTAGCATTAATAGAGTTTGAGACGAGAAAAGCATAGATAGCTAGAGGAAGTTCTTAGGCATTCTTGTCCACCCACTTGGGAAAAGAGAAAGGGCCAAACAATCAAAACAACAAGTGGATGTCCTCGAATGAGTAAAGTATGCAATCAACATGCTCACACAATAAAATGGCAAATGAAATATGTGGCAAAGCATGCATAAACACTCTAGCATCCATCAAGCAATTTTGCGATGACTAGGTCATCTATATATGAGTATATTGATTGAGGAGTCAAATGAAAACATTTGATCGTAGGTCATACTCATCGTTTAAGCACAAGTGGGGTTACCACTTTTACATAAAGCATTGTTGTGTTCACACCATTAGAGTTGCTTTAGCTCAATTGATTAGAGTAAAGCTCCCCCTAGATGTGATATCCCCCCTAAGAGGGATGAACTATCCTTGGGTTTTGTCGATGATGACTTCATGTAGATGTTGAAGATGTGGAAGCTCAATGTTGATGTAGATCATTTGGAGCAATCCATTGGAGTGAGTTGCACTTTCAATACCTACACGGGTTAGTCCCACAAGCTACAAACAAGAATATCCATAGACATAGAGTGATGTACACATAGATGATGTCCATGAAAGCATTAGGTTACCTTGTCCCTTGTCTTACCAACAAGAGGGTTTGTGACTCCTTGAACTAGTGCAAGATGTGGAAGTTGTTTGCACTTCTCCTTGCCAAGATGATATGAGTGTAGTACATTGGGAGAGTCACCCTCAAGAACTCTCTAGTTCTTCTTCTTCGGGATCCACATCATCTTGATGGGAATCCTTAGAGTTGTAGTCGTACTTGATGTAGTCTTGGGAGCCACTTGACCAAGGCCTTAGGAGCTTCCTCCAATGCATCAATCTCCTCTGGAAGCTTGTCCTTGCCCTTTTGCTTGTGGTCTTGTGGTGGAAGATCATCTTGAGCTTGTGTCCCTTGGAAAGAAGTAGGATCATACTTCTCTTGTTGAGGAACAAAATTCGTCTTGGGGTATTGATCTTCTTCCCACTCAACTCCATTGGCATTGAACTTTCATTCAAAACCAATACCTTGATTCTTCCGGTGCCTTCCTTGCTTGCGTACAATTTCCTCAAATTGCTTACTCCCGGCAAGGCTCTTGTAAACACCTTTCTCTATAATTCCCTTCAATAAGCTATTTTATTTCTCAAGTGTAACTTGGCTAAGAGAATCATTAGTGGAATCAGGAGAACTACTGGAAGCAATAACATTGCATTTGACATGATTATTGCTACTACTAGAAGAAGAATCTTTATTACTCTTGTTGCTAGATTTTACTTGTGGAATATAAGTAGACAAGAGTAAACGCTTGGCAATGTAAGAAGAACTTTTCTTGCGAAGATCATCATTGATTGATTTTAAGAACCCATGCTCTTGCTCAAGGTTGAGCTTTTCAAAGCGTAACTTATCATGAGTCTTTAAGAGCTCTCGATGATTTTCCAATGTAGTTTCAGGAGCTAACTTAAGAGTGTAATGATGATTTTCATCGAGAACTTCAATGAAGAATTGAGCCTAGATTTGTTTCTCACTTGATGATGTAGGAGCATCACATGAGGCTTTGTAGGCACCACTAGACTTGTTGTGAAGCTCTTCCTTATCCTTGAGTGACATCTCATGAGCAACAATTCTTCCAATGACTTTTGTTGGCTTGAGATCTTTGTAATTGAGCATCATTTGGATCAATGTGCACATGGTATCATATTTTCCATCCAATGCTCTTAGGATCTTCTTGATGATGAATCTGTCAGTCATCTCCTCACTTCCTAAGCCGGCAATCTCATTTCTGATGAGAGAAAGACTAGAGTACATTTCAGTGACACCTTCACCATCCTTCATTTTGAACTTGTCAAGTTGACTTTGAAGCACATCCAATTTGGATTCCTTGACGGAGTCGGTACCCTCGTGCATATCAATCAAAGTATCCCAAATTTCCTTTGCATTCTCAAGACGGCTGATTTTGTTGAATTCTTCGGGGCACAATCCGTTGAAGAGGATATCGCAAGCTTGGGCATTGTATTACAGCATCTTCAACTCTTCCATGCTAGCTTCACGGTTCGGTTCTCTCCCATCAAAGAATTCACCTTGCAAGCCAATACACACAATAGCCCAAACGGTGGGGTTATGTCCAAGAATATGCATTTTCATCTTATGCTTCCAACTAGCAAAATTAGTACCATCAAAGTAAGGACCTCTACGGTGGTAATTTCCCTCGCTAGATGCCATACTCTCCTAGGTTGTGAAACCAAGACTATGATCACCAAAAGCTATGGAAATCAAGGAAAATGGAGACCAAAGCTCTGATACCACTGGTAGGATCGAAAGTATGTCTAGAGGGGGGTGATTATACTACTTTACTAAATAAAAATCTAGCCTTTTCCCAAATTTAAGTCTTGGCAGATTTTAACAACTTAGCACAAGTCAAGCAATCAACCTACACATGCAAGTCTAAGAGTATAGTAGCGGAATGTAAAACATTTGCATATGAAGGTAAAGGGAGGAGTTTGGACGGAGCAAACACAATGTAGACATAGAGATTTTTGGCGTGGTTCCGATAGGTGGTGCTATCGTACATCCACGCTGATGGAGACTTCAACCCACGAAGGGCAATGGTTGCGCGAGTCCACGGAGGGCTCCACCCACGAAGGGTCCACGAAGAAGCAACCTTGTCTATCCCACCATGGCCATCGCCCACAAAGGACTTGCCTCACTAGGGTAGATCTTCACAAAGTAGGCGATCTCCTTGCCCGTACAAACTCCTTGGTTCAACTCCACAATCTTGTCGGAAGCTCCCAAGTGACACCTAACCAATCTAGGAGACACCACTCTCCAAAAGGTAATAGATGGTGTGTTGATGATGAACTCCTTGCTCTTGTGCTTCAAATGATAGTCTCCCCAACACTCAACTCTCTCTCACGGATTTGGATTTGGTGGAAAGATGATTTGAGTGGAAAGCAACTTGGGGAAGGCTAGAGATCAAGATTCATATGGTTGGAATGGAATATCTTGCTCTCAACACATGAGTAGGTGGTTCTCTCTCAGAAAATGTATGTTGGAAGTGTAAGCATGTTCTTATGGCTTTCCTTACTAATGAAGGAAGGGTGGAGGGGTATATATAGCCTCCACACATAATCTAACCGTTACACACAAATCACCAAACTCGGTGTGACCGAATCATGAAAATCGGTCAGACCGATTTAGTTCAAAATGTGAACGTTAGGCTTTTCGGTGGGACCGACATGTCAACTCGGTGGGACCAATTTCTTTAGGGTTAGGGCATAGCGTAATCTCGGTGAGACTGATTACACGAACTCGGTGGGACCGATTTTGGTTACAAGCTAACCAGAGAGTTGTCCAGGCAAACTCGGTGGGACAGAATCACTCATTTCGGTGAGACCAAAACGTTACGAAGGGGAAACAGAGAGTTTGCATTGCGAACTTGGTGGGACCGATCGCTCATCTCGGTTGGACTGAAATGTTATGAAGGGAAACAGAGAGTTTGCAATCCCATCTCGGTGAGACCGAGATCCCTATCGGTGAGACCAAAGTGACTAGGGTTTCTGGCAGTGGCTATGTCAAGTGAACTCGGTGGCGCCAGATAGATCAAGTCGGTAGGGCCAAGTTTGACTTTTGGTTTGGGACATATGTGGATATGAGGAAGTGGTTGAGGGCTTTTGGATCATATCACTAAGCTTTTTGAGCAAGCAAGCCATTAAGAAACACCTCATCCCCTTTTAATAGTATTGTCTTTCCTATGGACTCAATGTGATCTTGGATCACTAAAATGAAAATGTAGAGTCTTGAGCTTGAGCCAATATGTGTCCTTAGCACTTTGAGGGGTCCACATTCCTAATCCATGCCATGCCAATCATTGAACTTTCTGAATTGATCATCTTGAAATAGCATTAGTTCAATGAGCTATATGTTGTTCGTAATTACCAAAACCACCCAGGGATAGTTGCACTTTCAACCTTGCTTGGTGATAATGTGCCACTATGTGAATGTCTTGATGAACAAATTGCTAGAACTAAAGCTTTTGTGAATGTTGAAACTGATGAAATTGTTGAAACCGATGAAGAGCTTGAAACTGAAAATCTTGAAACACCTATTAGACCTAGTTCTCCTAAATATGAATTGCTTAAGGTACCGGAAGGTTATGTTATGGATGAGGAGACAACTAGAGACATTCTTGCTTGTAGGGATACAGATGATCTAGAAAAATTATTATGAAAGTATAAAGAAAAGACTTTGAATGCTAAAATGAAATGTGATCCTTAGTTTGCTACTTCACCTATCTTTGTTGATGATAAGGATTATGAATTCTCTGTCGACCCAGAGTTAATTACTTTGGTTGAATCTGATCCTTTCCATGGTTATGAAACTGAAACTGTTGTGGCACATCTTACTAAGTTGAATGATATAGCCACCCTTTTTGCTCATGATGAGAAGATTCACTATTATTATATTCTCAAATTGTTTATTTTCTCATTAAAGGGTGATGCTAATACTTGGTATAATACTCTTGCCCCTGGTTGTGTGTGTAGTCCCCGGGATATGATTTGTTACTTCTCTGGAAAAAAAGCATGCTCATAAGAAACAAGTTGCCTTACATGAAATATTTAACTTTGTGAAAATTAAAGAAGAGAGTCTCCCACAAGCTTGGGGGAGGCTTCTCCTTGCTTAATGCTTTGCCTGATCATCCTCTTAAGAAAAATGAAATACTTGATATCTTCTATAATGGACTAACCGATGCTTCTAGGGATTTCCTAGATAGTTGTGTTGGTTGTGTTTTTAGGTAGCGGACTATTGGACAAGCTGAAGAACTATTGAATAACATATTGAAAAATTATGATGATTGGACTCTTCCTGAACCACCACTTACACCTACTCCGAAGAAGAGGGGCATCTTATATCTCAGTCCCGAAGATATGCAAGAGGCAAAGAAATCTATGAAAGAGAATTAAAGCTGAGGATGTTAAAAATTTACCTCCTATTGAAGAAATACACGGGCTTGAAACACCACCATTGCCTAAGGTGGTAGAGGTAAATTCTTTAATGAAATTCAGTGATAATGATAATCCTTATAATATGCATCCTAATCAATGCCTTTATGAGTTTGACAATTACATTAGAAAGCAAGAGCACTTCAATGCAAATGTTATGAAACAATTGAAATATAATTCTGATATGATTGCTCGCTTGAGTGACTTGTTTTCTAGAATTACCAATGATGTTAGAGGTGTAGGAAAGCATGCCTCTATGGTTCAAACTCAACTAGACCAAGTTGCTAAATCTCAAAGAGAGTTGCTTGATGAAATGAAATAATATAAATGACTTTGCTGTTAGAGTAGCCACTAGAGGAGGTAAAATGACTCGGGAACCACTTTATCCTGAGGGACACCCAAAGAGAATTGAACAATATTCTCAAAGAGTTAACACTGATGCACCAAGTCCTTCTAAGAAGAAAAAGACAGAGAAAACGCATAGGACTTTGCATGCTTCTAGTGAACCTGAAGTAGAAAAACCTCCTGATGCTACTAATGATGTTTCTATTTCTGATGCTAAAACTCAATCTGGTAGTGAACACTCACCCTCTGATAATGAAAAACATAATGATGAGGTTCATGAAGACACTCAAACAAATAATAAAGAACCAGATAATGATGTTCAAATAGAACCAACTGTTGATCTTGATAACCCACAACCCAAGAATAAAAGGTATGATAAAAGAGACTTTGTTTCTAGGAAACACGGTAAGGAAAGGGAACCCTGGGTTCAAAGACCTATGCCCTTTCCACCTAAGTGAACTAAAAATAAAGATGATGAAGAATTTGAACGCTTTGCTGAGATGACTAGGCCAGTCTTTTTGCGTACACGCTTGACTAATATCTTAAAAATGCCCCCTTATGCAAAGTACATGAAAGACATCATCACTAACAAGAGAAAAATACCGGAAGCTGAAATCTCCACTATGCTTGCTAATTATACCTTTAAGGATGGAGTACCTAAAAAACTTGGAGATCTGGGAATACTAACTATACCTTGCTCCATCAAAAGAAGTTATGTGAAAACTTCTTTATGTGATTTAGGAGCTGGTGTTAGTGTTATGCCTTTCTCTTTATGTAAAAGACTTGACTTGAATAAACTCACACCTACTGAAATATGTTCGCAAATGGCTGACAAATCAACTGCCATACCTATTGGTATTTGTGAGGATGTGCCCGTTGTTGTTGCTAATGTTACTATTTTAACTGACTTTGTTATACTTGAGATGCCCGAGGACGACAACATGTCGATTATCCTTGGTAGACCCTTCTTGAACACTGCAGGGGCTGTTATTGATTGCAATAAAAGCAAGGTCACTTTCCACATCAATGGTAATGAGCATACGGTGCACTTCTCCAAGAAACAATTCCAAGTGAATGGTATTAATGTTATTGAAACATCTTCGACAATCACTATCGGAAGTTTTCAGCTACCTATACCTATTGTTTAAAAGAAATATGAAATTCTTATTGTTGGAGACACTCATATCCCCGTTGAGGTAACTTAGTGTTCTACGGAAGTTCTTCGGTTTCATGCTAATCGGAAGTGGATGTTAATAAGACTTGATCAACCTTATTAATGAATCATTTTTGAAAGCTATGAGGTTGATGAATCTAGTAAGCACTACCTTCTGTCCCTACCTTTTGTTTTTTGTTTTTATCAATAAAATAAAATAAAATGATTTGTTTTGTCTGTTTTTTGAATTTCCCGTGCAATAAAAAATGACCCAAAAATAAAAGTTCTCAGAATGCTCTAAAAATTCTAATATGATTTTTTCTGAATATTTAAGATTTTTTTTGTGAAAATAACACCAGGTGGGCACAACCCACCTAGGCGTGCCAGGACCCCCAGGCGCGCCGTGGTGGGTTGTGGTCCCCGCGCGCCCCCCCACTTATATATTCATCCCACATCACCACCTACCTCCAGAAAAAAACACCATTGCTCTCTCTCTCTCTCTCTCTCGTGTTCTTGCTCTCAAACCCGTGGATTTCGATCTCTTTGCTCGAAGCTCCATTTCCGAAACTATTTCGAGGGATTGTTGCTTGGTATATGACTCCTCCATTTGTCCAATTAGTTTTTTCTTTAGTGGATTATATTTTGAATAATTAGTTACTCTTGGTGCTGTTGTTGATGGGCTTGCATGATGAATTCTTATGCTTGATATGGTCTCTATGCATCCCTATGAGTAGTTGATATCAATCTTGTGAAGTTTTGTTGATAAAAAAATTTGTGACCCAATTTTTTTTTCAAAAAATTGTATGCAAATATGATGAACCTCTTTGGGAGGAGTTCTTAGAGGAGGAGGTCCTCGGAGGCATCTTCTAGTAGCAGCTCCGTTCATCGGTCTTATGTTGAACCAAGTGAAAGTTCTATACGAGATGCTGCCACCAAATCATGTTTATGGCCATGCAACGATTATATGGTGTGTGTGGGCATTGAGGAAGAATTTGAGCAATATGTTCACAATGCCGATCTCGGTCCCTACATTTCAGATAAGTCAACCAACACCTCACCCTCACTGAATCATTTACTAAGGAATTTATATTCCATCCTCGTGAGTCTAGGGTGTCGTTTAAACTATACGATAATCCGTTTACCATATATGTAGAAAGATTTGCTCACCACTGCAAACTTCCATTTTGGGGCTCACTGGACGAACCTCTTAGATCTGAGTATGAAACATTCTTGACTAGCCTCTGCTATGGTGAGACTAGATGAGTGACACAAGGTAGAATAAAGAGCATTCATTTTCCCTCCATTCAATACTTTGCACTTTTTAATGGGAAATGCATTGTAGGCAAACAAGATTGTTGTACACTTTGTGCTCCAGACTTGAGCCACATATGCACCGCTCTCACCGGTGACCAAAGTTATAACCTTGGAGCGATTGTTGCACGCAGGTTGCAATACAACGCTGGTAGTGGATATTTTTAGGGTGGAATTTATGCCACACGTTTAGCAAGAGAGCTGGGTGTTTCACCTTGGCCTTATGACCCCATCTTACCCACGCGGTGCTTGGACTTTGATGCTATGAAACATCATAAAATCCTTAGTGGTGAACCCCATAATTTTACTTATAACCCGTTGTTTAATAAAAGGTCCGTTGTCGATACCTTTTTGACTGTGCCTACTTTTTTTATGTTCACAACAAGGGAAGATATTATGTTCTTGAGAGCAAGGCCCGAGCACATAACGCAGCAGTTGTGGCTGCATGGCAGGCTGAGGCGTCTGCACCCAGAGCCTCCATGAGCTACCACTCCGATCACTATGCATGCTACTGAATGTGATTACCAAGTTAGGCCAAAAGCCTAAGCTTGGGGGAGTACGTGTTTCCACCGACAATACATTCATGTTCACACATTTCATTCTAGTTGTCGGTGTCCACACTTTTTTATTGTATTATCCATGCTAGATTTATTTTCTCACTTTCTTCTTGTGTGTTTGAAAAACTCTAAGAAAATACAAAAATATTTCCTGCTTGTTTATGATTTTTATTTCTAGTGTAGTTAGTTGTAATATTAAAAAGAAAACCCAAAAAGATTTCCTTGTTCTTCTTTTACTTGTTGGGAGCTCTCCCGTGTAAATAGTTTTTCTTGTTTTTGTTTTTCTTCCTTTAATTTGCTTTCTTTTAGAAAACCAAAAACTCCAAAAATATTTCAGTGTGTTTCTCTGAATTTCGTTTCTTTTTATTGAGTCGTACCAAGGAGAAGACCATGATGAAATTGTTAAGTGGCTCGCACATGCATTATTGTTGATCTAACAAAGAGCCCATATTACCTTGTCTTCTCCTTTTGAATAAAATGTCTGCAGATTCCAGCTTAGTCCACGGCACTCTTGCACTATTATTATTTTCATATCATTCGGTCGTGCAAGTGAAAGGCAATAATGACGATATTTGATGAACTGGCTGTGGCAGAGAGAAACGGGTATGAACTCGACTTGTTCTGTTTTTGTAAATATGTTTAACCTAGTATCCATGATTCAGCCTATTATGATTAAACATGTTTGCAATGACCCTTAGAGATTATAGTTACTCATGCCATGCTTAAGTAACTAGGAGTGGATAATGATTTATCTTGGATGTCAACATTGCGTTAAAATGATTGTGATGTAGTATGATGATATGGTATCCTCCTCTGAATGTTTGAGTGGCTTGACTTGGCACATGTTCATGCATGTAGTTGAATCCAAACCAACATAGCCTCTATGATATTTATGTTCATGGTGTTCATACCCTACTCATGCTAGTATCCAATGTTACTTATGCATGATGCATGTTCATGACCGTTTTCGCTCTCTAGCTGGCCGCTTCTCAACCTAATTGCTATCCTTCGCCTGTACTAAGCGGGAATTCTGCTTGTGCATCAAAACCCTGAAACCCAAGTTATTCCAGATGAGTCCACCATACCTACCTATATGCGGTATTATCCTGTCGTCCTAAGTAAATTTGCATGTGCCACCTCTAAAAACTTCAAATGAATATCCTTTTTGTGTGCCTGGATTGTTCATAGAGTGACAGGAGGTAGTCAGTATCTTCCATGCTAAGAGGTTTATTCTCATGATGAGTGTTGATTTACTCATCCTTGCATGAGAGGGGCGGTAATAGGGATTCCCAGTCCCGAACTCAAATTGCAAATGATTAAACAAAACTCCCCTAGGACTATTGTTGCTATGGACGGCACTCGTTGTTTCGGACAAGCCGTGGAGTGTGATTGTTGCTGGAGGGGGAGTAAACCTTTACTTTTATCGCTTGGGAACTGCCACTAATGTGTTTAACATGGAAGGTACCGCTAACTAATGGTTGCGAAGTAAACAAGAAGGGTGCATTTGTCAAAATTTTATTTACCTCTATTTTAAAAACTTGAGCTCTGGCACCTCTACAAATCACTGCTTCCCTCTGCGAAGGCACTATCTATTTACTTTTATGTTGTGTCATCACCTTCTCCAATAAGCGCCAGAACCTGAGAGCACTATTGCCATCGGCATGCATTGTGTGTAGCTAATGTTGGATGCATCATGACTGGATCTTTTCTACCATGAATTACAATGTTTAGTCATTGCTTAAAATTTGGAGGTGCTCTGCATTTATGTTTTCTGGTCTCAGAAAGGGCTAGCAAGATACCACTATTGTCATATTATATCATGGTTGTTTTGACAAAGTGTTGTTATTTGAGACATCTTATTATTGCTCGCTAGTTGATTATGCTATTGATATGAGTTAATATAATTTCTAAGATTTATTGTTGACATGGTTAGTTATAATCTTGGATGAAAACCTGGGTGCTACTTAATCTTATTTATGTAAACAAGAGCAAAAGAGTTCGTAAAAGGTTTTCTTTTTCACTTTCAGTTTATCAACTGAATTGCTTGAGGACAAGCAAAGTTTTAAGCTTGGGGGAGTTGATAGGTCTCCGTCGTATCTACTTTTCCTAATACTTTTCCTCTTGTTTTGGACTCTAATTTGCATTGAACTGAAACCTAATCACTCTTTTTCTGAACAAATGACTACTCTTACAACAAAATAGAAACCTTGAACACAAGACTCTTGCGAGCATTCAAGAAAGTGTGGTTGCTCACAGACAACTAGTGAACATGTGACTACTCTTACAGCAAAACTAGACCCCTTTTCTGCTAAACATATGCCTACATTTGCAGCAAAACTGAAACTTGAATACAAGAATGTATTGTGCGCATTGAAGAAAGTGTGGTTTCTCACAAACAACTAATGAAATAGTGTTTCTCTATGTATTTATTAGTTGTTAGAAGGGATAGAGATGAATTGGTGGAATCATTGTTTATTGCTTAAGCCTCGTGGGCATATATATAGGAGTACAATGACCAACTTGGAGTACAAGACAAGGCAGGAACAAATCCTAGTCTATCCTATACTTCCTAATAATCATAATACTCAACATCCCCCAGTAGTCACAATGGCAGTGACGCAAACGGTGAGTGAGGGAGTCCTGGATTATGGGGTCTCCGGACAGCCGGACTAAATCCTTTGGCCGGACTGTTGGACCATGAAGATACAAGATTGAAGACTTCGTCCCGTGTTCGGATGGGACTCTCCTTGGTGTGGAAGGCAAGCTAGGCAATACGGATATGTAGATCTCCTCCCTTGTAACCGACTCTGTGTAACCCTAGCCCCCTCTGGTGTCTATATAAACCCGAGGGTTTAGTCCGTAGGACAACACACAATCATACCATAGGCTAGCTTCTAGGGTTTAGCCTCTACGATCTCGTGGTAGATCAAGTATTGTAGTACTCATATCATCAAGAACAATCAAGCAGGACATAGGGTATTATCTCCATAAGGAGGGCTCGAACCTGGGTAAACATTGTGTCCCCTGCCTCCTTTTACCATCCGCCTTAGACGCACAGTTCGGGACCCCCTACCCGAGATCTGCCGGTTTTGACACCGACATTGGTGCTTTCATTGAGAGTTCCACTACATCATCATCATAAGGAGGGATGGATCGTCTCGTTGTCAAGGACAACATCACCTCTGGGGAGCCCTGGCTATAGGCCAAACTCTCCGAATAGGCGGCTTCATCATGACCGCCCGCTCGGCCGCTGCGCCGACGATGACTTCTCGGGTCATCGAAAATAGCCTCCACATCGGCTCGAAATTCGCCGAGCAGATGGATCCAGTGGAGCTCTCCTCTTTGAACGAGCTCTTGGATCGCATTGCTGCTCTGGGAGTCGCTACGGACTATGACCGGATTGGGCTTAAACCCGACCAAAGGGAGATTAAGTCTCCGACGGTCACCCATCAAATAGCGGTGGTGGAGGAGCAATGCGGCGATTCTCCCTCTACCCTGAGGATGAACTATGTCCAGATTCCCGAGCACTCCTAGCCGGATACCTGCTCACGGGAGGACATCGCCCTAACCCTGAACCTAGAATCAGGTCGCATACCGAACCCGCGGGGCAACATCACGGAGCCCGAACTTCCAAGATCAGAAACTCCCCTGCCCCAAGATCTCAGATTGGGTCAAGGTCTGGACTTAAATCCACCCACCCACCCAGATACAAGCGATTTTTCCCACATTAGGCAAGCGCCCCAAGAGACAGTACATCACTATTGGGCCAGATTCCTCCTTGTAATGAACAAGGTCAAGGACTGTCGCGAGGAAGACGCAATTTCGTCCTTTTGCAACAATTGCACGGACAAGGGAATCCTCAACGCCATATGTCGCCGTGACATAGGACACTTCGCTGACTTGGCGGCCATAGTACGGAAATATTGTGCGATGGAAAGCGCCTGGAAAACCCAAACACAATTTTGGGATAATCCTACTCTGACCAAACCCCCTGTCCGTACTAAAAGGGTGCACTCTCATAAGTCGCCCAACTCAATTACAAAGAAGCAAAATCCCACTACATGGCGTGGAACCGTATTGGAGGGATGGCTTAACGGGCCCTGCAAAATTCATAGTACAGCGGATACCATATCAACACATAGCGTTAGAGCATGTTGGGTACTCCGGCAGGTGGCCAAGAGAGGTGAGGATCTCCTCATCCAAAATACCTCAGAACACCTTCCCGTGGATAACAATACGGTATTGATGGTATTCGAGACCTTCGCCTCAAATAATAGGCATAAGCAAGCACTCCACAGCCTTGCCGAAGTCTGCCACGTGGCAATAATAAATCCATGGAGCGACACGGCTATTACCTTCAATGCCAGTGATGAACCTAAATTCCGAACAGCCCGAGCACCATCCGCTTTGGTCCTCAGTCCAATTGTGGATGGCTTTCGCCTCACTAAAGTGCTCATGGACGGCGGCAGCAGATTAAACCTCATTTATGAGGAGACTCTTCAAAGAATGGAAATAGACAGCAACCGTATTGAGCAAAGCAGCACGACCTTCCGAGGAATCATCCCCAGTCGGGAGGCATGTTGCGCTGGGAACATCACACTAGATGTGGTATTCAGCACTCCGGAGAATTACAGGTCCGAAGAAATCACATTCCAAGTGGCCCTGTTCAGTAGAGGATACCACGCCCTTCTAGGGCGGGAGGCATTCACGATTTTTCAAGCCATACCCCATTACGGGTACATGAAGCTCAAAATGCCCGGACCCAATGGAATCATCACTCTAGCTAGTGATCCGGACATAGCACTCCGTGCCGAGAACAAAACAGCCGCACTGGCCCTCGAGGAATTATCCGAAGCCCTTGTGGCGGAGGAGTTAACCGCGCTGCGCTCCACAGTGGACAGGGACGACGTGATACTAGACAAAAGATCCAAGTCCACCTCCTTTAAACGAGCGGATGAAATAGTCAAATTCCAAGTCCATCCAACGGACCCCACAAAAACAGCATCCATTGGGGCACAGTTAAACCCCGCTGTAGACGCCGCACTACGGGAGTTCCTGCGCGAGAATTGGGACATATTTGCCTGGCATCCTTCCGACATGCCAGGAATCCCACGCAGGCTGGCCGAGCATAGCCTTAACATTCTAAAAGGATTCAAGCCGGTCAAGCAGACTCTTCGGCGTTTCTCCGAACCTAAGCGACAAGCCATGGGAGAGGAGCTAGCCAAATTACTGGAGGCCGGATTCATTAGAGAAATAAAGTATCCGGACTGGCTATCAAACCTGGTGATGGTGCCAAAGAAGGACAGATCCTAGCGCCTATGCATCGACTTCAAGGACCTTAATAAGGCTTGCCCAAAGGATCCCTTCCCCCTCCCTCGCATCGATCAAATTATCGACGCAACTGTAGGACACGACTCATTGTGCTTCCTCGACGCATACTCCGGTTACCAGCAAATTAAGATGGCGGAGTCCGACCAAGCCGCGATGGCATTTATCACCCCATACGACCCCTTTTGTTTTAACACAATGCCCTTCGGGCTCAAAAATGCCGGCACAACGTATCAGTGCATGATTCAGACATGTCTGGAAAAGCAGATCAACAAAACAGTGGAGGCATACGTCGATGATGTGGTCGTTAAAACCAGACACGTCGACTCCTTAATAGACGACTTGAGGCTCACGTTCGACAATCTCTGAACATACGACATTAAGCTCAATCTGGAAAAATGCGTTTTTGGCGTACCCGCCGGAAAGCTCCTGGGCTTTATCGTCTCCAGCAGAAGAATTGAAGCAAATGCGGCCAAAATTCGGGCTCTGTCGCAGTTGGCTATCCCAACTGACCTCAAGCAAATCCAGAAGTTAACTGGATGTGTGGCGGCTTTAAGCCGCTTTATCTCCCGATTAGGAGAAAAGGCACTACCCCTTTATCGCCTTCTTCGGTGCACCGAACACTTCGAGTGGACGGACGTAGCCACGGCTGGATTGGAAGAAATAAAAGTCATCCTGGCCACCAACCCAATCTTGGCCGCGCCAAATGTCGGCGAACCAATGCTATTATATATAGCGGCAACTCACCAAGTTGTAAGCGCACTGCTCGTTGTCGAACGAGAGACGGATGGACATAAATTCCCACTTCAAAAGCCGGTATATTATGTATCCACCGTCCTCACTCCATGCAAATCACGGTACCCACATTATCAAAAGATAGCATACGCGGTATTCATGGCATCCCAGAAACTACAACACTACTTTCAAGAGTGTTCAATTACGGTGGCCTCCGAAGTACCACTCAACGACATAATAAAGAACCACGATGCCATGGGCCGGATTGCCAAATGGGCTATCGAGCTCCTCCCGTTCAACATAACATATAAACCACGGTGAGCCATTAAGTCGCAAGTACTGGCCGATTTCATAGCCGAATGGACAGAAGCCGAACTCCCTAAAGAGTATGGCGCATACTCCAATTGGATCATGCACTTCGACGGCTCTAAAATGCTGGCTGGTCTGGGGGCTAGCGTCATCCTGACGTCCCCCACAGGAGATACAGTGCAATACGTGTCGGATTTCAGGTTCCGGCAGACCCTTGAGGTTCGAACACTGGGGTGCGCGCGGAGATTTCGCCTCCTACCTACCTGCTCCCCTCCGCCTCGCTAAGATCTAAGCTATGGAAAGAACAACACGAGAGACACAGGGTTTATACTGGTTCGGGCCACCGTTGTGGTGTAATACCCTACTCCAGTGTGTGGCATGGTGGATTGCCTCTTGGGCTGATGATGACGAACAATACAAGGAAGAACAGCCTCGCGAGGGTCTGCTCTTGGCTGGGGCGATGAACTGCTGGGAGGAGTTCAGTCACCCTTCTCTCTCTCTCTCTCTCCGATTGTCGATGCCCCCCTCCCCTGGGGGTGGCTAGTCCTATTTATAGAGGCCCTGGTCCTCTTCCCAAATATCGAGCGGGAAGGGAGCCAACAATGGCGGGCTAATTTGAAGGGGGACAGCTAGTACCAGCTATCCTGACAAAAGTAGTCTTCACCTGCACAAAGCTCTGGTGGTGATGCCGTCTTGGGCTCCACAATGACCTCCTTCTTGCCGTCCTCCTGGTCCTGGTCTTGTTGCACCGAAACGGCAACCTTTGCCTGATGCCTCGGTACTCCGCAGCTGCGCTTGCCCCCTTTGCATCAAATAGGAAAGAAGGACACTGCGCGGGCTGGCACCCGCCTGGCACCCTTGGTCGTCATGGCTTGTGTCATGGGCACCTCGTGAGGTACCCCGCCTTGATTTCTCCACCTCCTCGCGAGCCACCCTGATGAGGCTGTGCCTGAGGAAGCTCCGCGTCGTCCGCCCCGCAAGGCTTGGCCCCTCGCGAGGGTCTTGGGTCTGTGTTGGTGAAGATGGGCCGTGTTGGGCCCCCCCTTTGAGCCACGCCGCAGGCCGCAGGCAGGTAAGTCTGGGGACCCCCATTCCCAGAATGCCGACAGTAGCCCCCGGGCCCAAGGCGCGCCCGGTCTTGGCCATGCAGGGAGGCGAAAGGGCAAGAGCGAAGCGCCGCGGGCCCTAACAGCCTGCGGTCTTGGGCGCCGCGTGGCGGTTGATTGGACGTGGGCGTCTCCACTTCCCCATGGCACCTCGGCAACTGCACGGGTTGGACAAGTCCCTGCATGCAAAGCGGGTCATAATTACCTGCGATCGTGGGGGCCGTCAGTTGGCCCTCGCCAGCTATAAGTACGAATCGGCGCGCGCCCTTCCAGTTCATCCCCCCTTGCTTCTCCTTCTTCTTCATGGCCCCGTCGAGGAGGTTCTCGGACGCAGAGAAGGGGAAGGCCCGCCAGGTTGAGCCTGCCTCTCCCCTGCCCAAGCGCGGCCGAGGGCGCCCTCGCAAACATCCTGTGGCTACCACGGCAGCTCCCCGCGGCCGTGGAGGCGATTTTCAGCATGACGACGGGCAGATTGCTGCGGCCGGGGGGCGCGCTCCGGTCGCGCGTCCACCTAGGCCGCGCTTTCGCGCTGCAGAGGTGCTGCCGGAGTTCGTCGTGTGGTCGGCGGAGCCGACTAGCACCCGGCTTCCGCTTCCTCGCTTCCTCCTCGGCGACCTCCCGGCCGGCGCCCCGGGCGGCCTCTGGCTTCAGGCCAACGGCTGCTGCAGCCGGGACTCATGGGCTTCACTGGAGGTCTCCGCAGCCGGGAGCCTGGCCCTGGCCCAAGGTTGGCAGACGTTTGCCCGCGCGCGTGGCCTGAGCCGTCGCTGCACCCTGCACTTCAAGTTTGACGGCGATGCCACCCTCTATGTGAGGGTGTTTGGGGAAGATGGTCGCCGCGCAGGGTGCTGCCCCGAGGACGACGACCGCGGCCGAGAACCCAGCTCCGGCGATGATGGGGAGGACAACACTCGCGTGACTGGCGGCGCTCGGGGTTCCCCAAGCTTCTCCGGTTCTTCTTCAGGCGGCGACTCTTCCAGCGGTGGCAGCGGTCAGCTCCATGCCGTCGCATCTACTTGGGAGGTGGTAGCGTGTCCGCCCGCCGTCGCGCCCAGTGAAGCGCGAGAGGGAGTCTGCCTGAGCCCCGGAGGCAGCTCGAGTCTTCCCTGCAGGCCGGTGTGAGGCGAGCTGCACCTGATCTGTTCTTTCTTTTCCTTTTTCCTGCGTAAAAAAGACAGTAGTGTGGAGCCCCGCGGGGGCGTGTATGGGTTATTGCTGTTAATCACCATTTTGCTTCCGTTATCGTGCCTTCCGGCTATGTGCCCGCGTGTGGATAGTTCCCGGCCCCAGCCGTAGGGGGGCGACCGACCCAGGCCCTATGTTCGTGTCGCGATGCCCGTGGGGCACAGACTGGAGGGGTGCTCCTGTAATGGACCCAGGTCGTGAACCCTTTGAACGATTAGGACAGGAACACTCGCGAGGGCGCTCGGCTATCCCCCCCCCTCGCGAGGCCTTGCACAAGAGAAATCGAGGCAGGAGAGTGAAAAGTCAAAGAACCACAAGCCAAAGACGGCAACAACTTCAATAAAACTTCGAATGAGAAGGAACAAACCAACTGTGGAAAGCAAATGAAAAGCCGCGTCCGGCACCTAATCTAGTCTTCGACGTCTTCTCACCAGCGCAGAGCTAAGTGCTGCCACTAGGCGTGGGAGGGAGCCCCCTGGCCTGAGGCCGGCACTCCTGAGACTCCGGGGCGTGTACAGCCCCAACTCATTATTACGTGAGAGTGTCACGGGCGGCGAGCTTCACAAGCGTTGGCCTTCTTCACAGCCTCTGGGCCTTTTCCAAAACATGACAGCTTCACAGGCATTCGCCTTCTTCACAGGCTCCGGGCCTTTTCCAAAACGCGATAGCTTCACAGGCATTCACCTTCTTCACAGGCTCTGGGCCTTTTCCAAAACGCGACAGCTTCACAGGCATTCGCCTTCTTCACAGGCTCTGGGCCTTTTCCAAAACGCGACAGCTTCATAGGCATTCGCCTACTTCATAGGCTCTGGGCCTTTTCCCAAACGCGTAAGCTTCACAGGCATTCACCTTCTTCATAGGCTCTTTTCCTTTTTAGGGGTAGAACCTCCGGAGGTGCTGGATGTTCCATGCGTTTTGGACTGGCACCCCCTCCTGAGTCTCCAAGCGCGCGGAGCCGGGCCTGGAAACATGAACAACTTTGAACGGGCCCTCCCACATGGGAGAGAGCTTGTGCAGCCCCTCCCTGGAGAGAACCCGCCTGAGCATGAGGCCTCCTACCTCGAGAGTTCTGGGGCGGATTTTGCGGCAGTGATATCGCCGCAGTGCTTTTTGGTACCTCGCCGCTCGCAGCGCGGCTTCTCGGCGACGTTCCTCCCCCAGCACGAGGTCCATCCCCCGCATGGTGTCCTGCTGCGCCTCGTCGAACGCCAGGACCCGCGCGGAGCGACGTCTGACCTCGTGAGGGAGGACCGCTTCGGCTCCGTAGACCAGGAAGAACGGGGTCTCTCCAGTCGGCTTGGTCGTGGTTGTGCGGATGGACCACAACACGGACTGAAGCTCGTCGTACCAACCTCTGCCGCAGGCCTCCAGCTTCTTCTTGAATGTCTTGGTCTTGAGGCCCCTCAGGACCTCTGCGTTGGCTCGCTCGGCCTGGCTGTTGCTTCGGGGGTGCGCCACCGAAGCGTAGCATATCTGCGTTCCAAGGTTAGCACAGTATGTTTTGAAGAGGTTACTGGTGAACTACGAACCATTGTCCGTGATGATGCGGTTTGGCACCCCGAACCGGCTCACGATGCCCTTGATGAACTTGACCGCGGAACCCATGGGAATGGTGCGGACAGCCTCTACTTCAGCCCACTTGGTGAACTTGTCCACGGCGACGTAGAGGTAGCGGTAGCCCCCTGGCGCCCGAGGAAACGGGCCCAAGATGTCCAGCCCCCAGACTGCGAATGGCCACGAAAGGGGTATAGTCTGCAGGCCTCTTGCTGGCTGATGGATCTGCTTCGCGTGGAACTGGCAGGCCTCACAAGCTTTCACTAGTTCGACGGCGTCATTGAGCGCGGTGGGCCAATAAAACCAACTACGGAACACCTTGCCGATGAGGGTCCGTGATGATGAATGATGTCCACAGTCTCCGCCGTGTATATCTTCCAGCAATTCCTTCCCTTGCTCCCTGGAGATGCAGCGCAGGGATACATCGTTTGGTCGCTTCCGGTAGAGCTCCCCATCCTTGATGCAGTATGCCGTGGCCTGGCGTGCCACTCGCTCCGCTTCCTCCTCCTTCTCCGGCAGGGTCCCTTGTGTTAAGTAACTCCGGAGCTCCGTGATCCAGCATCCCTCCTGAGGTTCCATCGTCAGGAGAAGGCGTGCTCCTGAGGCCGGGCCACAGGCCGGAGCTCCTGAGGCAGGTGGCTGGGGGAGCTTCTCCCGAGGCTGAGACGTGTTCGACAATGACGGCAGGGCTGAGGGCTTGAAGAGCCGCTCCTCGAAGACGCCAGGCTCCTGAGGTAACCGTCTGGACGCCCGTTTGGCGATGTCGTCGGCCTCCTGATTGGTGCCACGGGGCACATGCTACAACTCCAACCCCCAGAACTGCTTCTCCATCATGCGGACCTCCGCAAGGTAGGCTTCCATGTGCTCATCTTTCGGCTCGTACACCTTGTTGGAGAAATTGACAAGGAGCTACGAATCGCCCTTGATGGTGAGGCGTTTCACCCCCAGGGCAGCTGCGGCCTTCAAGCCCGCTATTAAACCTTCATACTCCGCTATGTTGTTGGAGACCTTTTCACCTTGCTGGAAACAGAGCTGCATAGCATAGTAGAGCTTGTCCTGAGTGGGCGATATAAGCACCACCCCAGCCCCGGCGCCATGCCTGGAGAACGCCCCATCGAAGTACATGACCCAGCCTTCTGGCGCCTCGCTTCCCGGGGAGAGGGACCGATCCTTGTCGGCCTTGAGGCCTGGTGCCTCCGTCCATTCTGCCACAAAATCCGCCAACGCTGCTCCCTTGATGACTCTGGTCGTGCTGAATTCGAGCTGAAATGCTTGCAGTTCTATGTTCCACTCAGCGACCCTCCAGCTGAGTTAGGGCTCCTGAGCACTCTCTCCAGGGGGTATGACAAGACGACCTTGATGGGGTGACCCTGAAAATAGTGCCGCAGCTTGCGCGAGGCCACCAGTAGCGCGAGGAGGAGTTTCTGAGGCATGGGGTACCGTGCCCTTGCATCCCGCAACACCGTGCTGACGAAGTACACCGGGTGCTCGACGAGGTTGGGTGCATCAGTGCTGGCGCCTCCCATCGGAGACCATGGCGCCTCTTGAGGTGATGAGGCCTCCTGAGGCTGGCCATCTAGGGGAGGGGCCTCTTCCACCTCCGGTGCTCTCCTCTGCGGCGGCTGATCCTCCTCAGCCGCGGTGGCGGTTTCTGTGGGCCTTCCTTGTTCCTGTTCTGCCTTGTCCCGGGCTGCTGCTGCGGTTTTGATTCGACGCTCCTCTCTAACCGCCACCAGGGCTGCGCTGGCGGAGTACGGAGTGGCGGCGAGGTAAAGCACCAGGGGCTCTTGAGGGCGCGGAGCCACCATGACCGGTGGGCTGGTCAGGTATCTCTTGAGATCCTGGAATGCCTTGTCGGCCTCTTCAGTCCACTCAAAGGGCCCCTTTTTCTTCATTAGCTGGAAGAAGGGCAGCGCTTGTTCCCCCAACTTGGAGATGAAGCGCCCTAGCGCAGTCACGCGCTCAGTGAGCTTCTGCATTTCTCTGAGGGTCTTTGGTGGGCTCATGTCTTCCACCGCCTTGACCTTTTTCGGGATAGCCTCGATGCCCCGGTGGGACACGAGGAAAACCCAAGAGCTTGCTTGAGGGGACTCCGAACACACACTTCTTTGGGTTGAGCCATAGATTCACTACGTTGAGGCTCGCGAAGGTTTCCTCCAGGTCTTGTATCAGGGTCCTGGCCTCCCGAGACTTTACCACAATGTCATCGACGTAAGCTTCAACATTCTTCCCGAGCTGCGGGCCCAAGGCGATGTGCATCAGCCGCTGAAAGGTCGCCCCTGCGTTACGCAGCCCGAATGGCATGCATGTGTAGCAGTACACCCCACACGGGGTTAGGAAGGCTGTCTTTTCGATGTCTTCTACCGCCATCTTGATCTGGTGATACCCAGAGAAGGCATCCAAGAAGCATAGCAGGTCGCATTCCGCGGTGGAATCGACGATCTGGTCGATGCGCGGGAGCGGGAACGGATCTTGCGGGCATGCTTTGTTGAGGTTGGTGAAGTCGACACACATGCGCTCCTTCCCTCCCTTCTTTGGCACAACAACAGGGTTGGCCAACCAGTCCGGGTATCGGACCTCACGAATGACCCCAGCGGCTTCTAATTTTCGGGTCTCTTGGACGATGAAGGCCTGCTATTCTGTGGATTGCCGCCTGGCCTTCTGCTTCACAGGGCGCATGTTGGGGCACACGTTGAGGTGATGCTCGATTACTCCCCTAGGGATCCCTGCCAACTGGTCAGGCTCCCAAGCGAATACCTTCTTGTTTGCGCGTAGGAACCCGACCAGGGCCTCCTCCTGCTCGGGCTCGAGGTTGGCGCCTATGGTGAAAGTGGCGTTGGTGGACCCGTCCTCATCGATGGGTATCTGCTTGGTTTCTGCCATGTCTTGGGTGAACAACTGTTTCTTCTTGGCGGGCGCAGCCCCCTTGGGCTCGGGGGTCTCCAAGTCGGTGGGCTGTACCGACGCCGCCGTCTTGAAGGCGAGCTTGAGCACCCGCAGCGCGTCTCTGGTGTCCCCGTGCACGGTGAGGACACCGCTGCTCCCGGGCATCTTCATGAGGTTGTACGCCGGGTGCGTCGCGGCCATGAACTGGGCCAACGCTGGGTAGCCGAGGATGGCGTTGTAGGGGAGGCCGATGGGGGCGATGTCGAAGTCGACCAGCTCGGTGCGGAAGTTGTTGTAGGTGCCGAAGGTTACTGGGAGCCGGATCTGTCCCAAGGAGCTGGATGATCCGCCCCCAACGCCTGAGAAGGGCGGTTGGGTTGTAGCCATTCCAGAGGTATGCAGAGGAGGTTGAAGGCCTCGACTGAGAGCACGCCGAGGCCCGCACCGCCATTGATGAGAGTTCTGGTGACGGCCACCTGGCAGATGGTGGGGGTGCACAGCATGGGGAGCGCACCCGAGTAGGCCGAGTTGGAGGGGTGGTCCTCCGAGCTGAAGGTCCGGCCTTGGGGGCCGCCCAGTCCGGGAGAGCCCCCTGCCGTGTGGAAGTGGCGCTGACCCGGCGGATAAATGGCTTGACGTGGTGACTTGTAGGCGGCGCCTGCGAGCCGCCCAGGAGGGCTGCGACGACCGAGGGTGTTGGTGTAGCACGATGGGCGGGGAAGAGGCTGCGAGGCTCTTCCCAAGAGGCCACGGAGGCTGCCGGCAGGTGGAGCAGCCATGTGCGCGGAGCGCCAGTGAGGGCCATGGGGAGCCAGTTGGCCATGACCCTATCGTCACCTCCAGCTTCGAAGAGGGCCTCCTCGCTCGCCGGCAAGAAGGCCAGCGAATCTGTCGCGCCGCCGTAGCACGGCGGCATCGTTGGCTTGAACTTGTCTGGCCACCGTACCCGTTGCAGGGCTGGGGCCAGGGCTCGGAGCCCCCTGGCCCCCGTGCTAGCGCCGGCGGCCGGAGCGGGCGACGCGCTACTCATCGCGAGGCAGGCCGTGGCGGTGGTGGAAGAGAAAACTCTGGTGCACCCCTACCTGGCACGCCAAATATCGGATTTGGGGTTTCGGCAGACCCTTGAGGTTCGAACACTGGGGTGCGCGCAGAGATTTCGCCTGCTACCTACCTGCTCCCCTCCGCCTTGCTAAGATCTAAGCTATGGAAAGAACAACACGAGAGACACAGGGTTTATACTGGTTCGGGCCACCGTTGTGGTGTAATACCCTACTCCAGTGTCTGGCGTGGTGGATTGCCTCTTGGGCTGATGATGACGAACAATACAAGGAAGAACAGACTCGCGAGGGTCTGCTCTTGGCTGGGGCGATAACTGCTGGGAGGAGTTCAGTCACCCTTCTCTCTCTCTCTCTCCGATTGTCGATGCCCCCCTCCCCTGGGGGTGGCTAGTCCTATTTATAGAGGCCCTGGTCCTCTTCCCAAATATCGAGCGGGAAGGGAGCCAACAATGGCGGGCTAATTTGAAGGGCGATAGCTAGTACCAGCTATCCTGACAAAAGTAGTCTTCGCCTGCACAAAGCTCTAGTGGTGACGTCGTCTTGGGCTCCACAATAACCTCCATCTTGCCGTCCTCCTGGTCCTGGTCTTGTTGCACCAAAACGGCAACCTTTGCATGATGCCTCGGTACTCCGCGACTGCGCTTGCTCCCTTTGCACCAAAGAGGAAAGAAGGACACCGCGTGGGCTGGCACCCGCCTGGCACCCTTGGTCATCATGGCTTGCATCACGGGCACCTCGTGAGGTACCCCGCCTTGATTTCTCCGCCTCCTCGCGAGGCAGCCTGATGAGGTCGTGCCTGAGGAAGCTCCGCGTCGTCCGCCCCGCGAGGCTTGGCCCCTCGCGAGGGTCTTGGGTCTGTGTTGGTGAAGATGGGCCGTGTTGGGCCCCCCTTTGAGCCACGCCGCAGGCAGGCAAGTCTAGGGACCCCTGTTCCTAGAACGCCGACAATACGTACTCCAAATACTATATACAGACTCCAATAACGCAGCCGAATACGAGGCCCTATTACACGGTCTCCGGATGGCAGTTTCCATGGGCATTCTATGCCTGGAGGTGCGTGGGGACTCAAACCTCGCAATATCCCAAATAAATGGAGACTTCGATGCCAAGGATCTGAAAATGGCGTCATATCACAACGCCGTCCTCAAAATGTCAGCTCGGTTCGAGGGGCTTGAATTCCACCATGTGGCTCGGGAAAACAACCAGGCGGCGGACATCCTTGCCCGGATCGGCGCCAAATGCGACCTTGTCCCACCTAACATCTTCTTGGAAAAACTGTTTAAGCCATCCGTGGTATGGGAAGGGGACACCGGCAACAATAGTCCAGACCCGGCCACAACACCAGATACCGAACACTCTGACACAATCAGAGGCTCTGCCATCGAAATAACACCTTCAGCTCATGTAATAATGGTCGTCATTGCCTCGTGGACAGAACCATTCCTGGCCTACCTAACCAGGCAGGAACTACCCGAGGACCAAAATGAGGCACGCTGCATAGTGCGGTGATCTAAAGCCTACAAGGTCCACGAGGGAGAGCTTTATAAGAAAAGCACTACCGGAGTCCTACAAAGGTGCATCTCTGAAGAGGAAGGGTGGAAGCTTTTGGCAGAAATCCATGCCGGACTCGGCGGCCATCACACCGCAGCCTGGGCCCTTGTAAGCAAGGCCTTCCGTACAGGTTTCTATTGGCCGACGGCCCGGGCAGATGCGCAGCATCTGGTCCAACATTGCGTCGGTTGCCAGCTTTTTGCAAACCAAAGCCATATGCCGCCTACGGCTCTCCAAACAATCCCCATTACTTGGCCCTTTGCGGTCTGGGGGCTTGATATGGTCGGACCCCTTAAAGGGAGAACCCATAAGAAAAAATATTTACTGGTCATGGTGGATAAATTCACCAAATGGATAGAAGCCAAACCTGTCAAAACAGCTGAATCCGGACCGGTGATAGACTTCATATCCGGGGTCGTACGCTGTTATGGCGCCCCCCACAGCATCATCACCGGCAACGGCACGAACTTTACAGATGATGAGGTGAAACTTTGGTGCAACAACATGGGCATCAAGCTCAATTATGCTTCTGTCTATCACCCGCAAACTAATGGTCAAGTCGAGCAAGTGAATGGTCTTATCATGAGCGGCATTAAACCCAGATTAGTGCGGTCCTTAAAGGAATCAAACACACACTGGGTAGAGGAGCTCGACTCCGTACTATGGGGGCTGCGGACCACGCCGAATCGCACTACTAGATACACACCGTTTTTTATGGTGTACGGTGCTGAGGCGGTTCTACCTTGCAACATAATTCATGACTCACCTCGAGTGTGCATGTACGAAGAACGAGAGGCCGAGCTCGATCGGCAGGACAGTTTGGACGCCCTGGAGGAGGAACGCGACCTGGCAAAAGCCTGTTCCGCATTCTATCAGCAAGAGGCTCAAAGGTATCAAAGCAGAGAAGTGCGGGCCAAAACCTACAACGTTGGCGAACTAGTTTTACGCCTGCCGGAGAAGAAAAATAACAAGCTCAAGCCCAAATGGGAAGGTCCCTTCATTATTGACCAGGTTCTGACCGGCGGAGCGTACCATCTGCCGGATGCATCGGATAATCGACTCGAGCCAAACCCATGGAACGCAGCCAGACTCCGAAGATTCTACGCCTAGCGCCGGACTCTATGTTTTTCTCCTCACCTCCGTCAATTTTTTGCATATCTGTCTTTTCTCTCTTTCTCTTTTTTATTATTCTCTTCAAGGCCCTAAAAGGCTAAACTTGTGTCTTGGTTACACAATCTTGACGCGCTAGCCGCGCTCATTATACCTGGGGGCTTCTTATACAGAAGCTTAATCTGATTATTTTTCCGGGCTTTATGCCCCGCACATGTGTTATTCTTCCGCATGTACCTTTTTTCGCCATTATATGCATCGATATGACTTAAGTTTTGGCCAAGCTGGGTTGCTTGGCTCTTGTATTTATGCCCTACGTTCCCGTTAATTCAGCTAGGCCATAAGGGGAGCACCTCTGCGATTGTTACTGCCGGGTCAGCCGGATGTGTACCTCAGACTGGGTGAAGCCGAAAGCTAGCGTTCTTAAGGGAATATTCGGTCGGTGAATAAAAGATGACTTTTATTTAATTTGAAACATGCCCCCAGATGTTTATAACCTGCATATCTTTTCATAGTTCGGACATGCACATTAGGGCATGCGTACCCAGGGAAAGGAATCCCTAACGGAACTATTCTCCTTGGAAGATGTTTCTTACTACCCATGTAATATATCATAGCTAGTTGGTTGTCTGTTCAAGCACTTATGACCCCTACGCCTGGTCTCCATGCATACCCCAGTTTTTACATAACCGAGCGAGTATTCGGAGACACTCCGGACTATCGGGTCCTGAGGTCGAGGCGAAAAGGTCCACCATGACAAATGATTTACAATCCGGCTAGGGACATTACATATGTCACTTGAAGTACACAGTCACTGAGACTGATTAAATTCTCCTCTGTACCATCCAACAGGCTGTCTAGCCTACAATCCTGTTGCGAATACTTTGCGGCTAATTCTACTTGATCATACACTAAACTAACGGGGATCTCTTTCCCATTGGGCCCCACAGGTCCGACCTCGGCCATGTGGTTTGGGTCCACTTTGGTATATCGCGTCTTCACCATAGCCTAGGCTTCCCTTGCACCTTGTCGGCAGGCTGATATCTTCCATAATCGGAAGCGCCTCCGCGCTCCCTTGAGCTTCTCTATAAGCTCCCCCATGCCTCCTGGCGGGGACGCGGATGGCCACAAGGCTTGGGCAATACCCTGCATCACCTGCCGAACTTGTTCGTGCAGTTGTGAGAGCTCTGGTAGAAGATCACCCGAAGACCCGGGCATCTCTTCCGCGGGATGACCCGTCAGCATACCTGCAGACATAACTCTATTAGCCGGCTTCTTCGCCTAACTCCTTTAAATGTTCGTTCAAGCACTTACTAAAAATGCCGCGCCGAAGCCGCTTATTCTCCTTCACGGAGTCCGCAAGCTGGGCTCAGACATCTTTCAGTTCCATGCCCAGCCGGATATTGGCGTCTTGGAGATTATTTTTCTCCTATCTGACTCGCGTAAGAACGCGCTTGCCAGCATTTAGCTGTCGATCAGCACGTGCCGCATTCACCTCCACGGCCTCCGGATTCACTTCGGGGCCACCTGCAACATCTATTGTTAGATTTGCATACATGCCGCATACTACCTGGTACTCGTATTCTTTACCAGAGGGACCCTTCTAGAACTCCTTCAACGTGGCAACAGTGGCCCCTAGCTGGGCCTTGCACTCTTCCCGCTCTTGAGACAATTGGGAATTCTTCTCTGTAAGAACCTGCACAAATAATGATCCTTAAATCAGTTGCGTCAACTAATTCAAGTCTCAAGGGCTACTGATACATATAATCGTCAGATTTGCTTACCTGCATATCCCTTACATACTGGTCCGTGGCTCTGGCTAGACCATTTTGAGCAGCACGGATGTACGCATCCCCGAAATTGAAGGCATCAAATGCCTCTGGTGAGAAACAAGCGTCACGGAGTACGGCCCGGCGACGCCTGTGATTCATGGCGCTCTCCACTTCGGAATTTGTAGCGGATAGTCTGTCTGCATCCTCTTTAGGAGGAACATCCGGCGTCTGCCCCGCATTAGCTTCTGACTCTATGTCCGGCCCTGGAGCCCGACTAGTGGAGGCGTGATCGGCAGCCTCTCCGGATATAGTCCGGCGAGCATTTTTTCTACTAGGAAACATGGATGTCATTATATTTTAAGAAAGACGACAACCACAGAGCGAGGTTTTGTGTCATACCTCTGCACCGGCGTCTCCGTCCTGACTGCCTTCCTTTTTGGCCTACCCGGCTTCGGTGCCCCTTGTTGGCGAGTTGCTGCGGGTTCGGCACGGCGTCCCGAAGGCCTTCCCTGTAAAACACCATATGTGTACGGTAGGTGAAGTGCATGAAAGGAGATCCTTTTTGGGAGTTGGGACTTTGGTTTCTCTTACGTGCGATGCAGGGAGTAGTCCAGGATAGTCGGCCGTTATGGCCACCATGGCGTCATCGCAGCTCAATTGATAGAATTGCCTGTCTATCAGCTCCACAAATATGTCCGGATCCTCTTTGAGTTCGGGATCGAGGGCCCGGCCAGGGTCCTCCGGTTGTGGAGGTGGGCTGTTGACCTCCCTTACAGCTTTTCGCAGTTCCTGCCATAAAACGGCAAGGTGAGTATTTACAACAAAGAATGCGGGAAGGTTGGGAGTAAAGAGTTACAGCTCACCCAGCTTGGAGGGTTGTACATGGAGAATCCATCCCGTGGCTTAATACAGGTGAACTCCTCTTCCTCTCCCTTGAACAACTCGGACAGAATCTTTGCTAAAGCAGCAGCGGAGTTCGGTCCCTTACGCCCGCAGCGGGTGGCATCATCTTCCCCGTTAAAACACCATAGGGGGTGCCCTCGATATTGAAGCGGCTGCACCCCCCGCATTATGCATATTGACATAACTTTGGTTATTGTCAATCCTGATTGAGCCAGCGCTTTAATCCGGCCCATCAGGTAAAGGACTTCTCCGTTGTCTTCCTCCTGGGGGCTCCGTGGGCGCCAACTTCGGCGTTTCTTTAGAGGAGCATTGTTGAACTCAGGAAGACCCTGTCGAACAGGGTCTAGAAGGGGGACGTCCTCCATGTAAAACCACTCCAAAGGCCAGTCTTCGGACGTCTTCTTCGGGGTACCGGACAAGTATCCGGTCTCGGCGATGCACCATATTTTGGCTCCGCCCACTTGATAAAGTGACCCCTCCTGTGTATGGGGCACAAGGCAGAATAGACTCTTGCATAGCTCGAAATGAGCCTCGCCCCCAGAAACAGCTCACAAAGGGTAACATAACCAGCGATGTGTAATATGGAAGCAGGGGTGAAATTAGGCAACTGGAGGCCGTAAAACTCCAGGAGTCCGCGGAGGAATGGATGGATTGGAAATCCAAGTCCCCTTAGTAAGTAAGGGACAAGGCATACCCGCTCCCCCTTGGAGGGATTGGGGAAGCTCTCCGCTTGCTCCCCGCCATTATAGGTGGCGAGCCCGGTTCGGACGGGGACCATATACGCTGGAGGGAGAAATCACTGGGTCTGCAACTCTACTAATCGGCTGTGAGGGACGGAACACTTCTCCCAATCACCAGGCTTAGGGCTACGGGAGCGAGAGGAGGAGCCACGATGGCCGGCCATGATGGAATGGATTTTTCTGAGCGCACTCCGATGGATTCTCGCCGTGGGAGGATGGTGTGGAATGGATCTAAGAATCCCCATCCCTTTAATAGATGATTTATTTACCTGGCTAGGGGGCGAATGTAAAAACGCCCTAGCTCCTCGCATTCGCTCGACACGTGGAAGATAGCCCTTATTGGGCGCAGAAGCCAAGAAGTCCAACATTAATGGGAGCCGGACACTACTTAGCAGATATTCAAGATTTGGAGAAGAACCCGCCTTGCAATGCCGAAGACAATACTGCGCGCCGGACTCATCGTCATTGAAGCCTGGTTTAGGGGCTACTGAGGGAGTCCTAGATTAGGGGGTCTCCGGACAGCCAGACTATATCCTTTGGCCGGACTGTTGGACCATGAAGATACAAGATTGAAGACTTCGTCCCGTGTCCGGATGGGACTCTCCTTGGCGTGGAAGGCAAGCTAGGAAATACGGATATGTACATCTCCTCCCTTATAACCGACTCTGTGAAACCCTAGCCCCCTCTGGTGTCTATATAAACCGGAGGGTTTAGTCCGTAGGACAACACACAATCATACCATAGGATAGCTTCTAGGGTTTAGCCTCTACGATCTCGTGGTAGATCAACTCTTGTAATACTCATGTCATCAAGAACAATCAAGCAGGACGAAGGGTATTATCTCCATCAAGAGGGCCCGAACCTGGGTAAACATTATGTCTCCTGCCTCCTATTACCATCCGCCTTAGACGCACAGTTCGGGACCCCCTACCTGAGATCCGCCGGTTTTGACACTGATAGTGAGACTGGAGAGGAATCTGAAGGTAAGCTGATAGACATCCCCCCCTAGTCGTTATGGTCGATGCATCACGGAAGTTGTGGCTAGAGTGGAAACCGACGATGTTGCTCAAGAAAGGAGATAGCCCTTTGTGCCGATGTCATTGCAGCTGAGAGCATAGGGGTGTGTAGCCGTGCGAAGAATGTCATGGTCGACGTCGAGTCGGGGTAGCCGGTGTTGAGGAAGTCACTATGGAGCCACGGGCGCAAGGAGGCGTTGAGTTAGCCATGGGCGCAATGGTGTCAAAGTAATGGTTTACCGAGAAGAAGACGTTGTTGATGAGGCGTCGCGCCGGGTTTGCCAAACCCGGGGACAAGTCGTAGATGAAGGAACGCGTCGGTGTTGTCAGCACTAGGCATGCGTAGATGAACAAAGACAAAGTTGACAAAGCGCTGCACCAGGCTTGCCAGGCCTGGGGACACGCCGTGGATGAAGGCACGCATCAGTGTTACCAACACCGGGCATGCGTAGACAAGGGACCTGCACAAGCTATACGCCATGTCGAGGTTCCGAAGTGGCCAGCAGAGAAGGAGACTCGACGACAGTTGTGGAGCCAATCGGCGTGGGGCTGATGTCACCCACGGTGGTCAGAGTAGACGAAGTGCTTGGGGAAGATGACGGCGACGCTGCCGACGAGCTGGTGCTGGACGAAGACGAAGGGGGTGGACGGGCGGCGGTGGCTAGGTTAGGAGCGCGGAGGTGATGCTTGAAGTAGGTGATGAACCCGACAGCATGACAAAGGTCGGCATGGACGGTGGCGTTCCGTCATCAAGTGAGGCGGCGCGGTGCATACCACGGGAAGTCGACGCGCGGGGACGGTGGAGTGGACCCCGGGCCACGACGCTACAACCCGAAGGGGCGACACATCGGTAGCAGGTAGGTCGGGGCGATAGTGGGAAGACCTTGGGGCGGTGGCGGGGACCGCAGACCGCGGCGTTACGGCCCGAAGGGGCGGCGCAGCTGTTGGTGTCAAAACCGGCGGATCTCGGGTAGAGGGTCTCGAACTGTGCGTCTAAGGTCGATGGTAACAGGAGACAAGGGACACGATGTTTACCCAGGTTCGGGCCCTCTCTATGGAGGTAATACCCTACATCCTGCTTGATTGATATTGATGAATAGGAGTATTACAAGAGTTGATCTACCTCGAGATCGTAATGGCTAAACCCTAGAGGTCTAGCTTGTATGGCTATGATAATGAGTCTCTCCTATCCGAACTAAGTTCTCTGTTTATATAAACACCGGAAGGATCTAGGGTTACACAAGGTCGGTTACAAAGAAGGGAATCTACATATTCGGTCACCAAGCTTGCCTTCCACGCCAAGGAGAGTCCCATCCGGACACGGGTGCAGTCTTCGGTCTTCGTATCTTCACAGCCCATCAGTCCGGCCCATGGCCAACAGGCCGAACGCCCGAGGACCCCTTAGTCCAGGACTCCCTCAGTAGCCCCTGAACCTGGCATCAATGACGAGGAGTCCGGCGCGCAGATTTGTCTTCGGCATTGCAAGGTGAGTTCCCTTCTTTCCGAACTCCAAGACAGTCTTCGGTCGTACCGATGTATCTGGTCATGTAACCCACACCACACACAATCATAGAGAGAATATAATATCTTACGAATCCAATCTGCTGATAATTTTTTTACAATATGACATCACGTTGATGACCCACAAGTGTAGGGGATCTATCGTAGTCCTTTCGATAATTAAGAGTGTCGAACCCAACGAGGAGCAGAAGGAAATGATAAGCGGTTTTCAGCAAGGTATTCTCTGCAAGCACTGAAATAGTAGGTAACAGATAGTTTTGTGATAGGATAATTGGTAACGAGCAACAAGTAAAAAAGTAAATAAAGTGAAGCAAGGTGGCCCAATACTTTTTGTAGAAAAGGACAAGCCTGGACAAACTCTTATATGATATAAAGCGCTCCCAAGGACACATGGGAATATCGTCAAGCTAGTTTTTATCACGTTCATATGATTCATGTTTGGTTCTTTGATAATTTGGTATGTGGGTGGACCGGTGCTTGGGTACTGTCCTTACTTGGACAAGCATCCCACTTATGATTAACCTCTATTGCAAGCATCCGCAACTACAACAAAAGTATTAAGGTAAACCTAACCATAACATGAAACATATGGATCCAAATCAGCCCCTTACGAAGCAACGCATAAACTAGGGTTTAAGCTTCTGTCACTCTAGCAACCCATCATCTACTTATTACTTCCCAATGCCTTCCTCTATGCCCAAATAATGGTGAAGTGTCATGTAGTCGACGTTCACATAACACCACTAGAGGAGAGACAACATACATCTCATCAAAATATCGAACGAATACAAATTCACATGACTACTAATAGCAAGACTTCTCCCATGTCCTCAGGAACAAACGTAACTACTCACAAAGCATATTCATGTTTATAATCAGAGGGGTATTAATATGCATATAGGATCTGAACATATGATCTTCCACCAAATAAACCAACTAGCATCAACTACAGGGAGTAATTAACACTACTAGGAACCCACAGGTACCAACCTGGGCTTGGAGACAAGAATTGGATACAAGAGATGAACTAGGGTTTTGAGAGGAGATGGTGCTGGTGAAGATGTTGATGGAGATTGCCCTCTCCCGATGAGAGGAGCGTTGGTGATGACGATGGCGATGATTTCCCCCTCCTGGAGGGAAGTTACCCCGGCAGAACAGCTCCGCCAGAGCCCTAGATTGGTTCCGCCAAGGTTCCGCCTCGTGGTGGCGGAGTCTTGTCCAGAAAGATGGCTTATGATTTTTTCCTCATCGAAAGACTCCATATAGCAGAAGATGGTCATCGGAGGGCCACCAGGGGGCCCATGAGGTAGGGGGCACGCCCAGGGGGGTAGGGCGTGCCCCCCACCCTCGTGGGCAGGGCGTGGACCCCCTGGTGAACTTCTTGCACTCGGTATTTTATATATATTCTGAAAACGACTTCCATGAAGTTTCAGGACTTTTGGAGCTGTGCAGAATAGGTCTCTAATATTTGCTCCTTTTCCAGCCCAGAATCCCAGCTGCTGGCATTCTCCCTCTTTATGTAAACCTTGTAGAATAAGAGAGAATAGGCATAAGTATTGTGCCATAATGTGTAATAACAGCCTATAATACAATAAATATCGATATAAAAGCATGATGCAGAATGGATGTATCAACTCCCCCAAGCTTAGACCTTGTTTGTCCTCAAGCGAAAGCCAAAATCAAAAAATATGTCCACGTGTTTAGAGATAGAGGTGTCGATAAAAATAAAATACGAACACGAGGGCATCATGATTATTCTTAGAACAACAACTTATATAATTCTTGTCATATGATCTCTTATGCTAGAGTAACAATTCAATCACAATTTCAAGTATGAATCATAAACTTCATTGAAAACTAACAAACTATAATCTCAGTCATTGAAGCAATTGCAATTTATCATAATATAGGAAAGAGTCAATATAAGAGCTTTTCAGCAAGTCCACATACTCAACTATCATATAGTATTTCACAATTGCTAACACTCACGCAATACTTATGGGTATGGAGTTTTAATCGGACACAGAGAAAGATAGGGGCTTATAGTTTTGCCTCCCAACGTTTTACCTCAAGGGTAATGTCAACAATAATAGTTCATGAAAACTCACATCCAATTAGCCATATATACCAGGATCTTTCTAACATGTTGTGCTTGCCAAAAGATAAAATGTAAAAAGGAAAGGTGAAGATCACCATGACTCCTATGTAAGGTAGGAGATGAAAGTAAAATATAGGCCCTTCGCAGAGGGAAGCAGAGGTTGTCATGTGCTTTTATGGTTGGATGCACGAAATCTTAATGCGAAAGAACGTCACTTTATATTGCCACTTGTGATATGGACCTTTATTATGCAGTCTGTCGCTTTTATTTCTTCCATA
The DNA here is from genome assembly GCF_056163025.1 of Triticum urartu. Classification (NCBI taxonomy): domain Eukaryota; kingdom Viridiplantae; phylum Streptophyta; class Magnoliopsida; order Poales; family Poaceae; genus Triticum; species Triticum urartu. The sequence goes on along the minus strand of NC_141879.1, from coordinate 278,654,948 downwards.
TCACACGATCGTATAAAGCTTATTTCCTCCATACCAATCAATCATACATATTTAGAGAGCAATTTTTATTGCTTGCGCCGATGACAACTTACTTGAAGGATCTTACTCAATCCATAGGTAGATATGGTGGACTCTCATGGCAAAACTGGTTTAAGGGTGTTTGGAAGCACAAGTAGTATCTCTACTTGGTGCAAAGGATTTGGCTAGCATGAGGGGGAAAGGCAAGCTCAATCATGTTGGATGATCCATGACAATATAATTTATCTCAGATGTAAGAGAACATAACCCATTACATTGTCTTCCTTGTCCAACGTCAACTCTTTAGCATGTCATATTTTCATGAGTGCTCACAATCATAAAAGATGTCCAAGATAGTATATTTATATGTGAAGACCTCTCTTTCTTTATTACTTCCTATTAATTGCAACGATGACCAATACTATGTTTGTCAACTCTCAACAACTTTTATTCATCATGCTTTTTCTATGTGAGCTCATTACTCTCCATAATATCCATATGATCTCTTTAATTCTTTTTATTCTTTCTCTTTTCTTTTATTCACTCAAGATCATGGCAAAATAATCAACCCTTGAATCAACACTAATCTTTATTATATATAGCTCACGGACTCGATTACATAGAAGGATCATAAAGCAAAACTCACAACTAGATCATACTAAAAGCTTTATACTACTAGATCAAGATATTACCAAAAGGATCGACCTAAGAAAAACGGTAAAGATAGAAGTGATGGTGATACAATACCGGGGCACTCCCCCAAGCTTGGCAGTTCCCAAGGGGAGTGCCCATACCCATGTGATTATGTCTCCTTTGTTGGTGAAGAAGTTGATGGTTTTGTTAATGGCGTAGACTTGTCGTCCTTCTTCCAGGGCATAGGCTCACCATCATAGAAGGATGATCGAGTCTCCTGAAACCTCAAATCTGCAGCCAAACTCATCCTCTTGAATCTATATTCATACTCATAGTTTTGATTTTGCAGGTCATAGATCTGGGCTTCGAGGTGCTCGATTTTCTCATGAAGCTTGAAGATGGCCTCCCCAATGTCCTTGACGTCTAGATTGTGGTTGTTGGTGAACTCTGTGATCATAATGTGATTGGAATCGAGTCCACGCTCCACCATCTCCTGACACTTGAAAACTTCTTGCTCCAATGCCTCGAGCCTTGCCTCCGTGCTTCCGGTCTTCCTGGGCCCCTCAACATCGCGGATGTGCAACAACCCCTCACGCATCTCAATGGTTTGAGGATGTTTTAGCACTTCCGCGAGGTAGGGGTTGATGACCTTCTCGAAGAACTGGTCCTTGGGGGCACTTGAAGAAGACATGACGACCTGGATCTATCAGAAAAACAGCTCGAAACAAAGACAGGAGATTTTTGCGTGATACGGGAGTCAAAACCTCCGGGAGATTATATAATGAATTTTTACCGACCAAAATATGTGTTCTGTAAGAAAACGGAGTCCGGAGAGCACACTAGGTGCCCACGAGGTAGGGGGCATGCCCAGGTGGTAGGGCGCGCCCTCCACCCTCGTGGAGGCCTCGTGTCCTTCCCGGACTGCTTCTTATTTTTCTATTTTTCTAAATATTCCAAAACAGGGAAATATTGCCATAAAAATTGTTTTGGAGTCGGTTTACTTACCGTACCACATACCTATTCCTTTTCGGAGTCTGAAGCGTTCCGAAAAGTGTCCCTTATGTATTCCTCCGGGGTTACAGTTTCAATAATATTGGTTTCAACATTTATAGGATTACCTAAGATATAATGTTTAATTCCTTGACCGTTCACCACCTTCGGATTTGTGCCTTTGAAGTTGTTGATTTTTATGGCACCGGAACAATAGACCTCCTCGATAACGTAAGGACCTTCCCATTTAGAGAGAAGTTTTCCTGCAAAAAATCTTAAACGAGAGTTGTATAGCAATACATAATCACCTACATTAAACTCACGCTTTTGTATTCTTTTGTCATGCCATCTTTTAACTTTTTCTTTAAATAATTTGGCATTCTCATAGGCTTGAGTTCTCCATTCATCAAGTGAGCTAATATCAAATAACCTCTTCTCACCGACAAGTTTGAAATCATAATTGAGCTTTTTAATAGCCCAATATGCATTATGTTCTAGTTCTAGAGGTAAGTGACATGCTTTTCCATAAACCATTTTATACGGAGACATACCCATAGGATTTTTATATGCAGTTCTATAGGCCCATAATGCATCATCAAGTTTCTTGGACCAATTCTTTCTAGATCTATTAACAGTCTTTTGCAAAATTAATTTGAGCTCTCTATTACTCAATTCTACTTGACCACTAGACTGTGGGTGATAAGGAGATGCAATTCTATGATTAACATCATATTTAGCAAGCATTTTACGGAAAGAACCATGAATAAAATGTGAACCACCATCAGTCATTAAATATCTAGAGACTCCAAACCTCGGAAAAATAACTTCTTTAAGCATCTTAATAGAGGTGTTATGATCAGCACTACTAGTTGGAATAGCTTCTACCCACTTAGTAATGTAATCAACAGCAACTAAAATATGTGTATATCCATTAGAGGCAGGAAAAGGTCCCATATAATCAAAGCCCCAAAAATCAAATGGTTCAATAACAAGTGAATAATTCATAGGCATTTCTTGACGTCTGCTAATATTACCAATTCTTTGACATTCATTAGAAGATAAGACAAACTTACGGGCATCCTTGAAGAGAGTAGGCCAATAAAAACCGGATTGCAATACCTTGTGTGCAGTTCTATCTCCAGCATGGTGTCCTCCATAAGCCTCGGAGTGACACTTGTGTAGGATCTGTTCCTTTTCATGCTCAGGTACACAATGTCTAATAACACCATCTACTCCTTCTTTATAAAGATGTGGGTCATCCCAAAAGTAATGTCTCAAATCATAGAAGAACTTTTTCTTTTGCTGGTATGTGAAACTAGGTGGTATAAATTTAGCAACAATGTAATTAGCATAATCAGCATACCATGGAGCAGTATGAGAAGCATTTATGACACTTAATTGTTCATCAGGAAAGCTATCATCAATAGGTAGTGGGTCATCAAGAACATTCTCTAGCCTAGACAGGTTGTATGCAACGAGGTTCTCAGCTCCCTTTCTATCACTAATATGCAAATCAAATTCTTGTAGCAAGAGAACCCATCTAATAAGTCAAGGTTTAGCATCTTTCTTTTCCATAAGATATTTAACAGCAGCATGATCAATGTGAATAGTTACTTTAGAATCAACAATACAAGGTCTCAACTTATCACAGGCAAATACAACTGCTAAGAATTCTTTTTCAGTAGTAGCATAATTTCTCTGAGCATTGTCTAGAGTTTTACTAGCATATTGAATAACATTTAGTTTCTTATTAACTCTTTGCCCTAGAATAGCACCTACAGCATAATCACTAGCATCACACATGATTTCAAAAGGTAAATTCCAATCAGGTGGTTGAACAATAGGTGCAGAGATTAATGCTTTCTTAAGTATTTCAAATTCTTCTACGCAATCATCATCAAAAACAAATGGTATATCTTTTTGTAATAAATTAGTCAGAGGCTGAGAAATTTTGGAGAAGTCCTTAATGAACCTCCTATAAAAACCGGCGTGACCAAGGAAACTTCTTATACCTTTGATGTCCTTGGGACATGGCATCTTTTCAATAGCATCAACCTTGGCTTTATCAACCTCAATACCTCTTTCAGAAACTTTGTGCCCCAAGACAATACATTCATTAACCATAAAGTGGCACTTTTCCCAATTCAAGACAAGATTAGTTTCTTCACATCTCTGCAAAACTCGATCAAGGTTGCTTAAGCAATCATCAAAAGAGGATCCATAGACGGAAAAATCGTCCATGAAAACCTCACAAATCTTTTCACAAAAGTCAGAGAATATAGCCATCATGCATCTTTGAAAGGTAGCATGTGCATTACATAAACCAAAAGGCATACGTCTATAAGCAAAAGTACCAAAAGGGCAAGTAAAAATAGTCTTTGATTGATCATTGGCTGACACAGATATTTGAGAGAAACCAGAATAACCATCTAGAAAGAAAAAATGTGTATGTTTGGATAATCTTTCTAGCATTTGATCGATAAAAGGTAAGGGGTAATGATCTTTTTAGTAGCTTTATTTAATTTGTGGAAATCAATTACCATCTTATAACCTGTAATAATTCTTTGCGGGATCAACTCATCTTTATCATTGGGAACGACAGTAATACCTCCCTTCTTAGGGACACAATGGACAGGACTTACCCACTGACTATCAGCAACGGGATAAATTATACCTGCCTCAAGAAGCTTTAGTATTTCCTTTCTTACCACTTCCTTCATCTTAGGATTCAGCCGTCGTTGATGATCATGAACTGGTTTGGCATCTTCCTCCAAATTTATTTTGTGTTGACATAGAGTGGGACTAATGCCCTTAAGATCATCAAGAGTATATCCAACAGCAGCACGACGCTTCTTCAGAGTTTTCACTAATCTCTCTTCTTCAAGCTCTGAAAGGTTAGCACTAATAATAACAAGATATATCTTTTTCTCATCAAGATAAGCATATTTAAGAGTATCAGGTAATGGTTAAGCTCAAACACGGGATCACCCTTGGGTGGAGGAGGATCCCATAGGATTTCAACAGGCAAATTGTGTTTCAGGATGGGTTCCTGTTTAAAGAATACTTCATCTATTTCCCTTCTTTCATTCATAAACACATCATTTTCATGGTCTAGCAAATGTTGTTCTAAAGGATCACTAGGAGGTACGGCAATAGAAGCAAGACCAATAATTTCATCTTTACTAGGTAATTCCTCTTCACGGTGTTTTCTATGAAATTTAGAGAAATTAAATTCATGAGACATATCACCTAAACCAATAGAAACAACATCCTTTTTGCAATCTATCTTAGCATTAACAGTGTTCAAGAAGGGTCTACCAAATATAATGGGACAAAAGCTATCTTGTGGGGAACCAAGAACAAGAAAATCAGCAGGATATTTAGTTTTCCCACACAAGACTTCAACATATCTAACAATTCCAATTGGTGAAATAGTATCTCTATTGGCAAGTTTAATTGTGACATCAATATCTTCTATCTCAGCAGGTGCAATATCATGCATAATTTCTTTGTGTAAGTCATGAGGTATAGTACTAGCACCCATATCACATAAGCCATGATAACAATGATCTCCTATTTTAACAGAAATAACAGGCATGCCTACCAAAGATCTAGGTTTATCTGTAGCACAAGGTTTAGCAATTCTAGCAGTCTCATCATGGAAATGAATAGCATGCCCATCAATATTATCAGACAAGAGATCTTTAACAATAGCAATATTAGGTTCAACTTTAACTTTCTCAGGAGGTGTATAAGTTCTAATATTGCTTTTACGAACCACAGTTGAAGCTTTAGCATGATCTTTTATCCTAACAGGAAAAGGTGGTTTCTCAACATAAGCAGTAGGAACAATAGGATCATTATAAGTGATAGTCTTTTCTTCAACTTTAATAGGTGTAGCTACTTTTACTTCTATGGGAGGATGATATTTAAACCACTTCTCCCTAGGGAGATCAACATGAGTAGAAAAAGATTCACAGAAAGAAGCTACTATCTCAGAGTCAAGTCCATATTTAGTGCTAAACTTACGGAAAACATCGGTGTCCATAAAAGATTTAACACAATCAAACTTAGGTATCATACCTGACTCCTTACCTTCGTCGAGGTCCCAATCTTCAGAGTTGCGTTTAATTCTTTCCAATAAATCCCATTTGAATTCAATAGTCTTCGTCATAAAAGAGACATCACAAGAAGTATTGAGCATGGTGTGATTGTTATCAGAAAGCCGAGCATATAAATTTTGAATAATCATTTCTCTTGAGAGATCATGATTGGGGCATGAATATAACATTGATTTAAGCCTCCCCCAAGCTTGAGCGATTCTTTCTCCTTCGCGAGGCCGGAAATTATATATATAATTGCGATCACGACGAACAAGATGCATAGGATAAAACTTCTGATGAAATTCAAATTTCAATCGTTTTTAGTTCCATGACCATGTATCATCACATAGCTTATACCATGTCAATGCATCTTCCTTCAAAGATAAAGGGAAGACCTTCCTCTTAATAACATCTCCAGGTACACCTGCAAGCTTAAATAATCCATAAACTTCATCCACATATATTAAGTGCTCATCAGGATGCGTTGTTCCGTCTCCTGAGGATTACCTAGCAGTTTTTTTATCATACCCGAAGGAATTTCAAAGCAGGCATTTTCATTTTCAGTTGGTTCAGTAGGTTGAGGAGCAATTCTTTGCTCTACTGGTCGGGGTGAAGATACCCCGAACAAGCCCCTCAGAGGATTACTTTCCATAGTAACAAGTGACAGTAAACTTCAGCACACTATATAAATTTTTCCTTACCAAATGCACCTACCAAAGGCGCTTCACACCCCGGCAACGGCGCCAGAAAAGATTCTTGATGACCCACAAGTGTATGGGATCTATCATAATCCTTTTGATAAGTAAGAGTGTCGAACCCAACGAGGAGCAGAAGGAAATGATAAGCGGTTTTCAGCAAGGTATTCTCTGCAAGCACTGAAATAGTAGGTAACAGATAGTTTTGTGATAGGATAATTGGTAATGAGCAACAAGTAACAAAAGTAAATAAAGTGCAGCAAGGTGGCCCAATCCTTTTTTAGCAAAGGACAAGCCTGGACAAACTCTTATATGATGTAAAGCGCTCCCTAGGACACATGGGAATATCGTCAAGCTAGTTTTCATCACGTTCATATGATTCGCATTCGGTACTTTGATAATTTGGTATGTGGGTGGACCGGTGCTTGGGTACTGTCCTTACTTGGACAAGCATCCCACTTATGATTAACCTCTATTGCAAGCATCCGCAACTACAACAAAAGTATTAAGGTAAACCTAACCATAGCATGAAACATATGGATCCAAATCATCCCCTTACGAAGCAACGCATAAACTAGGGTTTAAGCTTCTGTCACTCTAGCAACCCATCATCTACTTATTACTTCCCAATGCCTTCCTCTACGCCCAAATAATGGTGAAGTGTCATGTAGTCAACGTTCACAGAACACCACTAGAGGAGAGACAACATACATCTCATCAAAATATCGAACGAATACCAAATTCACATGACTACTAATAGCAAGACTTCTCCCATGTCCTCGGGAACAAACGTAACTACTCACAAAGCATATTCATGTTCATAATCAGAGGGGTATTAATATGCATATAGGATCTGAACATATGATCTTCCACCAAATAAACCAACTAGCATCAACTACAAGGAGTAATTAACACTACTAGCAACCCACAGGTACCAATCCCGGGCTTAGGGACAAGAATTGGATACAAGAGATGAACTAGGGTTTTGAGAGGAGATGGTGCTGGTGAAGATGTTGATGGAGATTGCCCTCTCCCGACGAGAGGAGCGTTAGTGATGACGATGGCGATGATTTCCCCCTCCCAGAGGGAAGTTACCCCGGCAGAACAGCTCCGCCAGAGCCCTAGATTGGTTCCGCCAAGGTTCCGCCTCATGGCGGCGGAGTCTCGTCCGGACAGATGGCTTATGATTTTTTTCCTCATCGAAAGACTCCATATAGCAGAAGATGGTCATCAGAGGGCCACCAGGGGGCCCACGAGATAGGGGGCACGCCCAGGGGGGTAGGCGCTCCCCCCACCCTCATGGGCAGGGTGTGGACCCCCCTGGTGAACTTCTTGCACTCAGTATTTTTTGTATATTCTGAAAACGTAGTTTCAGGACTTTTGGAGCTGTGTAGAATAGGTCTCTAATATTTGCTCCTTTTCCAGCCCAGAATCCCAGCTGCCGGCATTCTCCCTCTTTATGTAAACCTTGTAGAATAAGAGAGAATAGGCATAAGTATTGTGTCATAATGTGTAATAACAGCCTATAATACAATAAATATCGATATAAAAGCATGATGCAAAATGGACGTATCACACGTCTGCCCGGACACTATATCGAATCGTTTTGTCTGCCATCCCGTGTTTCGAGATGCGGTTTCCATTGGCACGTTTTGTAAAGCAGAGATCGTGTCCCCTTATTACGGGATTCTCATCATTACGGGCGTGGGTAACCCAACCGTGCCGTTTACACAGCCCTTGGGAATAGGCGAGTTTTAAGGCGAGCAGGAAGGCGGTTGATATTCGTGGCTTTTATAAGGGGATAAGGATTCATCCTCACTCTCCCCTGCCTTCTCCTTCCTCTGCCCATCCATTCTAGAGCTCTAGCGCCCAAGCCCTAGCTTCCCCCGCTGGAGAAAACACTCCAACCATGTTCGGACCTGGAGCTGGTGGCAAGTGGATGGCTTCTTCTGTCAAGAAGAAAGACATCAAGGAGCTTCGAGAGGCCTGATACCTGGCCAAGGAGATCCTTCACCGTCTCCCGGCCGAAGGACAGATCGTCCCTACCCCAGAGCCCCATGAGAGGTTTGTATTTCTCGCACATTTCATCCGTGGGTTGGGATTTCCTCTCCACCCATTTGTCCATGGACTGATGTTTTACTACGAGCTAGACTTCCATGATCTAGCCCCCAACTTTGTCCTCAACATCTCAGCATTTATAGTCGTTTGTGAGGCTTTCCTCCGTATCCCGCCTCACTTCGTCCTATGGCTGAAGACGTTCAATGTAAAGCCGAAGGTGGTGAGAGGCCAACAGGCAGAGTGCGGAGGCGCCATGGTGGGCAAGATGCCCAACATCACATGGCCCGAAGGCTCCTTTGTGGAGACGGTGAAGGGGTGGCAGTCGGGGTGGTTCTACATCACCGAGCCGCGCGACACCAACTGGGTGGCGGCCCCCGAATTTCGATCCGGAGCTCCGCTGTGGCCCACCTCCTGGCCAGAGAAGGGCCTCGCCTGGGGCTCTTCGAGCGAGCTGACTGGGCTCCATACGTGCGTTCAGAACATGATAACCAAGAGGATCAAACTCATCAATGTGATCCAGGTTATCCTCATTCGCCGGATCCTTCCGTGCTAACGACGGACTTGCTATTTGTGGGACTTCGATCCGGCCAAGCACCAAACGCTACTAGATCTCTTCGGCACAACGCACGAAGATATTTGGAAAGTGCTCTTCAAGGCCAGCGAGACACCACCGCCCACGACCGAAGATCATGGGTTCAGCTTAAAGCGTCAGGCCAATTCGGTAATTTCTTTCATGTATTCAAGGTATAGCCTTTACTGGCATATTTTGGGGAGGAGTCTAAGCCTTCCTATCAATTTTTAGGCCTGGATCAACATAGCGGGGCGGATTAATTGTCCAGCTCCACTTCTCGAAGATGAGGAAACCCCACTCCTAACGAAGATGCTATTTTCGGCGCCTTATGATGTGCCAGAGAAGAAGGCCAAGAAGACGGCCAAAGGGAGAAGGAGTGGCCTTCGCCGAAAGGGTGCTTTGGACATGTCGTCCGAAGACGAGACTGACTCTTCGGTCGCTGAAGACAATGGCAAGGAGGAAGAAGAAGGCGGCTTCCCCCCGAAGGGGGGAAAGAAGAAAAGAGAGGCATCCACAAATCTAGAGGCAAAGGCGCCCAAGAGGGGGAAGGGCTCCCTTGCGGATAACTCCGCATGGGATGTCGAAAGCAGTCCGAAGCGAATGCCCCGGACCAAGCCTCGGGCTGCCTTGTAAGTACCAAAACCCTATGCACCTCCCAATACCTGGCCTTTCCAGTGTATAATATTAATATGTTTAAGCTATGCCATTACAGTCCGGCCCGTGATAGCTCCCCGCGATCCTCGACAGAGGATTCGCTAGACTCAAAGGAGATGGCTAGCATGTCTCCGCCGCCCACTCATTCTGCCTCACCCAAGGGTGATGATGAGGTGGCATCCCAAAGGATCTTCCCAGACCAGGGGGAGGTTCTAGAAATCGTTAAGGTGGCGCTGCAGGATGACTCCTCGGCTGCCGGACATATGGGGGAAAAAGCCCCCATGGGGACTGGCAGTGGGGGCCAAGCTCTCTTCGGCCCTTAGCCGGATACCATTCCGGAGACCTACATGGCTCCGGAGTCTAGCGAACGGCCTTCCTCAAAAGAAGTAGGTGTGTCTGTTCCACTGATGACCTCTGTCCAACCAGAGGCACCGGACAATCTGCTGGAAGCGCTGCGAGGCGCCTCCATTGTGGATGAGCACCGTGTCCTTATGGGTACGGTGATCGAAAAGGCTCAGTCCGCCAAAAGCAGACTGACCGAGGCCTACACTAGCCTTTTAACAGGCTTTGAGGTAACAGTTGTAGAAAAAATATCACAATGTGGACAGTAGCCCCTGATGCTCTGTTCGGTGTCCGGAAAGGAAAAGCCGAACCAGGGATCAAAATAATTTTCGCATGAGTCTGACATAATATGTCTATGTGAATAAGCAGGCATCGCTGCTGGATGTTGCCGCTCACTCTGCGGAGGTCTCCGGACTGAAGCAGAACCTAGAGCGGGCCGAGAAAGAGCTCGGCCTCATGAAGAAGCAGCTGGAGGACAACAAAGGTATGCAGTAACATGCGTGTATGTTTAGAAAGGATGAATGGTTCGTGCTGACTAAAGTGCCATGAACTTTATTAGGGGCCATGACCGAGGTGGCGGCCCTAAAGAAGGCATTAGAGAAGGCCGAGGACAACACGGCCAAGGAACGCACCGCGCGCGAGAAACACGAGGCCCAGGTCGGCGAGGTTCAGCAAGAGCTCCATGACGCCGTCAAGAAGTGCGGGTCCGTGGAGCGTGATTCTAAGACGCAAGTGTCCAAACTTGCGAAGGCCCTCCAGAGCACGCAGGAGGCTCGAGCCGAAGCCCAGAGCGCCCTTCAGGAAATCTAGGCAGCCCGGAAGATCGCGGCGGGTAAGGCTTTCATTATGCAAAGCAAGTCTGTGAAGGAAGCGTTCCTTTTACTTACCTGAATTTGGAGCTCTCCAGGGGCATTTACGGATTTGCCGCGCAGCGTATCAGACGCTACCGAGTTCTATCGAGCCGAGGTGGGGAGTTCTATAGAGAAGCTGTTCTGGTCTCAATATCTTGTGTCCGAACATCCAGTGTCCTTCAGCAACCAGCTGAAATAGCTGGCCGAGCTGCACAAGGCGGCCGAGCTAGCCATGAAGGAGCTAATAGTCCGACTATGGCCTGCTGCGCCGATACCTAGCAGCTACTTCGGACTTGTGAAGCGGCTTGTTGATGCCTGCCCCCGGCTTGAGGTTATAAACCGGTCGGTCTGTATCGAAGGTGCACGGATGGCCTTTGCCCACGTCAAAATGCACTTGGCGAAGATGGATGCCAAGAAGCTAATAACCGAGGGGCCACCTGAGGGCAAGGAGCACCGCTGACCCGAGTTGTATTTTGATGGTGTCCTGGAGGGATCCCGCATTGTTGTGGATCACTGTGCGAAAGACACTATCTTTGAATGAATGTATGCGATCTCCCTCTGCCTTGTATGATAAAACAAAGTGTTTATGCAATATAATGTTTGTTATGTTTTTAAATTTTTACTTCTTGTGCGGCCGTGTTGTATGAAATCTGAGGGTTAACCAGTCGTCGCTTCTGCCCCCATGTAGGTAGTACGGGGGTGTTCGGGATGGAATATAAACAATCTTGATCCAATTAGATGGTCCTTGAAGGAGTTGTTTAGTGCAAGGAACCAGGCAACCAGACTATGCGGCTATAACGCCCTCACTTAGCCATAGGAGTGCGACAATAAAAACATGGGCGCAGCCCCTAGTATCTGAACTAGAGTGCTATAAGCGGCTGATCGGGAAGTACCAATCCTTCGCGTAATGCGTAAGAAATCTCCAACGATTTTCAACCTCCGAACAGCTGACCGGCTCTTGCCGCATCATGACAGTCAGTTTTCGGCTTTCTCTACTGAGGTGCTCCTTTGGATACACCAAGGCACAATCGCAGTAGTTCTCCCTTTACTACCTTAGCTGATATAGCGAAACGTAAGGTAGCAAGCATAGGAGCCGGGCAACCCAACTATTGATAAAAGACATGATTCAGAGCCAATGCATATAATGCTAAATTCGGGGTGCCGAGCTATACTTATAAAAAGTGTTCGGACTTTTGTTGCCGTAATGTGGGGTGCTATGAAGCCCCTGGCAAGCATCGAGGGTACCAAAGTGTATAGGTGCTATCTGATAGGATTATCCACAGGGGAGCTGGAAAAAAAAAGAAAACAGAAAAGGTACGAAGGTAAAAAGCTGGAGTCCTACAACTCCAGTTGAGGGAGTCCTGGACTAAGGGGTCCTCGGGCGTCCGGCCTGTTATCTATGGGCCGGACTGATGGGCTGTGAAGATATGCAGACCGAAGACTGTACCTGTGTCTAGATAAGACTCTCCTTGGCATGGAAGGCAAGCTTGGCGAACAACAAATGAAGATTCCATCTTATGTAACCGACTCTATGTAACCCTAGATCCCCCCGGTGTCTATATAAACCAGAGGGTGTAGTCTGAAAAGGATATACCCAATACCTTAGTCATACAGGCTAGACTTCTAGGGTTTAGCCATTACGTTCTCGTGGTAGATCAACTCTTGTAATACTCATGTTCATCAATATCAATCAAGCAGGACGTAGGGTATTACCTCCATCAAGAGGGCCCGAACTTGGGTAAAACTTCGTGTCCCCTGTCTCCTGTTACCATCAACCTTAGACGCACAGTTCGGGACCCCCTACCCGAGATCCACCGGTTTTGACACCGACATTGGTGCTTTATTTGAGAGTTCCTCTGTGCTGTCGCTGAAAGGTTTGATGGCCCCTTCAATCGTCAATAATGATGTTGTCTACGGAGAAACTTTCCTCCCCGGGCAGATCTTCGTATTCGGCAGCTTCGCACTGCGGGCCAACTCGTTTGGCCATCTGGAGCAGATCGAAAGCTACGCCCCTGGCCATCAAGTCAGATTTGGTAGCTTGAACTACGTCGCGGATATCCGTGGAGACTTGATCTTCGCCGGATTCGATACCGTGGTGGCCGCTCCCGGTCACCCCGATGATCATGACCTAAATCTGTCATCGGGCTACATCCAGGAGATCGCTCCTGTAACCGCTCTGGCCCTAGAGCCGGGGCAGGCTGCGCCATCCAAATATGGGAGGATTAACCCCACCTCGGAGGCCGCAGACTCCACGGCGTCGGAGCCGCACATGGACCTGGTCTCACACGATGCATATGCCACCGGAATGCCAGACTCGTCTCCGGCCATAGGTTCTGAACCGCGCGAGCCCATGGACGCCGAGCTTGATCGTTTATCATTCTTCAAATTCAGCGCCGCGGACATCTTCCAGCACTTGCCTTTGGGCGATGTGCTAAACTCATTAAAAAACCTGTCCTTGGCGGAGGACTCTCAGCCGAACTATATCCGGCTTGAACTAGGGGCTCACGATGGAGAATTTTACTTCCCACCCGCCACCCACTTTGTAGCCACAATCGAGGATTTGACCGACGAACTTGATTACGACTCCGAGGACATCGACGGTATGGACGACGATGCCAGAGAAGAAGAGGCCCAGAACCCGCCATTCACTGGACGCTGGACGGCCACTTCCTCGTATGACGTATACATGGTGGATGCACCAAAGGAGAACAGCGGCGACAATAAGGAAGACCCAGTTGAGGATAAACCTTCTGAAATACAGTCCAAGCGCCGGCGTCAGCGGCGCTGCTCTAAATCATGCCGCAGTAAAGACAGCAACACCGGCACAGGAGAAGATGATACTCCGGAAGGTGCCGAAGACAACGAAGACCCCGTCGATAAAGCAAACGAACAAGATGAACGGGAAGATGAGCAAGTTAGCCCTGTTAAACAGGCCACGCACGAAGATTCGAAAGACGATAACTACCTCCTGCTCTCCAAAGATGAGGTGAGCCTTGGCACCGAAGATTTCATCGTGCCCGAGGAACCTCTTGAGCAGGAGCGCTTCAAGCGCCAGCTAATAGCCACGGCAAGGAGCCTGAAAAAGAAGCAGCAGCAGCTTCAAGCTGACCAAGATCTGCTCAATGATAAATGGACTGATGTCCTAGCAGCCGAAGAGCACGGCCTCAAGCGCCCAACCAAAAGCTACCCAAAATGCAAATTGCTACCTCAGTTCGACGAGGAGGCGCCGGAGTACATACCACCATCGCACAATACGGCCGACCGACCACCATGTGGTCGGGACAGAACGGCAACTGATGCCGAACACCAGCCCGCCCCGCCTCATCACTTAGGCAGAGGTAAATTAGCCCATGGCCATACATATGACCTACGGCAGAACCTAAATAATAAAGCAGGACATACAAGATCAATCTACGGATCGCGAGCACGCGCCTCGACACGCAACCACGACCACCTATTCGGACGTGACAAACCCTGTCGTGCGGGGGCCGAACACCGCAGACGGACTCTATCAGAGCTACTTCGCGATACGGCTCGATATAGAGGCCCCGCATACCCTCATTGCTTCACTGATGAGGTCCTGGATCACGAATTCCCCGAAGGATTCATGCCCGTGAACATAGAATCATATGATGGAACCATGGACCCCGCGGTGTGGGTCGAGGACTTCATTCTCCACATCCATATGGCCCGCGGAGATGATCTCCACGCCATAAAATACCTCCCTCTAAAACTCAAAGGGCCAGCTCGGCATTGGCTAAACAGTCTACCTGAAAATTCCATCGGCAGCTGGGAGGACTTGGAAGAGGCTTTCCTCAATAACTTCCAAGGTACATATGTTCGACCTCCGGACACTGATGACTTAAGCCATATAGTTCAACAGCCCGGAGAGTCCGCCAGGAAATTCTGGACAAGGTTCTTAACTAAAAAGAACCAAATTGTCGACTGTCCGGACGCCGAAGCTCTAGCAGCTTTTAAGCATAGCATCCGCGACGAATGGCTCGCTCGCCACCTCGGCCAAGAAAAGCCAAAATCCATGGCAGCCCTCATGGCACTCATGACCCGCTTTTGTGTGGGCGAGGACAGTTGGTTGGCCCGTAGCAAAAACAATGCAAGCGATGCCGTCACCCCTAAAGTTAAAAGCAACAAAGACAAGACTCGACGCAATAGATACAAGCACCGAAACAATAGTGACAACACCGATGATACGGCGGTCAACGCCAGATTCAGCGGCTCTAAGTCCGGTCAGCGGAAGAAGCCGTTCTAAAAGAACAATTCAGGCCCATCCAGCTTGGACCGCATACTTGATCGTCCATGCCAGATTCACGGCACCCCCGACAAGCCTCCTAATCATACAAATAGAGAGTGCTGGGTTTTCAAACAGGCCGACAAATTAAATGCCGAGAACAGGGAAAAGGGATCGCAAAGCGAGGATGATTACGAAGAGCCATGACAACCGAACACAGGGGGACAGAAGAAGTTTCCCCTCAGGTCAAAATGGTGAACATGATATATGCTACCCACATCCCCAAGAGGGAGCGCAAGAGTGCGCTCAGGGACATCTACGTGATAGAGCCAGTCGCCCCAAAATTCAATCCATGGTCGTCATGCCCGATCACCTTTGATCGCCGGGATCACCCAACCAGCATTCGTCATGGAGGCTCAGCCGCACTGGTCTTAGACCCAATAATTGATGGGTTGCACCTGACTCGTGTCCTCATGGACGGCGGTAGTAGCCTCAATCTGCTCTATTAGGATACAGTGCGAAAAATGGGCATTAACCCATCAAGGATCAAGCCTACAAAGACCACCTTTAAAGGAGTCATTCCATGCGTAGAGGCCCGTTGTACGGGCTCAATCACATTAGAGGTTGTCTTCGGATCTCCGGACAACTTCCGAAGCGAGGAGTTAGTCTTCGATATCGTCCCAGTCAGTGGCGGATATCATGCACTACTCGGGCGAACTGCGTTTCCTCGATTCAACGCAGTACCACACTATGCTTATCTCAAGCTCAAGACGCCTGGCCCACGCAGCGTCATAACAGTCAATGGCAATACGGAACACTCTCTCCATACAGAAGAGCACACAGCTGCCCTAACAGCAGAAGTACAAAGCGGCCTTCTCAAGTAGAACCTTCATTTGGCTGTCGAGCCCTTGGACACCCTTAAGAGGGTCCGGACTACTCTGCAGCAGGAGAGCTTGGCTCGTCAGGAGCTCGACTAGCAATCCGGCCTCCGTCTTAGTCCCAATCAAGCGGTGGCCTGCGTGCCGCGCATACATAACTATGCACTCAAAATTCCATGGGCATCGACGGAGGCATATCTAGCTTGTGATCCACGGCACGGCTCGGCCGACATCAGATACACACATACTTTCACTTTTGCTTGTTTTATTTTAGGTTTAAATCCCACAGACCCCATTGGGTGGTCTGGTTATCAGCCCTCTGGAAGGATAAACACACCAAGCTGGCGAGGAGCACAGACATACGGGGACTTTTTAGGTGATTCCGTTAACGATAACTCTATCTGTCTTCCAGGACCCACTTGCAGCTCTTCCCTGGTTTTGGCATGTTAAATAGCATGTTGCTTATTGCACTACTTGTATCAATGCACCTTGACGTACTAATTACATTACAGTGAAAACAGTTTGTAGCTGGAGCTGTAGGATCCCAGCTTTTTACCTTTACATCTTTTCTGTTTTCTTTCTCTCTTTTCTTTATTTTTTCAGTTTTCGTGTGGATAACCCCATCAGGTAGCACCCGTACACTTTGGTACGTTTTGATGTTTGCCAGGGGCTTTATAGAACCCCACATTACAGCAACAAAAGTCCAAACACTTCTTGTAAGTATAGTTCAGCACCTCGAATTTAGCATTATATGCATTGGCTCCGAATCATGTCTTTGGTCAATAGTTGGGTTGCCCGGCTCCTGTGCTTGCTATCCTACGTTCCGCTACATCGGTAGGGTAGTAAAGGGAGAACTACTGCGATTATGCCCTGGTCTAAACCGGATGAGCACCTCAGTAGAGAAAGCCAAAAACTGACTGTCATGATGCGGCGAGAGCCGGTCGGCTGTTCGGAGGTCTCAAATCATTGGAGATTTTTCTGCATTACGCGAAGGATTGGTACTTCCCAATCAGACGTTGACAGCACCCTGGTTCGTATACCAGGGGCTGCGCCTATGTTTTTTATAAAACTCCTATGGCTAAGTGAGGGTGTTCAAGACGTATAGTCTGGTTGCCTGGTTCGTTGCACTAAACAACTCCTTCAAGGACCATATAATTGGATCAAGATTGTTTAGATACCATCCCGAACACCTCCGTACTACCTACGTGAGGGCAGAAGCTGACGACTGGCCAACCCTTATATTTCATACAACACGGCCGCACAGGAAGATACAATTAAAACCTAATAAAAATCATATTACACAACGGCTTTGTTTTCATCATACAAGGCAAAATATGAATGTATTTATTCAAGAATAACATCATTCCTGCACTGCGTTGCTACAAGTCGAGATCCCTTGAGGACATCCGTGAAATATCGCTCGGGTGTGCAGTGCTCCTTGCCCTCCGGCGGCCCCCGGGCCACCTCGACAGCATCCATCTTCACCCACCACATCTTGCAACGAGCGAAGGCCATGCGGGCACCCTTGATGCAGACTGGTCGCTTGACGATGTCTAGCCGCGGACAAGCCTCCACCACCCGCTTCATGAGGCCAAAATAACTGCTAGGTATAGCTTCGGCTGGCCATAGTTGGATTATGAAATCCTTCAGTTCGGCCATCCTGTGCAGCTCGACCAACTATTTCAGTTGATCGGCAAAGGCCACCGTATGTTCTGGCACAGCATACTGCGACCAGAACAGCTCCTCCGGAGAATCCCCTTCCCTGGCTCGGAAGAACTCTGCAGCAACGGATACACTACGCGGCAGATCCACAAAAGCCCCTGGGCAACTCTGAATCCGGGTTAGTAAAAGGTACTTCCTCTTCGCATACTTGCTTTGCATATTAAACGCCTTACCCGCTGCTATCTTCTTCGCCTCCTGGATCTCCTGGAGAGTGTCCCGGGCCTCATTCTATGCGGCCTCCGCGCTCTGACGAGCTTTGGTAAGTTCGGCCTCTCGAGCCGACGCCTCGCGCTCCAAGGCTTCACACTTCTTCACCATATCCTGGAGCTCCTACTGGACCTCGCCGACCCGGGCCTTGAGCTTCTTACGGGCGGCTTGTTGTTGGATAGCCTTCCCCTCGGCTTCGGCCAGGGCCTTTCTCCGGGCCTCGACCTCGGTCGTTGCTTCTATACAAATCATGGCATTTTGGTCATTGCATATCATTTTCTTCTTTTCAAATATATAACAGGTTATTGCTTACCTTGCTTCTTCTCAAGCTGCCTCTTCACTTGGCTCAGATCTTCCTCGGCCTCCGCCAGTTTCTACTTCAGTCTGGAGACTTCGGAAGTATGCGAGGCCGCGGCCAGCAACGACGCCTGTATTTAAGAAAAAATTAGTTAGTTTCCTGGCATAGGAGATTGATCCTCTGTCTAGTTTTTTCTTTCTGAACACCGGACAGTGTCTTAGGGGCTACTGTCTACATTGGGATTCTCTCCTTTTGGCGTCACTTACCTCAAAACCTGTCAACAGGTTGCCACAGGCCTCGGTTAGTCTGCTCTTGGCGAACTGGACCCTTCAATCACCGTGCCCATAAGGACACGGTGCTCCTCCATAATGGAAGCGCCTCGCAGCGCTCCCAGCAGACTATCCGGTGCCCCTGGTTGGACAGGGGCCACCGGCGAAACAGGCATCCCCCCTTCTTTCAAAGGAGGGTGTGTGCTGGATTCCGGAGCCGCCTCGGTCTCCGGAATGGAGTCCGGTTGAGGGCCGAATTGTATACGGCCCTCCCCGCCAGTCTCCGGGGGAATTGGTTCCCCTTGGTGTCCGGCGATGGAGGTTTCTCCTTTGGGCGCTTCTTGATCCTCTCCCCCCGCTGGGAACAGTCCTTCGGGACAGCACCTCCGCATCACCCCTGGTCTTGGGGGAGTGTGCGGCTGGCGTGGAGTCGCTGGCCATCGCCTTGGAATCCAGCGAGCCTCTTGACGAGGATCACGGAGGGCTATTGTGGGCCAGACTACAATAACATAACCAATCATCTCAATACAATGAGGAGGGGAAACTTCATGGGCGGATAAGGTATTAGCACTTACGACGTGGCCCGGGGCTTAGCACGAGGGCGTCTCTCCGGACTGTCGTTGACGTCCCATGCGAAGTTATCCGCGAGGGAGCCCTTCCCCCTTTTGGGCGCCTCCACCTCCAGAGTTGTGTTGGCCGCCCTCTTCTTCCTCCCCCCATCAGGGGGAGAGTCACTCTCCTCCTCCTCATCCGCGTCATCTTCGGCGGCGGGGGAATGGGCCTTGTCTTCGGACGTCGCATCCGAGGTACCCTTGCAGCGAGGACCGCTCCGGGCCCCCTTGGCCTTTCCTGTGGCCTTCTTCTCTAGAGCCTTATAAGGTGCCGGCTCCAGCATCTTTGCTAAGCGCGGGATGACTGGCTCCTCGGGCAAGGGAGCCGAACACCGGATCAGCTTCGCCTTCTTCAATCAGTACTGAAAAAGCAATGGTAATGGAAGCTTAGATATCATCCTTGAAACAAGCAAGTAAGGGATGTGTTGAAAAAACATACCTCATTGGGAGGGTGATTTATGTCGTGACCCCGGTCCGAGCCAGTGGCCGGCGGTATCTCGTTGCCCTTGAAAAGCAACTTCCAGGCATCTTCGTGAGTCGTTTCGAAAAGCCTCACCAGGGTATGGTGTTTCTTCGGGTTGAAATCCCATAGAGGACGGCTTCGGCTCTGGCAGGGAAGGATTCGGCGCACCAACATCACTTGGATTATGTCGACAAGCTTGATGTCCTTATCGATCATACTTTGGATACGCGTTTGCAGCGCAGTCAGCTCGTCCGACGAACACCAGTTTGGGCTCTTCTCAACCCAGGAGGTGAGTCGCACGAGGGCGCCAGAGTTGAATTCGGCCGCCGTTGCCCAGGTGGCATCGCGGGGTTCGGTGATGTAGAACCATAGCTTCTGCCATTCCTTGACAGATTCCACGAACGTGCCTTTTAGCCAAGAGACATTGGTGAGCTTGCTCACCATGGCGCCCCCGCACTCTGCGTGTTGTCCGTCCACCACCATGGGCTTCACATTGGAGGTTTTGAACCACAGCCTGAAGTGGGGGTGGATGTGGAGGAAGGCCTCACACACGACGATGAACGCTGAGATATTGAGGAAGGAGTTCAGGGATAGATCGTGGAAGTCTATCCCATAGTAGAACATTATCCCGCGGACGAAGGGGTGGAGTGGAAACCCTAGCCCGCGGAGGAAATGAGGGATGAACACTACCCTCTCGTTGGGCTTCGGTGTGGGGGTGATTTGTCCCTGGGCTGGAAGATGGTGGGCAATTTCCTTCACTAGGTACCCGGCCGCCCGAAGCTCGGCGATGTCCTCCTCCTTAACAGAGGAGGCCATCCATTTGCCTTGACCTCCGAATCCGGACATGGTTGAGTGATTTCTCGAGGCAGGGAAATGAGAGCTTGGGCGTTGGAGCTCAAGAACGGAGAGGCAGGAAGAAAACGTGGGAGAAGAAAGGGGAATCTTATCTCCTTATAAGGGCGGTGAATATCGAACGCCCCCCCCCCATTCGCCTTAAAATTCGCCTGCTCCCAAGGGCTGTGTAAACAGCACCATTGGGTTACCCACGCCCATATTGATGAGAATCCCATAATAAGGGGACACGATCTCTGCTTTGAAAAGACGTGCCAATGACAACCACGTCTCGAAACGTGGGGCGAAAAACGGTTCGAAATTATGACCGGATAGGCGTGACGTCGCATTACTAAAGTTGTCCGCAGATTGGACTTGTGTGTTATTATATTCTCGCTGCGGTTGTGTGCGGTGTGTGTTACAGGTCCTGACACGATCAATTCGTCTGGAGACTATTCGGGAGTTCGGAAGGAGTAACCCGCCTTGCAATGCCGAAGACAGCGCTACACGCCGGATAACTTGTCATTGAAGCCAGGTTAAGGGGCTACTGAGGGAGTCCTGGACTAAGGGGTCCTCGGGCGTCCGGCCTGTTATCTATGGGCCGGACTGATGGGCTGTGAAGATATGAAGACCGAAGACTGTACCCGTGTCTGGATAAGACTCTCCTAGGCATGGAAGGCAAGCTTGGCGAACAAAAAATGAAGATTCCATCTTATGTAACCGACTCTATGTAACCCTAGGTCCCCCCGGTGTCTATATAAACCGGAGGGTGTAGTCCGGAAAGGATATACCCAATACCTTAGTCATACAAGCTAGACTTCTAAGGTTTAGCCATTACGATCTCGTGGTAGATCAACTCTTGTAATACTCATATTCATCAATATCAATCAAGCAGGACGTAGGGTATTACCTGCATCAAGAGGGCCCGAACCTGGGTAAAACTTCGTGTCCCTGTCTCCTGTTACCATCAACCTTAGACGCATAGTTCGGGACCCCCTACCCGAGATCCACTGGTTTTGACACCGACACCAGCCGCAAACTGTTCTCATTGTAATTTAATTAGTACGTCAAAGCGCATTGACACAGGTAGTGCGATAAGCAACAGGCTATTTGACATGCCGAAACCAAGGTAAAGTTATTGTTAACGGAATCACCTAAAAAGTCCCCCATATGCCTGCGTTTCTCGCCGTCTTGGTGTGTTTATCCTTCAAGAGGACCGATGACCAGGCCATCAGATGATGCCTGAGGGATTGAGACCTGAAAAGGAAACAAGTAAAGGTGAAAGTATGTGTGTATCCGATGTCGGTTGAGCCGTACTACGGACCACAAGCTAGCTATGCCTCCATCGATGCTCATGGGATTTTAAGTGTGTAGTTATGTACGTGCGGCACGAATGCCACCACTTGATCAGAACTGCAACGGAGGCCGGATTGCTAGTCGAGCTCCTGACGAGCCGAGCTCTCCTGCTCCAGTGTAGTTCGGACCCTCTTAACGGTGTTCGTGGTCTCGGCAACCGAATTAAGGTTCTGCTTGAGAAGGCCGCTCTATACTTCTGCTGCTAAGGCAGCTGTGTGCTCTTTTGTACGGAGGGAGCATTTCGTATTTCCATTGACTGTTATGATGCCTCGTGGACCGGGCATCTTGAGCTTGAGATAAGCATAGTGTGGTACTGCGTTGAATTGAGCGAACGCGGTTCGCCCGAGCAGTGTGTGATAGCCGCTGCGAAAGGGGGACGATATCGAAGATTAACTCCTTGCTTCAGAAGTTGTTCGGGGATCCGAATACAACCTCTAGTGTGATTGAGCCCGTACAGCGGGCCTCTACACCTGGTATGACTCCTTTGAAGGTAGTCCTGGTGGGCTTGATCCGGGATGGGTTAATGCCCATTTTTCGCACTGTATCCTGATAGAGCAGATTGAGGCTGCTACCTCCGTCCATAAGGACGCAAGTCAGGTGGAACCCATCAATTATTGCGTCTAGGACTAGTGCGGCTGAGCCACCGTGACGGATACTGGTCGGATGATCCCGGCAATCAAAAGTGATCGGGCATGATGACCATGGATTAAATTTTGGGGTGACTGGCTCTATCGCATAGACGTCCCTGAGCGCACGCTTGCGCTCCCTCTTGGGGATGTGGGTACCGTATATCATGTTCACCGTTTTGACCTGAGGGGGAAACTTCTTCTGTCCCCCTGTGTTCGGTTGCTGGGGCTCTTCGCCATCGTCCTTGCTTTGCGATCCTTTTTCCCTGTGTTCGGCGTTTAATTTGTTGGCCTTTTTAAAAACCTAGCAATCTCTATTTGTATAATTTGGCGGTTTGCCTAGGGTGCCATGAATCTGGCACGGACAATCAAGTATGCGGTCCAAGCTGGATGGGCTTGAATTGTTCTTTTGGAATGGCTTCTTCCATTGACCGGACTTAGAGCCCCTGAATCCGGCATTGACTGTCGTGTCCTCGGTTTTATCACTGTTGTTTCGACGCTTGTATTTGTTGCGTCGAGACTTGTCTTTGCTAGTTTTAGCTTCAGGGGTACCGGCGTCGCTTGCATTGTTTTTTCTACGGGCCAACCAACTGTCCTCGCCCGCACAAAAGCGGGTCATGAGTGCCGTGAGGGCTGCCATGGATTTTGGCTTTTCTTGGCCGAGGTGGCGAGCGAGCCATTCGTCGTGGATGATGTGTTTGAAGGCTGCTAGGGCTTCGGCGTCCGGACAATCGACGATTTGGTTCTTTTTAGTTAAGAACATAGTCCAGAATTTCCTGGCAGACTCTCCGGGCTGTTGAACTATATGGCTTAAGTCATCAGCGTCCGGAGGTCGAACATATGAACCTTGGAAGTTATCGAGGAAGGCCTCTTCCAAGTCCTCCCAGCTGCCAATAGAATTTGCAGGCAGACTGTTGAGCCAGTGCCGAGCTGGCCCCTTGAGTTTTAAAGGGAGGTATTTGATGACGTGGAGGTCATCGCCACGGGCCATATGAGTGTGGAGAATGAAGTCTTTGATCCACACCGCGGGGTCCGTGGTTCCATCGTATGATCCTATATTCACGGGTTTGAACCCTTCCGGGAATTCATGATCCAGGACCTCATCAGTGAAGCAATGAGGATGTGCATGAAGGAAATATTCCCTAGAGGCAATAATAAAGTTATTATTTATTTCCTTATTTCATGATAAATGTTTATTATTCATGCTAGAATTGTATTAACCGGAAACATAATACATGTGTGAATACATAGACAAACAGAGTGTCACTAGTATGCCTCTACTAGACTAGCTCGTTAATCAAAGATGGTTATGTTTCCTAACCATAGACAAAGAGTTGTTATTTGATTAATGGGATCACATCATTAGGAGAATGATGTGATTGACATGACCCATTCCATTAGCTTAGCACCCGATCGTTTAGTATGTTGCTATTGCTTTCTTCATGACTTATACATGTTCCTATGACTATGAGATTATGCAACTCCCGTTTGCCGGAGGAACACATTGTGTGCTACCAAACGTCACAACGTAACTGGGTGATTATAAAGGAGCTCTAAAGGTGTCTCCAAAGGTACATGTTGGGTTGGCATATTTCGAGATTAGGATTTGTCACTCCGATTGTCGGAGAGGTATCTCTGGGCCCTCTCGGTAATGCACATCACATAAGCCTTGCAAGCATTACAACTAATGAGTTAGTTGCAAGATGATGTATTATGAAACGAGTAAAGAGACTTGCCGGTAACGAGATTGAACTAGGTATTGAGATACCGACGATCGAATCTCGGGCAAGTAGCATACCGATGACAAAGGGAACAACGTATGTTGTTATGCGGTCTGACCGATAAAGATCTTCGTAGAATATGTGGGAGCCAATATGAGCATCCAGGTTCCGCTATTGGTTATTGACCGGAGACGTGTCTCGGTCATGTCTACATTGTTCTCGAACCCGTAGGGTCCGCACGCTTAAGGTTTTGATGACAGTTATATTATGAGTTTATGCATTTTGATGTATTGAAGTTTGTTCGGAGTCCCGGATGTGATCACGGACATGACGAGGAGTCTCGAAATGGTCGAGACATAAAGATTGATATATTGGAAGCCTATATTTGGATATCGGAAGTGTTCCGGGTGAAATCGGGATTTTACCGGAGTACCGGGAGGTTACCGGAACCCCCCGGGAGGTTACCGGAACCCCCCGGGAGGTATATGGGCCTTAGTGGGCTTTAGTGGAAGAGAGGAGAGGTGGCCAGGGCTGGGCCGCGTGCCCCTCCCCCCTAGTCCGAATAGGACAAGGAGAGGGGGGCGGCACCCCCCTTCCTTCTCTCTCTCCTCTTTCCCCCTCCCGAATCCTATTCCAACTAGGAAAGGGGGGGAATCCTACTCCCGGTGGGAGTAGGACTCCTCCTAGCGCGCCCTCCTCCTGGCCGGCCGCACCTTCCCATGCTCCTTTATATACGGGGGCAGGGGCACCCCTAGACACACAAGTTGATCCACGTGATCATATTCTTAGCCGTGTGCGGTGCCCCCTTCCACCATAATCCTCGATAATATTGTAGCGGTGCTTAGGCGAAGCCCTGCGATGGTAGTACATCAAGATCGTCACCACGCCGTCGTGCTGACGGAACTCTACCCCGACACTTTGCTGGATCGGAGTCCGGGGATCGTCATCGAGCTGAACGTGTGCTAAAACTCGGAGGTGCCGTAGTTTCGGTGCTTGATCGGTCAGGCCGTGAAGACGTACAACTACATCAACTGCGTTGTGCTAACGCTTCCGTTGTCGGTCTACAAGGGTACGTAGATCACACTCTCCCCTCTCATTGCTATGCATCACCATGATCTTGCATGTGCGTAGGAAATTTTTTGAAATTACTACGTTCCCCAACAGTGGCATCCGAGCCTAGGTTTTATGTGTTGATGTTATATGCATGAGTAGAACACAAGTGAGTTGTGGGTGATATAAGTCATACTGTTTACCAGCATGTCATACTTTGGTTCGGCGGTATTGTTGGACGAAGCGGCCCGGACCGACATTACGCGTACGCTTACGCGAGACCGGTTCTCCCGACGTGCTTTGCACAAAGGTGGCTAGCGGGTGACAGTTTCTCCAACTTTAGTTGAACCGAGTGTGGCTACGCCCGGTCCTTGCGAAGGTTAAAACAGCACCAACTTGACAAACTATCGTTGTGGTTTTTGATGCGTAGGTAAGAACGGTTCTTGCTAAGCCCGTAGCAGCCACGTAAAACTTGCAACAACAAAGTAGAGGACGTCTAACTTGTTTTTGCAGGGCATGTTGTGATGTGATATGGTCAAGACGTGATGAAATATAAGTTGTTGTATGAGATGATCATGTTTTGTTGAAGTTATCGGCAACTGGCAAAATCCTTATGGTTGTCTCACTATTGCATAAGATGCAAGCGCCCAATAATTGCTTTACTTTATCGCTATGCGATAGCAATAGTTGCAAGAGCAATTGTTGGCGAGACGACCACATGACGACACATTGATATAGATCAAGATGTTGGAGATCATGGTGTCATGCCGGTGACAATAGAGATCATGACAATACTTTGGAGATGGAAATCAAAGGTGCAAGATGATTATGGCCATATCATGTCACATATTTTGATTGCATATGACGTTTATCTTTTATACATCTTATTTTGCTTAGTTTGACGGTAGCATTTTAAGATGATCTCTCACTAATTATCAAGAAGTGTTCTCCCTGAGTATGCACCATTGCGAAAGTTCTTCGTGCTAAGACACCACGTGATGATCGGGTGTGATAGGCTCTACATTCAAATACAACGGGTGCAAAACAGTTGCACACGCGGAATACTCAGGTTAAACTTGACGAGCCTAGCATATACAGATATGGCCTCGGAACACGGAGACTGAAAGGTCAAACGTGAATCATATAGTAGATATGATCAACATAGTGATGTTCACCATTGAAAACTACTCCATCTCACGTGATGATCGGACATGGTTTAGTTGATTTGGATCACGTGATCACTTAGATGACTAGAGAGATGTCTGTCTAAGTGGGAGTCTTAAGTAATATGATTAATTGAACTTAAATTTATCATGAACTTAGTCCTGGTAGTATTTTGCAAATCATGTTGTAGATCAATAGCTCGCGTTGTTGCTTCCCTGTGTTTATTTTGATATGTTCCTAGAGAAAATTGTGTTGAAAGATGTTAGTAGCAATGATGCGGATTGGATCCGTGATCTGAGGTTTATCCTCATTGCTGCACAGAGGAATTATGTCCTTGATGCACCGCTAGGTGACAGACCTATTGCAGGAGCAAATGCAGACGTTATGAACGTTTGGCTAGCTAAATATGATGACTACTTGATAGTTTAGTGCACCATGCTTAATGACTTAGAATCGGGACTTCAAAGACGTTTTGAACGTCATGGACCATATGAGATGTTCCAGGAGTTGCAGTTAATATTTCAAGCAAATACCCGAGTTGAGAGATTTGAAGTCTCCAACAAGTTCTATAGCTAAAAGATGGAGGAGAATCGCTCAACTAGTGAGCATGTGCTCAGATTGTCTGGGTACTACAATCGCTTGAATCAAGTGGGAGTTAATCTTCCAGATAAGATAGTGATTGACAGAATTCTCTAGTCACCATCACCAAGTTAGTAGAACTTCGTTTTGAACTATAGTATGCAAGGGATGACGAAAACGAATCCCGAGCTTTTCATGATGATGAAATCGATGAAGGTAGAAATCAAGAAAGAGCATCAAGTGTTGATGGTTGACAAGATCACTAGTTTCAAGAAAAGGGAAAAGGGAAAAAGGGGAACTTCAAGAAAAACAGCAAGCAAGTTGCTGCTCAAGTGAAGAAGCCCAAGTCTGGTCCTAAGCCTGAGACTAAGTGCTTCTACTGCAAAGGGACTGGTCACTGGAAGCGAAACTACCCCAAGTGATTGGCGGATAAGAAGGATGGCAAAGTGAACATAAGTATATTTGATATACATGTTATTGATGTGTACTTTACTAGTGTTTATAGCAACCCCTCAGTATTTGATACTAGTTCAGTTGCTAAGAGTAGTAACTCGAAACGGGAGTTGCAGAATGAACAGAGACTAGTTAAGGGTGAAGTGATGATGTGTGTTGGAAGTGGTTCCAAGATTGATATGATCATCATCGCACACTCCCTATACTTTCGGGATTAGTGTTGAACCTAAATAAGTGTTATTTGGTGTTTGCGTTGAGCATAAATATGATTTGATCATGTTTATTGCAATACGGTTATTCATTTAAGTAAGAGAATAAATTGTTGTTTTGTTTACATGAATAAAACCTTATATGGTTACACACCCAATGAAAATGGTTCGTTGGATCTCGATCGTAGTGACACACATATTCATGATATTGAAGCCAAAAGATGCAAAGTTAATAATGATAGTGCAACTTATTTGTGGCACTGCCATTTAGGTCATATTGGTGTAAAGCGCATGAAGAAACTCCATGCTGATGGGCTTTTGGAATCACTTGATTATGAATCAGTTGATGCTTGCGAACCATGCCTCATGGGCAAGATGACTAAGACTCCGTTCTTTGGAACAATGGAGCGAGCGACAGATTTGTTGGAAATCATACATACTGATGTATGTGGTCCGATGAATATTAAGGCTCGTGGCAGGTATCATTATTTTCTGATCTTCACAGATGATTTGAGCAGATATGGGTATATCTACTTAATGAAACACAAGTCTGAAATAGTTGAAAAATTCAAAGAATTTCAGAGTGAAGTGGAGAATCATCGTAACAAAAATGAAAGTTTCTATGATATGATCGCAGAAGTAAAATATTTGAGTTACGAGTTTGGCCTTCAGTTAAAAACAATGTGAAATATTTTCACTACTCACGCCACCTGGAACACCACAGCGTAATGGTGTGTCCGAACGTCATAACCGTACTTTATTAGATATGGTGCGATCTATGATGTCTCTTACCGATCTACCACTATCGTTTTGGGGTTATGCATTAGAGACAGCTGCATTCACGTTAAATAGGGCACCATCTAAGTCCGTTGAGACGACACAATCTGAACTGTGGTTTGGCAGGAAACCAAAGTTGTCGTTTCTTAAAGTTTGGGGTTGTGATGCTTATATGAAAAGGTTTCATCCTAATAAGCTCAAACCCAAATCGAAGAAATATGTCTTCATAGGATACCCAAAGGAGACTGTTGGGTACACCTTCTATCACAAATCCGAAGGCAAGACTTTTGTTGCTAAACTCGGAGTTTTTCTAGAGAAGGAGTTTCTCTCGAAAGAAGTGAGTGGGAGGAAAGTAGAACTTGATGAGGTAACTGTACCTGCTCCCTTATTGGAAAGTAGTTCATCATAGAAATCTGTTCCTGTGACTACTACACCAATTAGTGAGGAAGCTAATGATGATGATCATGTAACTTCAGATCAAGTTACTACCGAATCTCGTAGGTAAACCAGAGTGAGATCCGCACCAGAGTGGTACGGTAATCCTGTTCTGGAAGTCATGTTACTAGACCATGACGAACTTGCGAACTATGAGGAAGCGATGATGAGCCCAGATTCCGCGAAATGGTTTGAGGCCATAAAATCTGAGATATGATCCATGTATGAGAACAAAGTATGGACTTTGATGGATTTGCCCGATGATCGGAAAGCCATAGAAAATAAATGGATCTTCAAGAGGAAGACGGACGTTGATAGTAGTGTTACTATCTACAAAGCTAGAATTGTCGCAAAAGGTTTTCGACAAGTTCAAGGTGTTGACTACGATGAGATTTTCTCACTCGTATCTATGCTTAAGTCTGTCCGAATCATGTTAGCAATTGCCGCATTTTATGAAATCTGGGAAATGGATAAACAAAACTGCATTCCTTAATGGATTTACTAAAGAAGAGTTGTATACGATACAACTAGAAGGTTTTGTCGATCCTAAAGGTGTTAACTAAATATGCAAGCTCCAGCGATCCATCTATGGACTGGTGCAAGAATCTCGGAGTTGGAATATACGCTTTGATAAGTTGATCAAAGCATATAGTTTTATACAAACTTGCGGTGAAGCCTGTATTTACAAGAAAGTGAGTGGGAGCACTACAGCATTTCTGATAAGTATATGTGAACGACATATTGTTGATCGGAAATAATGTATAATTTTCTGGAAAGCATAAAGGAATATTTGAAAGGAGTTTTTCAAAGAAAGACCTCGGTAAAGCTGCTTACATATTGAGCATCAAGATCTATAGAGATAGATCAAGACGCTTGATAAGTTTTTTCAATGAGTACATACCTTGACAAGATTTTGAAGTAGTTCAAAATGGAACAGTCAAAGAAAGAGTTCTTGCCTGTGTTGCAAGGTGTGAAATTGAGTAAGACTCAAAGCCCGACCACGGCAGATGTCGGTGTACTAGAGTAGGGGTACCCTAGTATCCCGAACTTGTGCAAGGGCAGTCGCAGCATCCCGCGGCAAGGCTTGCCGGGTGACCGCCAAGGTCCTTCGTGGTTCCTTTGGAGCCATTCAAGGACAAAGTATCCAAGCCAAGGAGACAAGACCCCGGCAAGAGGAGCTTGCCGGGAAGGCCAACCAAGGCATCTCAAGGAACTTGCCGCGACGCGCCATGCGTCCCGGCAAGGCCCGGTGAGCGACAAGCTCCCGGACGTGACAAGACAACGACCGCGGCAAGGCGCTTGCCGCGGCAAGCCTCCACTCTGTGTCCGCGCTCCAGCACATCCACCAACGTGTCGCTCTGGGACCCTTCCAGGCGTACGTGGCGGGAGGCTGTGCAGCCAGCGGTGCACGGTGGCAAGCGGCGCTGACAAGATTGCCATCGTGGCGAGCGGTGGCGTCCCTGACGGTCCCTTTTGCACTATTTAGGCGACGCAGACGGGCATTTAATGCCCTGGTCCCCTGCCGTCAGGGTTAGGTATGATACACTGTAGCAGGTAGCTGTACCAACCGCAACACCTTTCCATTTTTACCCTTGTCTACGTTGCCACCTGTCGGTGACCCCTTGAGCATATAAAAGGAGGCCCATGCGCAACATAGAGGGGGAAAAAGGAGGAGAACACTCATGCTCGGTCTCGTTAGCTGTTGGGGTGTACTGTAGCACTCTGCGCTCCCGAGCAAGAACTCAATACAAACCACAAAGCAGGAGTAGGGTTTTACGCATCCGTGCGGCCCGAACCTGGGTAAAATGCTCGTGTGCTTCGCCTCGATCCGCTCTTCGTGCGACCCTCGCCCCCGCCGAACCGAAAGGGACTCGGTCCGCCGGTCCCATAGATGCTCGTGGATTAGTCCCCCGACATCCTTGGCGTGCCAGGTAGGGGTGTCGAGGTTGTGTGAACCAGATTCGGCGTTCACACGAGCTAGATCTTCATCATCTTCATCAACATGCCGCCGAAGAAGAAGGCTTCGGAGGCGGCTGCTCCGTCCGCGCCGAACCCACCACCGCCGGAGCAAACAGCTGATGGGGCAGACGCCGGCGGAAGAACGGGCATCGACGAGGGAGCCCACGGTGCTGCCAGGTCCAAGGACAAGGCTGCGCTGCCCATCGGCGGCGTAGCCGTCTCCCACAACGACCGGGCGCACTCCAAGACCTCGGCGTCCGTACATGCACCGCGCCCATCTCAGGAGGCGCGGGACTGGCAGCGTCATGGTACTCACGGTACCATGCGTTTGCTGGACCAAGATCGAGCTGGTGGATCTCGGAGTGCTCAAGACCAGCATGCACGCCAACATGCTGGCACGAGCGAGGCACGGTCGCCTGGACGGGATACTGCTCCTTCTAACATAGTTAGAAGTCCGAGCATATCCCGCTCCTCGCACCGTTCGCCACCGCCACCCGCCACTACAGCAGAAGCTTTGGCGCGAGCTCAACTGCTCCTGGACTACCCTCCAACGGCAGACAAGATCGACGACTGGAGGGCCACCATTCAGAGTCTCATCGGCTTCGCCAACGGTGACACTCAACGGCAGCCGAGCACGTCGCAGCCGCGGCAAGTCAGCCAGGCACGAGCCGGTGGCGACAAGACCGGTGGGGGTGCAACCACTGTGCACTCTCCGCCCCGAAGGCCAAGATCGCCGACTCGCCGGATCCACCTCGACAGCGAATCCACCGCGTCATCAGATCCACGAGCTCGTCGCGATCAGCGCCAAGTTCTTCATGAACGACAGCAAGAAGACGCTCGTACTCGCATCGAGCGCCGAAGAGAAGCGCGACGTCAATCGGACCAGTGCGCTGGGCCCTCTGTCGACATGCATGCGCCAGGGGAACCAGGCGACTTGCCGTACGCGTTAGGTTGCCCTGCGTTTACTCATGAGCTGCGGCAAGTCCAGTGGCCCAGCATGAAGAATTTCAAGCCAGACGTACCAGAGAAGTACGACGGCAAGTCGCATCCGTCGGAGTTCCTCAGCATCTACACCATCGCGGTGCAGGCTGCCGGGGGGCGGGACGATAAGATCCTTGCCAACTACTTCTCGCTGGTGCTCAAGCCCAATGTCAGGTCCTGGCTCATGCACTTGCCGGACAACTCCATATCCTCCTGGGCAGACCTATGCCATCAGTTTGTCGGCGCCTTTACAGGCGGCCACAAACCTCATGGCCAAGAGAGTGACCTTCATCTGCTCACCCAGAAGGAAGGAGAGCCCCTGCGCAAGTACATTCAGAGATTCAGCCGTGTACAGCACAACATCCCAGATGTCCACCCTGCCGCGGTCATCAGCGCGTTCCATCAGAACGTGCGTAACCACAGGATGCGGGAGGAGATGGCGATGTGCAAGATCAGAGACGTCAGTGAGCTGTATGCCCTGGCCGACAAGTGTGCACGTGCTGAGGAAGGGAGGAAACTCCCTGGAGAGAATACAGGAGCAGGAGGATCTGACAGCGAGGATGCTGCCCCGGCAAAGAAAAACCGGTGGCGGAACAACAGGAAGAAGAAAGGCAAAGATGTGCTAGTCATTGAGCAGTCTGGCAACGAAGGTGGCGCCAAGAAAGCCAAAGCTGGTAGCTCCGGCAAGGAGATTGCCGCATGCACCAACTGCCAGACTGTGGCGGTCGCCGACAAGCAGGACGGCACCGACAAGCAGTACTGCAAGATCCACCGCACCAAGGGCCATGACCTCCAGAGCTGCAAGAAGGTCGAGCAGCTTGTCCAGCAGCACAAGGCTGAATACGAGCAACGCGACAAGGAGAGGGCCGAAGGAGGCGCTGGAGAATCCGGCAAGAAGCGCGCCGGCCGGGGAGGATGCCGCGGCAAGGCCAAGCAGCGGCAAGGAGACACACCTCCCCGCGGCCACGACAAGGATGAAAATGACGACGACGACGAAGACATGGATGGTGTCGAGACCAGTGAGCAGGAGTTCCAGAAAGCCACAGAGGTCTTGTGCGTTGACGGCGGTGCTTCTCTGCATACTTCGCACCGCCAACTCAAGCAGTGGGTGCGGGAAGTCAATGCGGCAGAACCACCTGTCGAGTCACGCAAGCTTCTGAAATGGTCTAGCACACCTATCATCTTTGATATTGAGGACCACCCTGATCGCACAACTGCGGTCGGGTGCTTGCCGATGTTGGTTTCACCAACTATCCGCAACCTCAAGGTCACTAAGATGCTAGTTGACGGCGGGGCCGGCTTGAACCTGATCTCCTCCGCTGTACTCCAGAAACTCCAGATCCCTGACAGCGAGCTTGAAGAGACCGGCACATTCCAAGGAATCAACCCAAGAAGGAGCAAGCCGAAGGGGAAGGTCACGTTGCCAGTAACATTTGGCAACGAGGTGAACTTCAGGACTGAGAGGGTCACTTTTGACGTTGCCAATTTTCCATTGCCTTACAATGGGATACTCAGCCGTCCAGCACTCGCCAAGTTCATGGCAGCCTCTCACTACGCATACAACATGCTGAAGATGCCAGGCCCGATAAGCGTCATCTCTGTCCCTGGCGACAAGAAGGATGCTCTTATCTGTGCCGACAAGATCTACCGGGAAGCCGCAGCCGCAACAGATCGCAAGTCACCTGCCGTTGAAGCTCCCGGGGGGAAGAAGAAGAAGACCAAGTCCGGCAAGAGTTCTGATGCCCACTCCGGCAAGCGCACCTCTTCGGAGTGCTGCGCTGCCGTCGAGGACGCACCATCGAGCTCCACCGGCAAGTGTAAGAAGACAATGGCAGCTCCGCCAGAGACCAAGAAGGTGTCCGCCAAGGAGGACGGCACTGGTGGTACCTTCACCATCAGTGCCACTCTCGACCCTAAATAAGAAAGCGCACTCATTGCTTTCCTGCGGGCGAACGTCGACGTGTTTGCGTGGCAACCGTCTGACATCCCCGGTGTACCCAGGAAAGTAATTGAGCACCATCTTACCGTTTGTCCTCATGCGTGGCCCGTCAAGCAGAAGGTCAGGAAGCAAGCAGTGGAGCACCAAGAATTCATCGCAGAAGAGATCAAGAAGTTGGAAGCAGCAGGCCTTGTCAGAGGAGTGCTCCATCCTACGTGGTTGGCCAATCCTGTAGTCGTGCGCAAGGCGAACGGGAAATGGAGACTTTGTATCGACTTTAACGATGTTAACAAAGCTTGTCCCAAAGACCCATTTCCTTTGCCGCGCATTGACCAGATTGTTGACTCCACGGCCGGATGTGACTTGCTTTCATTTCTTGACGCATACTCAGGATACCATCAGATCTTCATGGCAGAAGAGGAAGTTGATTTCTGGTGACTATTTTCCGGCAGAGCTTCCCGAAGCCGCCGCCAAGAAGGTCCCCAAGATCAACACCAAGAACGCTGAGGAGCAGTCTGCTCCGGCAAGCCCTAGGGTTTGTTCTGTTGAAGCACAAACTCCCAACAAGTTTTGCTCTGGCAAGCTTGCCGGGGAACGTCAAGCTCCGGCAGAGCCGCAGGTTCTCGCCGTAGAAGCGGATGTTCCCGCAGCAGCAGATTTGCCTTTAGTCCTTGTTGTCGAGCCACAAGCTCCAACATGGACACAGCAGATTGTCCGTTTCCTTCAGACAGGAGAACTTCCCTAAGAGCAAGAAAAAGCGGAAAGAGTAGCCCGGCAGTCAAGTATGTACCAGTTTGTCGACAACACACTGTACAGAAGAAGACTCAACGGTGTGAAATTGAAGTGTATTCACCGGGAAGACGGACAAAAGCTGTTGGCAGAGATACATGGAGGCAAATGTGGTCACCACATTGGTGCAAGAGCACTTGCCGGCAAAGCATTCCAGCAAGGTTTCTTTTGGCCGACAGCCCTCCAGGATGCAACTGCACAAGTAACCAAGTGTGAAGCGTGCCAGTTCCATTCCAAGCAGATACTCCAACCAGCTCAAGCTCTCCAGACGATCCCTTTATCCTGGCCATTTTCGGTCTGGGGGCTTGACATCCTCGGCCCCTTTCCCCGAGCAGCCGGGGGCTTTGAGTACTTGTACGTTGCAATCAACAAGTTCACAAAGTGGCCGGAAGTGGAAGCAGTGAGGAAGGTGACAGCACAGTCAGCAGTCAAGTTCTTCAGGTCGATTGTTTGCCGCTTCGGGATCCCTAACAGGATAATCACCGACAACGGTACGCAATTCACGAGCCGCACCTTCATGCAGTACGTCCAAGATCTTGGCACCAAGGTCTGCTTCGCTTCTGTTGCTCACCCAAGAAGCAACGGTCAAGCGGAGAGGGCAAATGCTGAAGTGTTGCACGGGCTCAAGACCAGAACTTTCGATAGGCTGCACAAGTGCGGAAGAAACTGGATCGAGGAGCTACCGGTGGTTCTTTGGTCGATCAGGACGACGCCAAATCGAGCCACTGGCCAGACACCTTTCGCTCTAGTCTATGGAGCAGAGGCAGTTCTCCCCACGGAACTCGTATACGGGTCCCCCCGAGTGCTCGCTTATGATGAGCTTGAGCAAGAGCAGCTGCGACAAGATGACGCGCTACTCCTTGAGGAAGACCGTCTTCAGGCTGCTGTACGAGCTGCTCGCTACCAGCAAGCTTTGCGCCGCTACCATAGCCGCAAAGTTAACGCCAGAAGTCTCGAGGAAGGCGACCTTGTTCTTCGGCGTGTTCAGTCCGCCAAGAATTCCAACAAGTTGACGCCGAAGTGGGAAGGCCCTTACCGGGTGAAACGAGTCACTAGGCCTGGCGCTGTTCGCCTTGAGACCGAAGATAGCATTCCGGTGAGCAATTCCTGAAACATTGAGCATCTTCGTAAGTTTTACCCGTAAGGCGCGGTTGCCGGAACCTGTTCCGGCAACCACCTTTTGTACAAGTCTTGCCACTGTTGCATGTAATCCTTTGTACAAAGCTGGGCGCAGACCCCGTGCATAACACCTACCCCCCGATAAGCAATAACGAGCCGTAAGGCTCCATATCTTTATTTTCTCCTCTTTCTTTTTTCCCAAGGAAAGGAAGGTTCCCTCGCCCACAAGTTTGCCGGGGGGGAAAGGAGAAGATAACGGTATGGACCATGCGTCGTTCAAGAAAGTTTCGCCTTACCGGGAAGCAAACAACGGAAAAGCTAAGTTGCCAAAGTTTGAGCAATCAGACTTTTAAAATTTTTAAGTTATCTCCCTTGAACGACCGCACTTTGTATGGAAAACCTGTGCGCGGAGGAACCAACTCGTAGCTAGTTGCGCCCTTACTTTGTTTCGAGTCCGCTCAACAACTTAAGTGAGCTGCGACTAGTTGCGACAAGGTTTCTTGTCGGTAGCGGCACCGCCAGCAGGCTGCTGACGTCCCGCACTCAGCGCTCGCGGCTAAGGTGCCTGCACCGGCAAGTTCCCTAAAAGCGTAGGGTAAAAACATACAAAGGGAGGAATCAAGTAAAGGGAATAACATTGCAATCATTACCCAGAATAGAGTTATATTACAAGGTAGCTTGTCGCGGCTCTAACAGATTGTTCTCATAACATGACCAGCAGCGACAAGAAAAGAAGAAAACGGGTGGCCTAGTCTACGCGATCGCCCTCAATCCTCTTGATCCCGCTCACCTTATCCACAATGGGTGCGACAACGGTCTTGAGCGCCTCCAGATCAGCATCCGGCGGCAGGGTCTTGAGGACGTTGGTGAGGTTGAGGCCCGGGTTGCGGAAGGCCACCTTCACCAACACCTTTTGAAGAGCTCCCGCGCAGATCTTGCGCGACTCGTCGGCCAGCTGCTTTGGGATCTTCTCCCGGAGCCGCTGGAGGGCCGTCGCCACGCCTTTGAAGAACAAGGTAAGCTTGGCGCTGGGTTGGAGGTTCTCATCAGAGGGATACCCGAGATCCTCCACCCCCAGCTGCGCCAGCTCCCTGTCGATATCTGCGGCAGCATTCACGAGACCCTCCGTCCAGTGCTCCACTTTCTCCCTAAAAGCATTCTGGGCGGCGGCAGCACTCGCCAGCGGCGCCTTGTCGCCCTTGATCTCCTCTCTCTACTCGGGGCATAAAGAAGTGGCGAAAAAGGGCTACATTGGGATAGACTCCGACAAAGTTTTCGCAGAGATGTGCGAAAACTGCCATGGTCAGAACAGCATTGGGGGTGAAGTCAAGGAGGCGGAACCCGTAGGTGTTCATAATATTGCAGAAAAACTCAGAGAAGGGCGGGCAAAGCCCGCAGTAGAAGAACAAGGAGAAGAAAGGATATCCGTTTGGAGCCATTTTCCAAGCGGCGGCTGGAAGTACCTTCGTGCGCGGATGCGCTCGCGTCTCCGTCGACCACAAGAGGTAGTAATTCTCCCTCAGCTCCCTCGCGGCGAGCTTGGGGGGGGAGATTGCCCGCTCCTTTCGCAGCGCCGCAAGCCGCCGCGCCTCGGTCGACTTCACAACCTTCCCTCTGTCGGCTCTCAGAGCCATGGCGGAAGTGGTGGAGGAGGTCGACGGCGTTGGTGGTGCTGGTGGCGATGGGGGGCGGGGCGCTGCTCTCTTTCAGCTTTGGGAAGACGAGGGAGCGGCGGAGGTTTCCGAGATTGGAGTAGCAACCGGCGAATGGGCGAACTACCCCTGTTTCCCATGCTTATAAACAGGGAGGGGGAGGACGTTCCGCCTTTCCGAATAAAGAAACCACCCACAATCTATCCCACGATGCCGCATTCAACGCGTGCCGTTCGGGGAGGGCGCGGTGGATACGGGGAGAGATACGGCGTAACCCAGGCCGCGCGTGCCCGTGCCCTGTTTTGGGCCTGGCCCAACAGCGCTCGGCATCGTGTATGGCCCAGGCCCGGGGGCTCCTGTCGGTGTACTAGAGTAGGGGTACCCTAGTATCCTGAACTTGTGCACGGGCAGTCGCAGCATCCCGTGGCAAGGCTTGCCGGGTGACCGCCAAGGTCCTCCGTGGTTCCTTTGGAGCCATTCAAGGACAAAGTATCCAAGCCAAGGAGACAAGACCCCGGCAAGAGGAGCTTGCCGGGAAGGCCAACCAAGGCATCTCAAGGAACTTGCCGCGACGCGCCACGCGTCCCGGCAAGGCCCGGTGAGCGACAAGCTCTCGGACGCGACAAGACAACGACCGCGGCAAGGCGCTTGCCGCGGCAAGCCTCCACTCTGTGTCCGCGCTCCAGCACATCCACCAACGTGTCGCTCTGGGACCCTTCCAGGCGTACGTGGCGGGAGGCTGTGCAACCAGCGGTGCGCGGTGGCAAGCGGCGCTGACAAGATTGCCATCGTGGCGAGCGATGGCGTCCCTGACGGTCCCTTTTGCACTATTTAGGCAACGCAGACGGGCATTTAATGCCCTGGTCCCCTGCCGTCAGGGTTAGGTATGATACACTGTAGCAGGTAGCTGTACCAACCGCAACACCTTTCCATTTTTACCCTTGTCTACGTTGCCACCTGTCGGTGACCCCTTGAGCATATAAAAGGAGGCCCATGCGCAACGTAGAGGGGGAAAAAAAGGAGGAGAACACTCACGCTCGGTCTCGTTAGCTGCTGGGGTGTACTGTAGCACTCCGCGCTCCCGAGCAAGAATTCAATACAAACCACAAAGCAGGAGTAGGGTTTTACGCATCCATGCGGCCCGAACCTGGGTAAACTGCTCGTGTGCTTCGCCTCGATCCGCTCTTCGTGCGACCCTCGCCCCCGCCGAACCGAAAGGGACTCGGTCCGCCGGTCCCATAGATGCTCGTCGATTAGTCCCTCGACAGCAGAAGATAGAAAGAGAATGAAAGTCATTCCCTATGCCTCAGCCATAGATTCTATAAAGTATGCCATGCTGTGTACCAGATCTGTTGTATACCCTACACTGTGTTAAGCGAGGGAATACAATAGTGATCTAGGAAGTAGATCACTGGACAGCGGTCAAAATTATCCTTAGTGGAATAAGGATATGTTTCTCGATTATGGAGGTGACAAAAGGTTCGTCGTAAAGGGTTACGTCGATGCAAACTTTGACACTGATCCAGATGATTCTAAGTCTCAATCTGGATGCATATTGAAAGTGGGAGCAATTAGCTAGAGTAGCTCCGTGCAGAGCATTGTTGACATAGAAATTTGCAAAATACATACGGATCTGAATATGGCAGACCTGTTGACTAAACTTCTCTCACAGGCAAAACATAATCACACCTTAGTACTCTTTGGGTGTTAATCACATAGTAATGTGAACTAGATTATTGACTCTAGTAAACCCTTTGAGTGTTGGTCACATAATGATGTGAACTATTGGTGTTAAATCACATATCAATGTGAACTAGATTATTGACTCTAGTGCAAGTGGGAGACTGAAGGAAATATGCCCTAGAGGCAATAATAAAGTTACTATTTATTTCCTTATTTCATGATAAATGTTTATTATTCATGCTAGAATTGTATTAACCGGAAACATAATACATGTGTGAATACATAGACAAACAGAGTGTCACTAGTATGCCTCTACTAGACTAGCTCGTTAATCAAAGATGGTTATGTTTCCTAACCATAGACAAAGAGTTGTTATTTGATTAACGGGATCACATCATTAGGAGAATGATGTGATTGACATGACCCATTCCATTAGCTTAGCACCCGATCGTTTAGTATGTTGCTATTGCTTTCTTCATGACTTATACATGTTCCTATGACTATGAGATTATGCAACTCCCGTTTGTCGGAGGAACACTTTGTGTGCTACCAAACGTCACAACGTAATTGGGTGATTATAAAGGAGCTCTACAGGTGTCTCCAAAGGTACATGTTGGGTTGGCGTATTTCGAGATTAGGATTTGTCACTCCGATTGTCGGAGAGGTATCTTTGGGCCCTCTCGGTAATGCACATCACATAAGCCTTGCAAGCCTTACAACTAATGAGTTAGTTGCAAGATGATGTATTACGAAACGAGTAAAGAGACTTGCCAGTAACGAGATTGAACTAGGTATTGAGATACCGACGATCGAATCTCGGGCAAGTAACATACCGATGACAAAGGGAACAACATATGTTGTTATGCGGTCTGACCGACAAAGATCTTCGTAGAATATGTGGGAGCCAATATGAGCATCCAGGTTCCACTATTGGTTATTGACCGAAGACGTGTCTCGGTCATGTCCACATTGTTCTCGAACCCGTAGGGTCCGCACGCTTAAGGTTTTGATGACAGTTATATTATGAGTTTATGCATTTTGATGTACTGAAGTTTGTTCGGAGTCCCGGATGTGATCACGGACATGACGAGGAGTCTCGAAATGGTCGAGACATAAAGACTGATATATTGGAAGCCTATATTTGGATATCGGAAGTGTTCCGGGTGAAATCGGGATTTTACTGGAGTACCGGGAGGTTACCGGAACCCCCCGGGAGGTATATGGGCCTTAGTGGGCTTTAGTGGAAGAGAGGAGAGGTGGCCAGGGCTGGGCCGCGCGCCCCTCCCCCCCTAGTCCGAATAGGACAAGGAGAGGGGGGCGGCACCCCCCCTTCCTTCTCTCTCTCCTCTTTCCCCCTCCCGAATCCTATTCCAACTAGGAAAGGGGGGAATCCTACTCCCGGTGGGAGTAGGACTCCTCCTGGCGCGCCCTCCTCCTGGCCGGCCGCACTTTCCCCTGCTCCTTTATATACGGGGGCAGGGGGCACCCCTAGACACACAAGTTGATCCACGTGATCATATTCTTAGCCGTGTGCGGTGCCCCCTTCCACCATAATCCTCGATAATATTGTAGCGGTGGTTAGGCGAAGCCCTGTGACGGTAGTACATAAAGATCGTCACCACGCCATCGTGCTGACGGAACTCTACCCAGACACTTTGCTGGATCGGAGTCCGGGGATCGTCATCGAGCTGAACGTGTGCTAAAACTCGGAGGTGCCGTAGTTTCGGTGCTTGATCGGTCGGGCCGTGAAGACGTACGACTACATCAACCGCGTTGTGCTAACGCTTCCGCTGTCGGTCTACAAGGGTACGTAGATCACACTCTCCCCTCTCGTTGCTATGCATCACCATGATCTTGCGTGTGCATAGGAAATTTTTTGAAATTACTACGTTCCCCAACAGTGCGGCACCTCTATATCGGGCCATATCGCGACGTAGCTCTGATGGAGTCCGTCTGCGGTTTTCTGCCCGTGCATGACTAAGTTTGTCACGTCCGAATTGGTGGCCTCGCCACGTGTCGAGGCACGTCCTCGCGATCTGTAGATTGATCTAGTATGTCCTGCTTTATTGTTCAGGTTTTGCCGGAGGTCATATGCATGACCGTGGACTGATTTACCTCTACCTGTGCGCTGGGGCGGGGCTGGCTGGTGTTCAGCATGAGTTGTCGTTTTGTCTCGACCACGTGGTGGTCGGTCAGCCGCATTGTACGATGGAGGTATGTAGTTCAGCGCCTCCTCGTCAACCTGAGGTAGCAATTTGCGCTTTGGGTAGCTTTTGGTTGGGCGCTTGAGGTCGTACTCTTTGGCTGCTAGGACATCTGTCCATTTATCATTGAGCATATCTTGGTCAGCTTGAAGCTGCTGGTACTTCTTTTTCAGGCTCCTTGCAGTGGTGATTAGCTGGCGCTTGAAGCGCTCCTCCTCCAGAGGTTCCTCAGGCACAATGAAATCATCGGTGCCGAGGCTCACCTCATCCTCGGAGAGCGGAAGATAACTTCCGTCCTCTGAGTCCTCGTGCGTGGCCTGCTTGCCAGGGCTAGCCTTCCCATCTTCCCGTTCATCTTGTTCATTAGTTGTTTCAACGGGGTCTTCGTTGTCTTCGGCACCTTCTGGAGTATTATCTTCTCCTGTGCCAGTGTTGTTGTCTTTACTGTGGCGTGACTTAGAGCGGCGCCGCTGACACCGGCGCTTGGATTGTATTTTGGAAGGTTTATCCTCGGCTGGATCTTCCTTGTCATTGTCATTGTTCTCCTTTGGTGCATCCACCATGTATACATCATACGAGGAAGTGGCCGTCCAGCGTCTGGTGAACGGCGGGTTCTGGGCCTCTTCTTCTACAGCATTGTCGTCCATACCGTCGATGTCCTCGGAGTCGTAATCAAGTGTGGTGGTCAAATCCTCGCCCGTGGCGATGAAGTGGGTGGCGGGTGGGAAGAAAAATTCTCCACCGTCAGCCCCTAGTTTTAACCGGATATAGTTAGGTTGTGAGTCCTCTACCAAGGACAGGTTCTTTAACGAGTTTAGCACATCGCCCAAAGGCAAGTGCTGGAAGATGTCTGCGGCGCTGAACTTAAAGATCGATAAATGATCAAGTTTGGCGTCCGCGGGCTCACGTGGTTCGGAACTTACGGCCGAGACGAGTCCGGAGTTCTGGTGACAAAGACGTCATGAGAGGTTAAGTCTATGGGCGGCTCCAACGCCGTGGGATTTGTGGCCTCCGTGGTGGGGTTGATCCTCCCGTCCTCAGATGGCGCAGTCTGCTCCGGCTCTAAGGCTAGAGCGGTTATAGGAGCAATCTCCTGGATGCGGTCTGACGACAGATTTAGGTCATTATCATCAGGGTGACCGGGGGTGGCAGCCGCGGTCTCGAATCCGGCGAAGATCAAGTCTCCACGGATGTCCGCAACGTAGTTCAAGCTCCCAAATCTGACCTGATGGCCAGGGGCATAGCTTTCGATCTGCTCCAAATGGCCAAGTGAATTGGCCCACAATGCGAGGCCGCCGAACACAAAGATTTGTCCGGGGAGGAAATTTTCTCCTTGGACAGCGTCATGATTGACGATTGAAGGGGCCATCAAACCTTTTGGCGACAGCACAGTGGAACTCTCAATGAAAGCACCAATGTCAGTGTCAAAACCGGCGGATCTCGGGTAGGGGGTCCTGAACTGTGCGTCTAAGGTCGATGGTAACAGGAGACAAGGGACACGATGTTTACCCAGGTTCTGGCCCTCTCTATGGAGGTAATACCTTACGTCCTGCTTAATTGATATTGATGAATAGGAGTATTACAAGAGTTGATCTACCTCGAGATCGTAATGGCTAAACCCTAGAGGTCTAGCTTGTATGGCTATGATAATGAGTCTCTCCTATCCGAACTAAGTCCTCCGGTTTATATAGACACCGAAAGGAACTAGGGTTACACAAGGTCGGTTACAAAGAAGGGAATCTACATATTCGGTCGCCAAGCCAGCCTTCCATGCTAAGGAGAGTCCCATCCGGACACGGGTGCAGTCTTCGGTCTTCGTATCTTCATAGCCCATCAGTCCGGCCCATGGCCAACAGGCCGGACGCCCGAGGACCCCTTAGTCCAGGACCCCCTCAACAGCGGCGGAGCACGGGTCAGTGCAACCGCGGGGACGGCCTCAGGGCGGCAGCGTGGACCGCATGTCGTGGCACTATGGCCCGTAGGGGCGACGCACGAGTCGATGCAGCCGCGGGGAGAACCACGGGGCGGCGACGCTGCGGCAGCCCATTGCTCGATCGGTGGATGGGGCGTGCTGAACTCGGGGAAGATCTTCACGGGACCTACGGAGGCGTGCGCAGGCAACTAGCTAGGTCAGTCGTGCGGTGCGGATGGAGTGGAGCGGCGACCAGGTGATCAATCTGGCCGCTCGTAAGGTCGGGGTCGCCGGTCGGGACGGGCCGCTGCATTGCGTGAGGCCGCCGGGTCGGGGAGGAGGTCGTGTGGTCGCGCCGGTGTCGGAGTAGAGGTGCTTTGGTGTCGACGGCGACGGTGAGCGACGCAAACCGATCTTAGATCGGAAAACCAAAAAAGTAAACGCCGATCAAAGCGACCGGCGAGAGAGAGAGAGAGAGAACCCGAATCAAAGGATCAAGAAAAACACTCGCTAGGGCAACCGGTCAACGTGACTAGCATATGAACTCTAGGTATGGGCGGCGCGGACCCCGGCGGTGGTCATGGAGGCCGACCGCTCCGGGGCGGCGCGGCAGCTAGGATTGGATCGGTTAGGCTGATATCATGTTACAAGGGATAGAGATGGATTGGTGAAATCGTTGTTTATTGCTTCAGTCTCATGGGCATATATATAGAAGTATGATGATCAACTTGGAGGACAAGACAAGGCAAAAACAAATCCTAGTCTATCCTATACTTTAACATTAATGAATTACATACACAGCGACTAGCATTGTCGAAACATGAATGATCTTCCGGTGGTAGAATTGAAACTTGAGCATCTTTTTGCTGAACATATGCCTACATTTGCAGCAAACCTGAAACTTGAACACATGACTTTGTTGTGCACATTCAAGAAAGTTGGTTTTCGTATGTAGTTATTTGTGAATTACATACATGAAGACTGGGGAAATTAAGTTGGCAATTAAGACATTCCTCATAATGAACAGTGAATGTCAAGCTGTACTTTTTTTTGAAACATCCGGTTCTCCG
Source organism: Triticum urartu (assembly GCF_056163025.1). NCBI lineage: Eukaryota > Viridiplantae > Streptophyta > Magnoliopsida > Poales > Poaceae > Triticum > Triticum urartu. The sequence goes on along the minus strand of NC_141879.1, from coordinate 278,610,830 downwards.
GCTTCATTGATTTAGAAGAAAGGAGTGGGAAACATGGTGATCAAGTGATCAGTGGGGTGTTACATAGAGAATGAAAAAAAGGAAAGCGAAAGGGTGCTCGGCCACTATCTCATGATTGGGTTCCCAAACTGGGGCTCTAAGCAGGCTGCTCCGGCCAGCCTCCATTGCTTTATGTGTGTGCAGATGGCATAGATGATATCTTCGCTTGACGGAGTCTTGGCTCTAAACACACAGTTGTTCCTGTCCTTTCAAATTTCCCATGGCACCATCAGAAGCATTGATCTGACGCCACGCTTGTGAGCTTCCGGTGAGAGGTTGATCATTTTCTGACAGTGGGTGATCGACGACCTGCCTGGTGCCCACGGGAGGAGGAACGCAGCACAGCCCTACCATGAGGCCACTCTTTGCCAGATTGCGGCAGAGAATGGGCACTCCCACATCAGGTGATTGGATGATTCCAAATTTTTCGTGCAAAGCAGGCAGAAGTAGCCATTTGGTCAACCTCTTCGCTGCAGTCGATCATTGACCCATAATATGTTGCGGTGTAGCAGCCAGGCAAATATCTTCACATTGCTAGGGGCCCAAGCTTTCCAGATGTTTGATTTGAAACCAGAGGCTGTTGGGGACTGATAGAATTGGAAGCGATATGCTGCCCGAGTGGTGTAGGCGTTGCCTCCTCCCGTCGTCCGGCGTATTTGGTCCGACTGCTCTTCATGGATCACTATACCCGAGTTCTGAATTTTTTTCCAGAGCTGCAGAAATTCATAGGCAATATCCAAAGTGTTGTTGTGCTGCAGATCTCTAATCCATTGCTCATTGAGGAGGGCCGCTACCATAGTTTTTTTTTCTTCTAGAGTGCTTGAAGAGCGCAGGGTAGTCTGAGCAGAGAGGGGCCGGTCCGAGCCATGAGCATTTCCAGAAACTCGTGGAGTGCCCATTGCCAATGGTGACCTGGGTGGCCCTAGCGAACAGAAGCTGATCCCTGGGGTCAGCGTCGGTCGAGAAGGCCATCCATGGTCGGTTTGGTTCCTGCCAGGACTGCCAGAGCCAACGCAGGGGGAGAGCAGAGCTAAAACGTTCGAGGTTTGGGATGCTCAGTCCTCCCTTGTTGATCGGCGGGCATACTGAATCTCAGGCAACCTTGCATTTGCCGCCGGCCAGGGCTTCGTCTTGAGCCCAAAGAAATATGTGTCTCGACTTGTCCAACTCTTTAAGGATCTTTTTGGGGACCTTGAGCACCGTGAGGGCGTAGGTAGGTAGCGCAGATAGAACGGCACGCACCAGCACTCGACGGCCAGCCAAGTTCATCAGTTTCCCCTTCCAACCAGCAAGGCGGGCACGAACGCGGTCGATCAGGAATTGGAGTTGCACCAGCCGCAGCTTTCTCGGGGATAGTGGCAGACCCAGATATGTTGTCGGAAATGCAGCAGTCTGCCCTTTGAACTCCTGTAGCACATCCAGCAAGGACACCTGATCACAGTTTATAGGGATCACCGCTGATTTTTCTTGATTCAGTTTCAGTCCTGTGGCTTGACCAAATGAAATGAGCAGCTCAAGCAAGTTGTCCACTTCCTCCTTGATTGGATTTGCGAAAATGATCGCGCCATCCGCATATAGGCTTATCCTCAAATTCATTCCACGCCCTGGAAGGGGAGCCAGCAAGCCACGGTCGCTGGCAGCTTCCAACAGCCGGTGGAGAGGGTCGATCGCCATGATGAACATCAGAGGGGAGAGGGAGTCACCCTACCTCATCCCCTTGCTGTGCTTGAATGAAGGCCCTAGGATGCCATTGAGAAGGCATGAGGAAGAGGCAGAGCGGAACATCAGCGCCATCCGATCCCTCCATTTAGATGGAAAACCCATCCGTTGCATGAGGTCTAGCATGTATTCCCAGGAGATGGAATCAAATGCTTTGGCGATATCTAGCTTGAAAAACATAGCGCTTTTCTTGTGACGATGCAACATCTTGATGCAGCTTTGCACGTATAGATAGCTATCATGAATACATTTGCCCTTCTGAAATGTAGATTGCACCAGGGAGATGACGTTTCTAAAAACGCTAGCCAGCCTGATGGAGAGGACTTTGGAAATGAGCTTTGCCACAGAGTGAATGAGGCTGATCAGTCTGTAGTGACCCAGTTGACTTGCTTCGTTCTTCTTAGGCAGCAGGCTGATGAGCGCGGTGTTGATCTCTGTGAAGTTCTGACCAGCCAGATGATGGAATTTGTGGAATGTTGCCATGATCTCATCTTGGATGATTGGCCAGCAAGACTTGATGAATTTTCTCGTGAACCCGTCTGGGCCCGGGGCTTTTTCAGAGGGAGAGGCGATGATCGCCGCCCACACTTCCGTGATAGAGAAAGGCGAGACAAGTCCTTGATCATCAATCTGTGGAATGTGGATCGCATCCCAGTTTATCACTTTCTCACGTTGTTCCCGTTGGCCGATCCTAGTAGCAAAATGCTCGAAGACCGCCTCTTCTTTAGCAGAATGGTTAAATAATTCTCTGTTGCCCACTGTCAGCGAGTGGATGAAGTTTTTACGCCTACGGGCTCGCATCTTAGCATGGAAGAGCTTAGTGTTGGCGTCGACCGCGCGTAGCCAGCCAATCCGAGAAACTTGCCTCTTCCTAGCTCTGTCAATTGCAACAATGCCTAGAACTTTGATCTTCAGCTATTTTCTAAGATGAAATTCAGCGCTTGAAAGTTTTCTGAATTCTTGGGGTGTGTCAAGCCTCAGAATCACCTCATTGGCGATGTGGAATTGCAATTTCATCTTGCCAAAGGTGGCCTTACTCCAAATCTTCAGATCATCCGCCACTCTGGCCAGGTTTCTTTTGATCCTGGCGAAAGGGCAGTCGTGGTTGACAGGACGGTGCCAAGCATGCTGCACCGTTTCAAAGAAGTGAGGAAACTTCGGCTAGAAATTTTTGAATCTGAATCGGGCTGGTCTGAATGGAGCAGAGGCTTTGGTGAGCAGCAGCGGGCAGTGGTCCGAGAAGGAAGTTGATGCTGCAGTCAGAATGAAATCTGGGTGGTTTTCCTCCCATAGAATTGCAGAAAAAATTGTCGATGCTGCAAAGGGTGGGACCTTCTCTTTCGCTACTCCAAGTGAATCTGCGGTTTTTACATTTGGCCTCTCTCAAATCAGCTGCATCAATCGCTCTCCTGATTTTCCCCATCATCCTTCTGTTCAGGTTGGAGTTGTTCATGTCTCTTGCCTGGTAAATCATGTTAAAATCACCGTTATTAGCCAGAGTTCACCCGCCGGGGGCGCTGCATCAGCTAGTTCTGTTAGGAAATCATCCTTCTATGTATCATCAGTCGGGCCGTAGACCGTGGTAAGCCAAAATCCTACACTACTGGAGAGAGGATCTACTCTAGCCGTGACCGCGGATCTACCTATCCTATGGGAAGTGATGTCGACAACTAGCTTGTCCCAGAAGATCGCCGCGCCTCCTCTCGTACCTACTGCCGGTAGCACAATGCAGCCTTGAAGATTTGGTCTCCTACCTCGCATGCCAATGAAGACGAGCATGATTCTACTTTAGCTTCCTGGAGACACAGCACCGATACTCTATGCGCCTGCACTACTTCGTGGATTTCCTAGCGACGAGCTGGGTAGTTTAAGCCTAGGATGTTCTAGGACATGTACTTTAGATGATCGTCATTCATGGGGACACCGTGTAGTTCTCTGTCATCTACACTTACTAATGAGAAGCAAATCGCACACCTTACAACGATCCAGGGGGCGACGGTAGCCACTAGTAGGCCGAAAACCCTGCCGTCGACTAGCTAACCACAATCTTGGTACCTAATACATAAGAACTAGACCTAACTCTAACTGGTTTAAGACCAGCTGACGATGAAGACTAAATGCAGATATAACAACTAACATCAGACAACTTCTGCCTCCTCGCCGCTGGCCATCCCAGCCATGCCAGCGGCGATCTTGAGCGCGCCCAGGTCCAATCCCATGAGCTTGGCGATGGCAGCGATGTCACCGTCGGAGAGAGGCTCTTGGAATCGCTTCATCAGAGTGGACGCCGCCTTGAGGGTCATCTTTTCCTTGGGGACAAGCTTGCCCAGCTCCTGGACAAGCCTGAGCACCGCGCGCTGCGCCACTGGACTTGGGTTGGCCACCGCAGCCTGACGGGCACTGCGGTGAGAAGGGGTGGACGAAGCGCGCGTGTTCGGAGGAGCAGAGTGTCGGGGACGGGGTGTGTAGGATCGAAAGTATGTCTAGAGGGGGTGATTAGACTACTTGACCAAATAAAAATCTATCCTTTTCCCAATTTTAGTCTTTGGCAGATTTTAGCTATCTTAGCACACGTCAAGCAATCTTAACACAATTCATGCAAGCATGCAAAGAGTCTATGAGCAGCGGAAAGTAAAGCATGCAACTTGCAAGAATGTAAAGAGGAGGGTTTGGAGAATTCAAACGCAATTGGAGACACGGATGTTTTGTCGTGGTTCCGATAGGTGGTGCTATCGTACATCCACGTTGATGGAGACTTCAACCCACGGAGGGTAACGGTTGCGCGAGTCCACGGAGGGCTCCACCCATGAAGGGTCCACGAAGAAGCAACCTTGTCTATCCCATCATGGCCATCGCCCACGAAGGACTGCCTCACTAGCGGTAGATCTTCACGAAGTAGGCGATCTCCTTGCCCTTACAAACTCCTTGGTTCAACTTCACAATCTTTGTCGGAGGCTCCCAAGTGACACCTAGCCAATCTAGGAGACACCACTCTCCAAGAAGTAACAAATGGTGTGTTGATGATGAACTCCTTGCTCTTGTTCTTCAAATGATAGTCTCCCCAACACTCAACTCTCTCTCACAGGATATGGATTTGGTGGAAATATGATTTGAGTGGAAAGCAACTTGGGGAAGGCTAGAGATCAAGATTCATATGGTAGGAATGGAATATCTTGGTCTCAACACAAGTGTAGGTGGTTCTCTCTCAGAAAATATAGGTTGGAAGTGTAGGTATGTTCTGATGGCTCTCTCTCTCCGAATGAAGAGTGGGTGGAGGGGTATATAAGCCTCCACACAAAAACTAACCATTACACACAATTTACCAATCTCGGTGAGATCAAAGTGAAAGACTCGGTCAGACCGATTCAGCAAACCTAGTGACCGTTAGGGTTTTCGGTGGGACTGAGATGCAACTCGGTAGGACCGATATGGTTAGGGTTAGGGCACAACGTAATCTCGGTGTGACCGATTACACAAACTCGGTGGGACCGATTTTGGTAATAAGCTAACCAGAGAGTTGTTCAGGTAAACTCGATGGGACCGGTCGCTCATTTCGGTGGGACTGAAATGTTATGAAAGAGAAACAGAGAGTTTACATTGCAATCTCAGTGGGACCGATCGCTCATCTCGGTAGGACTGAAACGTTACGAAGGGAAACAGAGAGATTACAACCCCATCTCGGTGTGACCAAAATCCCTATCGGTGAGACTGATTTGCCTAGGGTTTGTGGCAATGGCTATGACATTTGAAACTCGGTGGCGCCGGATAGAAAGAATTGGTAGGGCCGAGTTTGACTTTTGGTTTAGGTCATATGTGGATGTGGGAAGGTAGTTGAGGGTTTTGGAGCATATCATTAAGCACTATGAAGCAAGAACCTCATTAAATAACACCTCATCCCTCCTTGATAGTATTGGCTTTTCCTATAGACTCAATGTGATCTTGGATCACTAAAATATAAAATGTAGAGTCTTGAGCTTTGAGCTTGAGCCAATCTTTTTGTCCTTAATATTTTGAGGGGTCCACATTCCTCATCCATGCCATGCCATACATTGAACTTTTCCTGAAATATTAACCTTGGAATAGCATTACCTCAATGAGCTATATGTTGTTAGAAATTACCAAAACCACCTAGGGATAGTTGCACTTTCAATCTCCCCTTTTTGGTAATTGATGACAACATATAGATCAAAGCTTCGACAAATGATAATAAGAGTGAAAAACATTGTCGCTTTGAGAAGTATGTGAAAAGCAAGAGCTCCCCCTAAATTTGTGCATAGTTTATGATTTGGTTTGGACTGCAAATGCACAAAGAGTTAGGCTCATGGGTTACTCTTCCATGTCACATACATCTTGGTGGAGCGCTCAAAATGATAATAATTAAATACATGCACTCATCACCAAGCATTATATAGGGATAAAATGATAATATCATCCAACAAGCATTAAGGTAGCGTATGATCAAACACATGATCATCCAAGTATCACACAGACAAAAAGTATCTCAAACAGGCAAAGCAAATAAAGTTCAACCACCAAAGCAAGAGATAATAAAAAGCAACGCTCTCTCTCTCTCGAAGCCTATGATCTATACATTTTTCTCCCCCTTTGGTAACAAGTTACCAAAAAGTTCCTAGAAAATGCATAGCACTAAATCGTCTCTCAGGCTTGGTCTTCAGGTGGTGGTGTCCGGATAACTCCAAGAACGAAGGCTTCAGTCAAAGTAGATGGAGCTAATGGAGTAGGTGCTGGAGCTGGTGGCACAGAAGCTGTAGCTGGTGCAGATGATGTGGCTCTGGTGTCTGGAACAGGCACTGTAGCAGACCTCTGAGCTCTAGGCACTCTGGCAAATGCATCAGTGGTTGTCTTGCCCTTCCTCTCCTGCATATCATCTTGAAGTTGCTCCACAACAGACTGAATCTCAGTTACCTTCACATCCAAGTCATAGAATTTTTGCTCCACGGTTCTTTCCAAGCTCTCCTGGTTTTGAGCCAGGGTGGCCAATCCCTTCTCAATCCTCAGAGTGGATGCAATCAGGTAGCCAAGCTGATTTTGCTTGCTCTTCAGGAGATACTGAGATGCTTCTTCAGTAGTTGGCATCCTTGCAGCCTTTTCAGCTTTTGCCTTCTCCTTCTTGGCTTGTGCGTGCACAGAAGATGGTTCATCCTCATTCATAACCGCAGTGTTGTCCTTGAAGTCTGGATAGATAGGCATGTGCTCCTTGTCCAGCAGATATGTACCAGTGCCCATCTTGGAGTTGATCAGCTCCTGGATCTGTGGGGCATACCCACAACTCCTCTTCTGATTTGTAGCTGTCCTCTTGATAGTTTCAACTATTAGGCTCATGACTTTGAACTTCTGTGGGACATCAAAGATGTGAAGTAAGTTTATTGCATGGCCTCTGATCATCTTGTGATCACCTGACTTTGGCAAGAGAGTGTGCCTGAGGATCCAGTTGATGGTTGGCAAGTCTGTCAGAAGGTAATGTATAGATCCAAACTTATGTGTCTCAAGAGCAGCATCTGGGATCTCCTTGTACATGTGTGCCATTGTGTTGTGATCCTTCTTCCTGTTGGCATAGACATCCAAGTCATCTTCACTCTCTTTGGGGGCATTGATCAACTTCGCCCATTCAGCAACCGTGGACTGGTACCTCGTACCTTCAGACATCCAGACTATCCTTCCATCAGGGTAGAAATGAGCTGTGGAGTAGAACTGCATGATGAGCTCGTCATTCCATTTTGTGAGCTTCTGAGCCACAAACTCATCCGACTCCACAAGCCTTGAAACTGTCATGTACACCTGGATAGTGATCCTCATTCTCCTTGATGTAGTCCCAGTCGACCCATCTCATGTCACACACTATGGGCTTCTTGTCAAGCAAGATGGTCTCATAGAAGTCCTGTTGTTCCTTTGTATGGAACCTGTAATCCACAGCAGTCCTCCTCCTGGTGGCATATGGATCTGACTCTCTCCATAGCCTCAGACCTGAGTCCTTCCTGATCTTCATGTTCTCAGCAACTAGATGAGCATCATTGTGATCTGGGATTTTTGGCTTCATCTTCCTCAAGACATGTGACTCATCATCTTCTTCTTCCATTTCAGCTTCAGGCACTGGGGCCTTGTTCTTTTCCTCAGCAGGGATGTTCCTGGTGCTCCTCTTCGGTTTTGGCTTTGGAGCTGGAGCTGCCGCCTTTGGAGCAGTCTTAGGCTTAAATGGAACAGCCCCTACCCTGATGGCATCACCCATAAGCTTCTGAGCTTTGGGTGCTGGTGCAGCATCTTCTTCTTCTTCCTCTTCAGAATCTCTCATGATAGAGGATCTTCCAAGCATTCTAGCGGTGGTCTTTTTGACCCTCTCCTTCCTCTTCTTCCCTTCTGCAGCAGCCTCTTTGGGTTCAGATTCCAAAGGGACTTGAGTAGATGCTCTGGCCTTAGACATTGGAATTCTCTTTGCAAGAACCTTTTGCTTCATGCCTGGCTTGGTGGCAGCAGCAGTGCTATACTCCTTCTTAACCACTTTCTTCTTGGAAGTGGCCTCATCCTCAACTGCCACATATTCTTCATCCTCAGATTCAGAGGTCTTCTTCTTTCTGGCCCTGGTGGTAGCTTTGGGTAAGTTGCTTGGGGTGCTCCTGCTACCATCATCTGAGCTGCTAGAGGGACTAGCGCCCTCACTCAGGTGAACCTGCTCCTCTGACCTGTTCTGGCTGTCACTCTGATCAGACATATTGCAAACACTGACAGCAGACCTTGTGAATAGATATAGATGAGATAGAGTGGATGAGCATCACAAAATGCAGAGGTTTTTGCAAAAGAATGAGTCAAAAACTTAGTTTTAGTTTTCCACAGAAAGCATTTAGGATCAACCGATTTGTAAACTCGGTGGTACCGAAGCAGCTATTGGAACCTAAACTAGTGAACTCGGTCAGACCGAGTCACAGTTTGGTGGCACTGAGACTGCTAGGGTTTCACAAAGTCCTGAACTCGGTCACACCGATTTGCAATTCTCGGTCAGACCGAGAACCATATGTGCAATGGCCTAAGCCGAATCGGTGGTACCGAGTTCCACAACTCGGTGGGTCTGAGATGGTTTCGGAGGAAACCTAACCCTAAATTCTTAATTCACGACTAAACTACAAAGTGTTTTGACTGGATAAGAGTGATCTCAATCGTGGCAAGATACATGGCGAACACAATGTGCTAGGAATCAGATAGGGATAGCACAGTGATCGAGTTCATACCCTAGTTCGGCGGAGAACTCGCTACGGCGGCAACGGCGGGATTGAATCCCATTGACGGTGGCGGAGACCAGCGGCAGGAGGCGGCTGGCAACGAGGAAGACGATCCGGAGACCCTGGAGGCAGAGCGGGCTAAGCGCGGGTCGAAGAGGTTCGGAAAGTTTTCCAAAATTTGACCCGTGGGTATATATAGCCCGACCCTGTCGGTGTGACCGAGTGGAACAACTCAGTGGCACCGAGATTCATAACTGCAAGTAGTTACTGAAACTCGGTGTGACCGAAAGGTTCGAATTGGTTGCACCGAGGTAGAAAACCTAGATCGACTTAGTGATCTCGGTATGACCGAAATGGGTGAATCGATCAGACCGAAACGCACAAAGAAGTTTTGGAAGTTTAAGTCTATGACGAATCGGGGACTCCGAGTGCTCCTCACACAGAGTGGTTCGAATCTGACTTGATCAAATTTTGTGATGCAGCATGAATAGAGTTTGAGACGAGAAAAGCATAGATAGCTAGAGAAGGTTCTTAGGCATTCTTGTCCATCCACTTGGCCAAAAGAAAAGGAAACCAATCAATCAAAACAACAAGTGGATGTCCTCGAATGAGTAAATTATGCAACCAACATGCTCACACAATAAAATGGCAAATGAAATATGTGCCAAAGCATGCACAAACAATTCTAGCATCTATCAAGCAATTGGCGATGACTAGGTCATCTATATATGAGTATATTGACTTAGGAGTCAAATGAGAACATTTGATCATAGGTCATACTCATCGTTTAAGCACAAGTGGGGTTACCACTTTTACATAAAGCGTTGTTGTGTTCACACCATTAGAGTTGCTTTAACTCAATTGTTAGAGTAAAGCTCCCCCTAGATGTGAGATCCCCCGTAAGAGGGATGAACTAACCTTGGGTTTTGTCGATGATGACTTCATGTAGGTGTTGAAGATGTGGATGATCTATGTTGATGTAGATCATTTGGAGCTATCCTTTGGGGTGAGTTGCACTTTCAATACCTACATGGGTTAGTCCCACAAGGAACAAACAAGGATATCCATAGACATAGAGTGATGCACACACAAGATGATGTCTATGAAAGCTTTAGGTTACCTTGTCCCTTGTCTTACCAACAAGAGGGTTTGTGACTCCTTGAACTAGTGCAAGATGTGGAAGTTGATTGCACTTGTTCTTGCCAAAATGATAAGAGTGAAGTATATCGGCGGAGTCACCCTCAAGGACTCTCTAGTTCTTCTTCTTCGGGATCCACACCATCTTGATGGGAATCCTCGGAGTTGTAGTTGTACTTGATGAAGTGGAACTTGATGTAGTCTTGGGAACCCACTTGACCAAGGCCTTAGGAGCTTCTTCAAATGCATCAATTTCCTCTTGAAGCTTGTCCTTGCCTTTTTGCTTGTGGTCTTGTGGTGGAAGATCATCTTGAGCTTGTGTCCCTTTGGATGAAATAGGATCATACTTCTCTTGTTGAGGAACAAACTTCGTCTTGGGGTATTGATCTTCTTCCCACTCAACTCCATTGGCATTGAACTTTTGTTCAAAACCAATACCTTGATTCTTCCGGTGCCTTCCTTGCTTGCGTACAATTTCCTCGAATTGCTTACTCCCGGCAAGGCTCTTGTAAACACCTTTCTCTATAATTCCCTTCAATAAGCTATTTTCTTGCTCAAGTGTAACTTGGCTAAGAGAATCATTAGTGGAATCAAGAGAACTACTAGAAGCAACAACATTGGATTTAGCATGATTATTGTTACTACTACAGGAAGAATCTTTCTTGTTCTTGTTACTAGACTTGACTTGAGGCATGTAAGTGGATAAGAGTAAACGCTTGGCAATGTAAGAAGAACTTTTCTTGCGAAGATCATCATTGACTGCCTTTAAGAACTCATGCTCTTGCTCAAGATTGAGCTTCTCAAAACATAATTTCTCATGAGTCCTTAAAAGTTCTCGATGATCTCCTAAGATAGTTTCATGAGCTAACTTAAGAGTGTTTAGTTCTTTAGTTAGAGACTCAATCTTCTCCTTATCATTGTCATTCGTTTCATTATAGTATTCATCACTACAGTTGTCAACAAGTAACTCATCATCACCTAACAAGTCATCTTCATCACTATTGAAATCAACATACTCGGAGTGTGATACCTTTGGACCTTTGGCCATGAAGCATCTTCCAATTCCTTCATTTGGTGAATCAAATATGTCGTAGGAGTTGGTTGACACAAGTGCTAGTCCGGCAACACCTTCATCTTGAGTATATCCGGAGTCAGAGTGATAGCTTCTCTCGGAGTCATTGTCGGAGTCGGAGCCAGATACCCATTCACCAACATGAGCTTGATGTCTTCGTTTTGTGTAGCTCCTTGATGACTTGTCCTTCCTTTTCGAATCCTTGCTTCTCCGAGGGTGTCTTCATTCATATCGATCATCCCTACTCCTTCTCTCCCTTGATGGTGATTCTTCTCTTCTACTTCTTCTTTTGGGAGAATCTTCTCTTCTCTTGTGGGGTGTCGTACACTCATTGGAGTAGTGTCCAGGTCTTCCACAATTGTAGCAGTTTCGCTCTCGACTAGAAGATCTTTTGTCATTTTAGGACCTTGACTTGGAACTTCTTTCCTTGCTTCTACTCTTGTAGATCTTGTTGAAGTTCTTCACCGTTAGGCTCAATTCTTCATTGAAGGTTTGTTTCTCACTTGATGATGTGGGACCTTCACATGAGGCTTTGTAAGCACCACTTGACTTGTTATGGAGCTCCTCCTTATCCTTGAGTGACATCTCATGAGCAACAATTCTTCCAATGACTTCCGTTGGCTTGAGATCTTTGTAATTTGGCATCATTTGGATCAATGTGCATACGGTATCGTATTTTCCATCCAAGGCTCTTAGGATCTTCTTGATGATGAATTTGTCAGTCATCTCTTCACTTCCTAAGCCGGCAATCTCATTTGTGATAAGAGCAAGCCTAGAGTACATTTCAGCGACACCTTCACCATCCTTCATTTTGAACTTGTCAAGTTGACTTTGGAGCACATCCAACTTGGATTCCTTGACGGAGTTGGTACCTTCATGCATATCAATCAAAGTATCGCAAATTTCCTTTGCATTCTCAAGACGGCTGATTTTGTTGAATTCTTCGGGGCACAATCCATTGAAGAGGATATCACAAGCTTGAGCATTGTATTGTAACATCTTCAACTCATCCGCAGTAGCTTCACGATTCGGTTCTCTCCCATCAAAGAATTCACCTTGCAAGCCAACACACACAATAGCCCAAACGGCGGGGTTATGTCCAAGAATATGCATTTTCATCTTATGCTTCCAACTAGCAAAATTTGTACCATCAAAGTAAGGACCTCTACGGTGATAATTTCCCTCGCTAGACGCCATACTCTCCTAGGTTGTGAAACCAAGGCTATGACCACCAAAAGCTATGGAAATCAAAGCAAATGGAGACCAAAGCTCTAATACCACTTGTAGGATCGAAAGTATGTCTAGAGGGGGGCGATTAGACTACTTGACCAAATAAAAATCTATCATTTTCCCAATTTTAGTCTTTGGTAGATTTTAGCTATCTTAGCACACGTCAAGCAATCTTAACACAATTCATGCAAGCAGGCAAAGAGTCTATGAGCAGCGGAAAGTAAAGCATGCAACTTGCAAGAATGTAAAGGGAAGGGTTTGGAGAATTCAAACGCAATTGGAGACATGGATGTTTTGTCGTGGTTCCGATAGGTGGTGCTATCGTACATCCACTTTGATGGAGACTTCAACCCACGGAGGGTAACGGTTGCGCGAGTCCACGGAGGGCTCCACCCACGAAGGGTCCACGAAGAAGCAACCTTGTCTATCCCATCATGGCCATCGCCCACGAAGGACTGCCTCACTAGCGGTAGATCTTCACGAAGTAGGCAATCTCCTTGCCCTTACAAACTCCTTGGTTCAACTTCACAATCTTTGTCGGAGGATCCCAAGTGACACCTAGACAATCTAGGAGACACCACTCTCCAAGAAGTAACAATTGGTGTGTCGATGATGAACTCCTTGCTCTTGTGCTTCAAATGATAGTCTCCCCAACACTCAACTCTCTCTCACAGGATATGGATTTGTGGAAAGATGATTTGAGTGGAAAGCAACTTGGGGAAGGCTAGAGATCAAGATTCATATGGTAGGAATGGAATATCTTGGTCTCAACACAAGTGTAGGTGGTTCTCTCTCAGAAAATATAGGTTGGAAGTGTAGGTATGTTCTGATGGCTCTCTCTCTCTCCGAATGAAGAGTGGGTGGAGGGGTATATATAGCCTCCACACAAAAACTAACCGTTACACACAATTTACCAATCTCGGTGAGACCGAAGTGAAAGACTCAGTCAGACCGATTCAGCAAACCTAGTGACCATTAGGGTTTTCGGTGGGACTGAGATGCAACTCGGTAGGACCGATATGGTTAGGGTTAGGGCATAACGTAATCTCGGTGTGACCGATTACACAAACTCGGTGGGACCGATTTTGGTAATAAGCTAACCAGAGAGTTGGTCAGGTAAACTCGGTGGGACCGATCGCTCATTTCGGTGGGACCGAAATGTTACGAAAGAGAAACAGAGAGTTTACATTGCAATCTCGGTGGGACCGATCGCTCATCTCGGTAGGACCGAAACGTTACGAAGGGAAACAGAGAGATTACAACCCCATCTCGGTGTGACCGAAATCCCTATCGGTGAGACCGATTTGACTAGGGTTTGTGGCAGTGGCAGTGGCTGTGACATTTGAAACTCAGTGGCGCCGGATAGAAAGAATCGGTAGGGCCGAGTTTGACTTTTGGTTTAGGTCATATGTGGATGTGGGAAGGTAGTTGAGGGTTTTGGAGCATATCACTAAGCACTATGAAGCAAGAACCTCATTAAACAACACCTCATCCCTCCTTGATAGTATTGGCTTTTCCTATAGACTCAATGTGATCTTGGATCACTAAAATATAAAATGTAGAGTCTTGAGCTTTGAGCTTGAGCCAATCTTTTTGTCCTTAATATTTTGAGGGCTCCACATTCCTCATCCATGCCATGCCATACATTGAGCTTTTCCTGAAATATTAACCTTGGAATAGCATTAGCTCAATGAGCTATATGTTGTTAGAAATTACCAAAACCACCTAGGGATAGTTGCACTTTCAGGGTGGTAGCGCGTCGATCAGTGGCGGGGGGACTGAGGAGAATAGCTCAGCCGGTGCACTTTGCCCCGAGTTGCCTTCCAGTTGGATCGTGCCAACACGCGCAGAGACGGAGGTGAGCTCGAAGCCGACAGTGGCCACCGTAAGGGAGTTGATGCAGGAGAGCAGGCAGGGCAGCATCTCCGGGCTGGCCATCTCTCAGGTGCATGCAGCAGGACGGGGAGGGGAGAGGCCGCTGTCTTCAAAGGCGAGCGGCGTGCTCAGGGCCTCCACCATTTCTGAAAGATGGTTGTACTTAGGAACGCATAGAACACGTAGCACCATAGTTTTAAAATTTACTTCGTACGTAATAGATAATCCACCTATTCCAAAAAAACATTGTTGCACATTCACAACCATCTTTTAAAAATGTAAGTGCTCTATACTTAGTGTTGAGTATATTATTTGTGCATGTATATTTACTAGGCCCATCTCTTTAGTTTCTTGTATAGATTAAAGTAGAGGCCTCATCTTGTACATCATATATACGTGCCTATGCATGAGAGCAATACATCGTGCAATCATAATCTCATACATGGTATCAGTTTTTTAGGTTTTTCGCTTCCGCCGCCGCCGGCACTCACGTGACCTATGCGTCGACCGCCGCTTCTCCTCTCCCTGTGTGCGTGCCGCCCTAGCCGTCTGCACTTTTCCCGCTGCCCCGCATCGCCCGCACACACTGCATCCAATCCCCGTTAGCCCCGCATTGCCAGCGCCCGCGCGATCGCTAGCCCCGCTGCTTCGTTCGGACTCACAGCTAGCTTACCATCTGCTGTTTCAGTTTGCATGAAAGAAAACTCATGTGAAGATGCATGTAGCCAGCTTACCGTGTGTACTGGATTTGGAGACGTCCGGCCGCGCGGAGCTGGTCGCCCGCTAGCCTGCTCTCGCCGCCTCTGCCGTCCCGCCGTCGGCACCCTCTAGCGCGGTTCCGCCACTAGCGCCCTACGGCGCGGCCCCACCAGCCCGTCCCGACTTGCCGCATGGCTCGGCTCCGCTACCTTCGCTGGTGTACGTCGCCTCCCCACCACCGGTTCTCTCCAGTCAGTCCGTCGTCGCTCCGCCTCCGGCGCCGACTCTGACCATCGACACCTTGCTGTTGCACGGGGCGTTCGACGTGCCCGTGTACGGGGCTTCCGGGTACTAGTGGGGGTCGTCGGCAGGCCAGCACTCGCCCGCTGGGCAGCAGGTTTTTCCGGCGGGCCATCTGGCCTACCCGGCACCGCAGTCGCAGCTAGAGCTGCTTCCCATACCGTCTGGAGAGTACCCACCGCCGCTGTCGAGCGGTGGCTACGGCCTCCCCATGGCGTCTCCGTCCCCCTCACCGGCCCTGCCGCCGGCGCCCTGGGACCCGGTGCTCCTTCTCGCACTGCATGCCGCTCCTACGCCGAACAACTACATCGGAGGTGATGATTGGTACATGGACACCGGGGCTACGGCTCACATGTTTGCTCATCCTGGTAATCTTGCCTCCTTTACTCCCGTCACCACCGACCGTCGCATCATTGTCGGCGGCGGTTCCACACTCCCTATCACACATGTCGGGCACACTTCTTTTTCTTCTAATTGCATGCTTATTACTTTGTCTAACATACTTATGTCACCTCATCTTATTAAAAACCTTGTTTCCGTTCGTCATTTAACTCATGAAAATCCTGTTACTGTTGAATTTGACGAGTTTGGGTTTTGTGTCAAGGATGCTCGAACCAGGATGGTACTTCACCGATGTGACAGCCTCGACAAGCTCTATCCGGTGCATTCGCCATCCACCTCATGGTGGGGAACGTAGCAGAATTTTAAAATTTTCTACGCATCACCAAGATCAATCTATGGAGTCATCTAGCAATGAGTGAGAGGGGAGTGCATCTACATACCCTTGTAGATCGCGAAAGGAAGCATTCAAGAGAACGGGGATGGAGTCGTACTCATCGTGATCCAAATCACTAATGACCTAGCGTCGAACGGACGGCACCTCTGCGTTCAACACACGTATGGTTGGGAAGACGTCTCCTCCTTCTTGATCCAGCAAGGGGAAGGAGAGGTTGATGGAGATCCAGCAGCACGACAGCGTGGTGGTGGAAGCAGCGGTGATCTCGGCAGGGCTTCGCCAAGCACCAACGAGAGGGAGAGGTGTCACGGGGGAGAGGGAGGCTCCAGGGACTTGGGTGCGGCTGCCCTCCCTCCCCCCCCCACTATATATAGGGCCCCTAGGGGGCGCCGGCCCTAGGAGATGGGATCTCCAAGGGGGGCGGCGGCCAAGGGGGACTTGCCCCCCAAGCCAAGTGGGGCGCCCCCCACCCCTAGGGTTTCCAACCCTAGGCGCAGGGGGAGGCCCATGGGGGGCGCACCAGCCCACCAGGGGCTGGTTCCCCTCCCAATTCAGCCCATGGGGCCCTCCAGGATAGGTGGCCCCACCCGGTGGACCCCGGGGACCCTTCCGGTGGTCCCGGTACAATACCGATTACCCCCGAAACTTTCCCGATGGCCGAAACTGGACTTCCTATATATAAATCTTCACCTCCGGACCATTCCGGAACTCCTCGTGACGTTCTCCGGGACTCCGAACAACTTTCGGGTTACCGCATACTAATATCTCTACAACCCTAGCGTCACCGAACCTTAAGTGTGTAGACCCTACGGGTTCGGGAGACACGCAGACATGACCGAGACGACTCTCTGGTCAATAACCAACAGCGGGATCTGGATACCCATGTTGTCTCCCACATGTTCCACGATGATCTCATCGGATGAACCACGATGTCGAGGATTCAATCAATCCCGTATTCAATTCCCTTTGTCAATCGGTACGTTACTTGCCCGAGATTCGATCGTCGGTATCCCAATACCTCGTTCAATATCGTTACTAGCAAGTCACTTTACTCGTACCGTAATGCATGATCCCATGACCAAACACTTGGTCACATTGAGCTCATTATGATGATGCATTACCGAGTGGGCCCAGAGATACCTCCCCGTCATATGGAGTGACAAATCCCAGTCTCAATCCGTGTCAACCCAACAGATACTTTCGGGGATACTTGTAGTATACCTTTATAGTCACCCAGTTACGTTGTGACGTTTGGTACACCCAAAGCACTCCTACGGCATCCGGGGGTTACATGATCTCATGGTCTAAGGAAATGATACTTGACATTAGAAAAGCTCTAGCAGACGAACTACACGATCTTGTGCTATGCTTAAGATTGGGTATTGTCCATCACATCATTCTTCTAATGATGTGATCCCGTTATCAATGACATCTAATGTCCATAGTCAGGAAACCATGACTATCTGTTGATCAACGAGCTAGTCAACTAGAGGCTCACTAGGGACATGTTGTGGTCTATATATTCACACATGTATTACGATTTCCGGATAACACAAATATAGTATGAACAATAGACAATTATCATGAACAAGGAAATATAATAATAACCAATTTAGTATTGCCTCTAGGGCATATTTCCAACAGTCTCCCACTTGCACTAGAGTCAATAATCTAGTTACATTGTGATGAATCGAACACCCATAGAGTTCTGGTGTTGATCATGTTTTGCTCGAGGAAGAGGTTTAGTCAACGGATCTGTGACATTCAGGTCCGTATGCACTTTGCAAATATCTATGTCTCCATTTTGAACATTTTCACGAATGGAGTTGAAGCGACGCTTGATATGCCTGGTCTTCCTGTGAAACCTGGGCTCCTTGGCAAGGGAAATTGCTCCAGTGTTGTCACAGAAGAGA